>NC_082706.1:161578496-161896413 GCF_030144855.1 Hypanus sabinus | reverse complement strand
GAATGTGGGCAAAGGTAAGCAAGGAGATTTGTCACTCCTGAAATGAAAGGAAGCAAGTTAAACGCAATTAAAAAGAAACCCTAATTGTTTGGAATGCGCATTCTCACATGTGTGATTGCTGTCTTCTTCCAGCCTCTGGTCCGTGAGGGTGCCCCGACTCCATGGTTGTAATGATACCGACCAAGGGCAGGCAAACGGGAATCCTGATTGGCTTAGACCAGTCTGCCTGAAGGACCCATTTCCTGCTGTATGACTCTATCACTTAAGTAATACTTCTACAATGCTCAAACATTATTTAAATAAATTTCCACTCTTTTGAATTGTATTTGATTATCAAAGACATAAACAACAGTTAAAAGAGCTCTAAGGCCTTTTAGTCACTGTCCAGGGATCATTCAAATTAATGATGTGTTTTTAAGCTCAGTAGGAACGAAATGGTAACAATAGTGGATGGGTGTGGGGAGGGTATGGTGAAATACTCAAGGTCTGGATCAGAGCTTTGTATTGATATATATGAAAAAGATTTAATAATGTCTTTAATCATGATTTGACTTGCTGCTGTAGATTTTAACTCAAACATTAAGGACAGGAATTTTGACAAGCACTATTTTCAACAGTAGATTTGGCCTAGAAAATATGCTGCTATGCAAATTGGGCATGAGTTACCTGCAGGGCAGTAAAGGAGCCTCCAAGACACACCCAATAGTGATTTCAATTTGTAATGTTTGATGTACTTTTCTGGAAAAGAGAATTTCTAATTCAGGCTGCAACATAACTGGTGAAGTGAGTGCCAGGAGGGAAGGAAAGTTGGCAATCAGGAGGTAAATTGCCAATGAAAAGATGCGACAGGGAGGGAGAGGATCAATGGGGAATGCAAATAGATGATGGGAAGGGGTCATGACCAGCAGGAAGGAAGGAGATGAATGGGCAGAACATTGAAGGAAAGTGTTAATAGTAGGATTGGGTATTGACTGAGAGTGAGAAGGCAATTGGAGAAATAGAACTATGAGAGGGGAGAGTTAATTGAAGAGACTACCATAGCAGACACAACGCTATTACAGCTCAGAGCATTGAAGTTTGGAGTTTTTTCCGATGTTGTCTGTAAGGAGTCTTAACATCCTCCCCATAGGATTTCTCTGGGTGCTCTGGCTTCCTCCTACAGTCCAAAGGCATACTACTAGTTCGTAGGTTAATTAGTCATTGTAAGTCGTCCTAGAGATTGCTGGGTGGCACAGCTCGAAGACCCAGAAGAGCCTATTCCGGGCTGTATCTCAATAAGGAAATAAATGGTGGGGAGAGAGGGTGATCAGATAAGCCACAAGATAATGGTAAAAGAATGGGGGCAATAGAGAGAAAGCAGCAGCCAGGGATGTGGGTAAGCTTGGAAGAAATGGATGACAGATGAACTTAATGGCTACTTTGCATCTGTCTTCACTGTGGAAGACACTAGCAGTGTGCTAGAGGTCCGTGAGTGTCAGGGAGCAGGAGTGAGTGCCATTGCTATTACAAAGGAAAAAGTGCAAGGCAAACTCAAAGGTCTTTGAGGGGTAGGTAGTGCTGAGGAAACAGTGCAATTGCAGTAGAACGTAGACATCTTGGAAGAATGGGCAGAAAAGTAGCACATGGAATATAATGTTATAAACATATAACCATATAACAATTACAGCATGGAAACAGGCCATCTCCGCCCTTCTAGTCTGTACTGAACGCTTATTCTCACCTAGTCCCACCTATCTGCATTCAGCTCATAACCCTCCATTCCTTTCCTGTCCATATACCTATCCAATGTTTTTTTTTAATGACGAAATCGAACCTGCCTCCACCACTTTTGTTCCACACAGCTACCACTCTCTGAGTAAAGAAATTCCCCTTCGTGTCACCCTTAAACTTTTGACCCCTAACTCTCAACTCATGTCCTCTTGTTTGAATCTCCCCTACTCTCAATGGAAAAAGCCTACCCACATCAACTTGATCTATCCTTCTCATTATTTTAAATACCTCTATCAAGTCCCCCCTCAACCTTCTAAGCTCCAAAAAATAAAGACCTAACTTGTTCAACCTTTCTCTGTAATTTAAGTGCTGAAACCCAGGTAACATTCTAGTAAATCTCCTCTGTACTCTCTAATTTGTTGACATCTTTCCTATAATTTGGTGTGGGTGGTACTTTCCAATTAGTGAGCAAAATGGGTACGTTTGTGGATTATAAACAGTATCTATGAAGCTTTTTCCTGTGTAAGGATGTTGATATGTACTCCCTGGGTTAGTTTTTATAGAAATATCCTTTTGCCTTGCAGTGATGGTGTGCAGAATGGAGCACCTATTCCATGGTGTCAAAGGATGACTATAATTGAGTTGAAATACTCAGATCAAAGACATGAAATCAATACAAAGTTGAATCTGGTTATTAAGAAACAAAATGTTTAGGTTTCTATTCAACAATCACTTCCAGAAAATGGGTCATTGATCAGGAAAGCAGAACTTACAGGCAAATTGACAGGTTCACTTGTGGCAATAAAAACAGCGATTTAAGTAACTGCTTTCATAACTTCTCCCTGTGCAATATTTTTTACAGTGGTTCTCTGCCACTAGGATAGTATGAATCTCTGGGAACTTAGGGCCTCATCATAATTCTCATTTGCATTGGATGAGATATAAGATGTGAAATTACTCTATATTTTTGTCTGATTTTCACCCATTGTTATTGACGTGGAGGTTCTATAGTTCCTAGATGGACTGGAATTAATGTTTTATAATTTAATTTACAATTTAAATGATTTTTTCATTATCAGTGAAGTATACAAAATGCAAGAATTCAGAAGAGGTCTATGTGTCAGACTGTGTGTGGGAGTAGTGGCGTTCATGCTGTTCATCTATATAGGTATGTATCCATTTATCTGTTTTCTTTAAGTAAAGAAAAAGCCACAGCAACAGAAATCAGTTAATATAGTTCATAAATAATCAGTTGATAAATCTGAACATAGAACAGAATCTCACAGGAACAAACTGTTAGGCTCATGATTTAGTGCCAAACTAATTAAGCTATGACACTTAATCCTTTCTACCTGCACATGGTCCTTTTGCCTCCATTCTCTGCATATTCACCTGCCTCAGGGCTACATAAATGGCTGTATCATATCTGCCTTCAGCACTACCCCTGGCAGTGCAGTGCATTTTTAATATTGCTACCCACCAATCCCTGTGTAAGGAAACTGCTTTGTACATCTCCTTCTAATGTTCCCCCTCTCATCTTAAATACTCACCCTCTTGTATTAGACATTTCAACCCTGGGAAACAGACACTGGTTGTCTACTCTATATATACCTGTCATAATTATATAAACTGCTGCTAGGAAATTCCTGCAGCTAGTGTAAATGAAGGTAAATCAGGGGGAATTGAAAGTTCAGTAAACCTCTAGTTTGGGATAATAGTTGAACCTTGACTAGAAAACAATTAGAGACTCATACCATAGCTACCATCAAAGTCCTGTTGGAAAGCCATGGTTTAGTATGAAGTACATTGTTTATCTCAGTGCAGAAATCATAGAGTGGAATAATGGTAACCAGTATTTGTCAGAACCAGTCAGCCACTCTGCTCCACGGAATGGCTCAACACTCCTGGGAGCTGACAGATCAACCTGTCCTACCAAAATAAACAGGCATACCTGTCCTAGCATCTACCAGGAAATTAACAAATCGTCCTGTACTACCAAATACTTTGCAATTCTGTGGGTAAAATAGTCAGTATGTGGCCAAATTTAACCACTCAATTCCTAATCAGTTGATTCTCATTCTGTACAGTATTTGCCATTGTTTATTGACAATATAGCTTTAAATATAACATAATTTCTGTTAAAGTCCTTTTGAAAATTTATTCGGGAAACAAAAGTTGTTCTACTGATGGAACAAGATAATACCTGAACTCCACAAGTAAGTCATTGAAGCATATCATACTTTTTTACCCAAACAGTACATGGACTGCCAGTTGCAGATAATATTACAGGAATATTGGAGCGATTCATTGCTTAGAGGCATAGACATTCATTCTTATAAAGTTTTAGGTGTCTTTGCTAAATTAGATGGAAATATGATCTTGTGTTCTATGCTCTATGTGCTTCATGCTTACAATATCTTCAAATAAATTGGAAAAAATACAAGTAAAACTATCCCAAAGATTTGCCCTTCATGAACAACAAATCATTTAAAGAGTACAAATTGCTTTACACCAAGTCTGATGTTTACACTGGTAATGCACAAGATCCTACAGCATTGAATACAGTAGATAATTACAAGTATATCGTGTTTGTTAATTCTGATCATGTTAAGAGACCTTTGCCTTGGTGGAAAAATTTACAAATCTCCTGCATTTGTAATCTTTGATATCAGTGACACAATATACTGGGAGCTAATGGGGGTATGAAAATTCGCATGCTAATATCTAAAATGAGTAGATTTCTTTCATATATATGTTGATTAAATATATACCTTTATAGGGATTTTTCTTTCCTTGTAATTACAAATACTTTTTAAAATATAAATTGGCACTTTCCAGACTGCAGTGCTGCCAGCATTAGACAGAGAAATGTTGCACATCATTGAAAAGTGGAACCTCAGTAGGAATTCATGTTGCTATCTTTTTTTAGATATATTTTCCTGCTGTGCTTTGACACTGTTGCTGTCTCATATGGAACAATCTGACCCAGCACAGAATAGGATGAAATTCTCATTTATCCATGATGTGATTCACTGAGCATTCAAACGTCTAAAACCATTAGATTTTGATCATGGATCTAAAACCATCCCCTGTCGACCATGAATACACAATACAAACATTCCGTACCTATTTATCACAATTCAGAAGGACACTCAGCCCATTGAGTTCATGCTTGCTCTCAGCAGAGCAATCTTACAAGTACCATTCCACTGCCCTCTGTAATTTATTCTCTCTCACATGCCCACCCGCTTATTGTCAATTCTTCTGCCACTTATCTACATTAGAGCAGCTAATTAACAGCGACACAATAACATAGTGGTTAGTATAACACTTCACAGTGGCAGCTGTAAGGTTGGGTTCATTTCCCACTCAGGAGGTTATATGTTCTTTCCATGATTGTGTGCATTTCCTCCCACAGTCTAAAGATGTACCAATCAGAGTTATGGGCATGCTACGTTAGTGCTGGAGGCATGGTGAACTTAAGGACTGCCCCCAGCACATCCTTGGACATTGACGCAAAAAGCACATTTCTCTATATGTTTCCATTTTAATTTTATCTTGCCGACACACCTTAGGGATCTGAGGGAAATATGGGAGGAGCCAGTACACATGATGGAAACTCGTACAGTAAGAGGGAGAAAGAGCAGAGTTCACACGGATATCATCAGAGGTCAGGATCAAGCCAACATCTCTTGAGCCATAAAACAGCAGTATAAACTGCTGTACTACTGTGCCGGCCTTGCTTTTCCCCACTTCTTTCCTTTTGTTTGATAATTCCTTTAGAGATCTGTCTGTTCCAGGGAAAAACATCCTGGTCTAGAGTCAAATGGCAACTTCATTTTGACATGCTGAAGATAACTGGTTTGGGAAAATTATGCATAGGAGTTTAAATTTGTACATTCTTTCTTTTCTGTATTGTTCTCACTAACAATAACTTCTGTCCAGCTTCAAAGAATCTGAGAGAAAATGTTTGGTGGAAAAGAGCCCTGTTAATGTCAACAGGTGAGTAATTATTGAAATACTTTTTCATGAACCAGATATTTATTATTTATTTAGTGAGACCATGCAGAATACTCTCTTTCTGCCCTTCGTGTGGTGCCTCCCCAGCAAACGCCGACAACCCCAATTAACAACAACTTAATCAGGAGCAATTTACAATAATCATTTAACCTGCCCATTATGTCTTTGGATTGTGGGGAGAAACCACAGGAGACCCATACATTCCACGGGGAAGACGGACAGGCTCCTTACAGATGGTGCTGGAATTGAAAACCGAACTCTGACACCACAAGCTGTAATAGCAATGCACTAACCACTATGCGACCATGATGCCCACATTAAGTATTAAAACATTGACATTTCTTCTCAGTAATATCACATTTGTAGTACAGTCTTCCATCAAACCTTCTGTGGTGAACTACATGTACCTGTCTGGACACGCCCCCCCTCCCCCACTGACTGCTCCTGTGGCTCCTCCCACAGACCCCTGTATAAAGGCAATTGGAGGCATTGCTCCTCCCTCAGTCTCCAGGATGTTGTGTGATGGTCTCTTGCTGCTGACAGTGCTTTCTTCCAGCTAATAAAAGCCTATCTCGCCTCACGTCTCCGAGAGTTATTGATGGTGCATCACCTTTCTGCCATCACAATAAGTCCTCTGCACAGGAATGGTGTACACCATCGTGCTTCATAGGCATGTGGAAGCCCAGGAGCAATCGTTTTGGCTGCGGCTCACTCGACCCAGCACTACAATGCAGGTTGTGTCTTTAAGTAATAGTAGGTCTGTGGTAAGAGAAATGATGAGGAGTTGGAGAATGACAGCTACCTGTAATAACCCAGAATAGATTGTGAGATGAGTAACTTGTAGCATGGGCGAGGAGGTTTGGACGTGAAGGCACACACTATCAAAGATTCAGCTCTGGTAATGTCCTCAGCCTCAGCATCAACTTTTCCAGAGGAGGGAAATAGTGCTTCTTCCATGCAGGAAAGCTTAACTAGTTGCACCTACTAGTTCAGTTGCCAGATGCCTCCAGGCATTTGCTAGCTTGCCCTGCAAAGAGGAAGCACATTTGTCAGTGAGTGCTCCATGTAGTGTGCCAGCCATGGCTGCAGAACCAGCAGTGTGTTCAAGCTGTAAGATGTGGGTGTGAGCTTTCAGCAGTGTTAAACTTGTGCAGAGGGGGTAAATCAGTGAGTATTAGGTGTATGTTTTAGTTGAGGCAGGCTGTTGGTATGCAAGCAATGGCATTGTGTTGCATTAAGCAAGGCTGTGATTAACATTGCTTTTGGCTTACATAGAATTTAAACTTGGTCATGTGCATGAGCTTTATGGAATGTTTATTGTCCTGATTTCACACCCCCAAGGCACTGAGTGCTATGATTAGCAATGCACACAAAATGCTGGTAGAACACAACATGCCAGGTAGCATCTATAGGAAGAAATACAGTCGACGTATTGGGTCGAGACCCTTTGTCAGGACTCACGAAGGGTCTCGGCCCGAAACATCAACTGTCCTTCTTCCTATAGATGCTGCCTGGCCGGCTGCTTTCCACCAGCATTTTGTGTGCGTTGCTTGAATTTCCAGCAATTGCGGATTTCCTCGTGTTTGAGTGCTATGACTAGGTATGTTTGCAAATCTGAGAGTGCCTCTTGGTTTCCATAAAAGACGGGCCAAGAGGCACTCTCAGATTTGAAAACAAACTTAGTTGTGACACTCTATCTCATGGCTTCTATTGCCCAGGCTTCCAGCAAAGTATCAGAAAATCCTGGAGTCCACCTTCCCTGCTATCATGAATCGTCCTGCAGTGTCTCTCAGGTCTTATCGATTGGCAAGTGTTTACAGGTGTACAAATGTTTACAAGTACAGGCTGAACAAAATGCACTTCCTCTTATAAGAATTAACTTTTACTATTCCTTTCAAATCGTGCAAGCAGGATTAAAATGGTGACACCCCATTTTAATGGTGTCACCTCAAGGAATCTGGTGTTGAGGTGAGCAACAGTGGAGACAGAGATGACTGTATGGAATGATCAGCAAGTGAGCATGCTGCCTGCAACAGAAAAACAGATGGTATTCTCACTATTTATCCTTCTGAGGGCTAAAGTAGTGATTGTCAAAGAGGACTCTCTTTGCCAACAATTTTTACGTCTCTTGAATGAGTGGAATGTAAAGGCAGAGGAGAACCACCCACCCTCAAGACTAACCCATCACTCATTTGAAATTTTTTCATAATCCTGAAAACCACTGACAGATTTTTGATAAGCAGACATGGTGAAATGTATTGGCGTGAAGTGTCAACTGTTTACTCTTTTCTATAGATGCTACCTGACCTGCTGACGTTCCCCCAGAACGTTGTGTGTGTTGTTTTTGAATCTTGTTTTTAAAATCACACAGTAATAACATAGACAGTAGGCTTTTTTGTGTAAACATTCTTGATTGCCATTAAACTTCACATTGATGTTTCCTTACACCACCCCAAGAAAGACTAGCAAGACAGGACCATATGATCTGGCCACATGTCCCCTGATTCCCTCACAGCCTTAAAACCAAGGACAATCTCTCTCTCTCTCTCTGTCTCCATCAATAATGCTTTCAATTACTTAAACCACCTGAATTTGATTATTCCCAAACAATCATAGCCCATAATTTAACATTCTCTTGGCAATTTTTTTTCATGAATCGCTGTATAAGTCCTCGAAAAACAATACCTATTCTAGTCTAACTGGGGCCCAACTGTATTTTTGTCACATAGTGTCCAATTAATCGAACTGAAGGTTGATCAATGTTCAGGAGCAAGGACGAGACAAAAAAACATTCGTTATGTGGGAAAAGGAAACATGATTCCTGGAATACTTTAGCAGTATGCCAGTTTATTCAATACTGTGACCCAAAATAATGGTGGTATTTTGAGTGCATTCTCTGCATCTTCTGGCAAAATAAGCATGAAATTTATTATCGTGAGCTTACATTAATTTAACACCCGATTTATATACATAGACAGCAAAATAATTCACCTGAATGCCATTCTGGTAATCTACATTTCAAATTGTTATAACATAGTGCAATAATTACAAAACATAAATGCCTAAAATGTCTCTTTTCTCAAAAAACCCCAGAAAAAACATTAAACATTTAGTTACGAAAACACCCAACACCCTGGGGTCTAATGCACTTGGTCCATATTAATTGGCTGTTTGACATTTTACAAGTTCTAAGGCAGATTGATAGCTTGCAACTTGCAACATGCAGAAGCTTCCAGCCAACACACCTGTTGCTCCTCATGCCAACAAGGCTGATCCAGCAGAGCCTGGGTTGTTGATCACCAGACTATGCAAGAAGCAGTGACTTACATTGCATAGGTGGGATTCTTCATTCACTTTACCTCTCAGTAGCTAGAAAATTGTTCTGGACTTACTTCTGCATTGTTGAAGGATTAATTTTTCACCAAGAACCACACCAGCAAATTCACTTGCCCACGCACACCCATCTCCCCAAAGCCATGATTAGCACTTGTTAAGCATTTTTCGTGTTCATTGCCTATTTTTAGAAAGGTGTTTCTGTGCTGTGAATAGCGTTTAATTTAGTACTGATGAGTGGCACCCAACTAATGAGATATCGCTTAGCCCTCTGTGACAGAGAATATTTATAAGACAATCATTTATATATAATGCTGATGATTTTAACCTCATTATGTCCTCATAGGCAGTGAAATTGTGTCCCTTTGCTGTCACAGTGCAGGTGCAACTGTGGCACAAAAGACAATCACAAACAGGATTCTGGATCCTGTGCTTGCAATGAGCAAACAAGACCTATATATTAATTTGACTCATTATAGTGGCCTCAGAAATGCACGATTTTCTGGGTGCATGCTATGCTAGCCTTTCAATATCAGAACTCATCAAAGGTTACAAGTTTAACATAAGCCTTAAATGATATATGCAGTAAGTGGTTTGTGATGTCGTGTCTGTTATAATTTGTAACTACGAAACATAAACTAGTCAAAGAAAAACATGGGAGCCTGGGGATAGACATGTCATATTCACTTTTACTTTAGTGAGTATGAGTTGGTGGTGTTATGGTGTGTGGCATTCACGTACTTTTACATATAACCTGTAATGAATTATGTAAACACCAAACAATGCTTAATCAAACAATATATTCACAATGTTACTCAAATATTACTGAAATATTAAATACACAACACCCCCCGCTTAGCTATAAAACCTGAATCAATATAGAGTTCATCTGAACTTATACAGGTGTAATATAATACAACTGCCATATAGACATTCGGAGCAGAATACATTTTAAACTGTCCCATTCAGGCCTAAAGATTTATTAATCTTGAGGGATAACGTCTTTCCTGACAAAAGGGGGTTCACAGGCACAAGCACACAAGTAAGACAATCTCAGGTTCTGGGAACTCCTCCATGGTGGTTGTAGGAGTTGATTGGTTTACTGTAGGTTCTGACAGCTCTGCACACCTCCCTTCTCTCACAATTGACTCTACTCTCCTTAACTGATTGATGTGTCATCTCCAGAAGACATCAGCTGCAATCTGCACTGTAGAGGAGAGTGGTCTAATTCTGTCCTTAATCTTTCGAAGAACTCTCTTTTGATCACCTCTTAGTCCCTCACTGGGATTGCTTGGCCAGGAGTGAAACATCAAACCTCCTTGTTTGAGGGGCCCTCAATTTATCTCAGCTGTTTGACCGGCATCCTCCTTCTGAGATTGGGTTTGAGTGGATCTAAGCATAAGTACAGAGTATGACCCAGGAACAACATAGCTAGTGAGTTATTATTTGTGGACTGTGCTGCATTGCAATATCCAAGGAGGAAATTGGTGAGGTTCTGATTCAGTGTTCGTGTAGTGTGTTCTGCTGACAATGCTTGCAGTGCATTCTCTGGACTTCCCACCAAGCCATTTGTCACTGGGTGGTACGGTGCAGATGTAATAAGTCTTAATCCATTCATTCTCAGCAATGACTGAGACTGTTTCACAACAAACTGTGGACAATTGTCACAGACTAAGTGCTCTGGAACACCAGTCCTTGAGAAGAGGCTTATCAATATGTCAATAGTGTTCGAGAGGCTGTAGTGGAGACTATTGGGAACACTTATGGCTACTATATTGGGACAGCCCTTTTGGATATCCTTGTTGACCGGAGACAGCGTGAGATCTTTGCTGGTTTCCCCTTGGATCATCTTTGATGTAACAGGGAGACTTTTGATTTGCATTAGGGTGAATACATCAAGAGATGAGTCCTCTTTTGTAAACTTTCAGGTATTTTCTATTCCATGGGTAACTAGGACAATCCACCAGCCTTTCCATGATTAGTCATCCTTTTGAATTTGATCATGTAATTGTGTCCTGCAAGGAACAGAGCCCATCTCTGCAATCAACCTGCTGCTGTTAGTGGACTGAAAATGGTCAACAGTGGCTGATGATCAGCAATCAGAGTAAACTCTCACCCATACAAGTAATAGCTGAAATGGTTTACACCCCATACCAAACTCAAGGCCTCTCTGTCAATCTGTGCATAATTTTACTCTGCGGTGATAAGGGAACATGATGCAAAGACTATGGGTGTTTACTTCCATCTCTCATAACATGTGACATGACTGCACCTTATACCATAAGGCAAGATGTCACAGGCAAGCTTTACTGGAGGATGTGGATCACAATGTATGAGCACAGTGTCTGATGTCACCAGTTCCTTTGTCTTTTGGAAAACCACCTCACACAGCTTTGTCCATTGCCATTTCCTCCCAATTTTTGTAGTAATGAGTTCAAGACGTGAAGCACATTAGCCAGATTTTTCAGGAACCTGCTATAGTTATTGAGAAATCGTGAAAATAACCACAACTGTGATATGTCCTTTGGCTTTGGCACATCCACCACTGCTTGTGTAATCCTTGTGCGTCAATGGTTTGATCTCAGTTACTGGTGCTTGATTTAAAGAAATCATATTTGTTGCATTGTGGTCTGAGTCCATAATCTTTTTAACACTGTCTTAAGATTTTGAAGATATTCTTTGTCATCCTTACTGGTAACAATGATCATCCAGGTAAACTAAGTGCCTGGTCAAACTTGCAGCACTTGGTCCATAGATTTCTGCCAGACTGCAGATGCAAATACTATTCCAAAAATAATCCTGTTATGGAGATAAAGCCCTTTGTGAGTTATTATGGCTAGAAATAAACATTTTGCACTCTTCTTCCATCTTCATCTATAGGTAGGCCCCAGCTAAGTCCACTTTGTGGACTTGGGTCTGCAAAGATATCCTCTTTCCTTGGCAGAAAATATTAATCTACGTTCAGTACTGGGTTGATGGTGACTTTAAAATCACCACAGATCCTGACAAACTCATTCTTATTGGCTACTGGAACAATTACCGTTTCCCAAGGGCTCCGCTTAAACTTGGAAAGAATCCCTTCAGCCTGCATGTGATTTAGCTCATTGGCTACTTTATCACAGAAGGTATAAGGAACCCAATGGGCTTTGTAAAACTTCAGTGTGGCATTTTCATTTAACATTATTTTACTTTTGATATGTTTCAGTTTTCCAATGCCACCCTTGAACACAGCTATGGTATCATCCAGTACCTTTCTTAATTCACTTTCAATAGATTCTATTGCAGGGAATGTGGCATGCAAATGGTGGATGGATCTCTGATCAAGTTGTAGTTGTTTCAGACAATCATGGCCCCACAATACAAGCCCAATGTGGTCCTTGATTGTTGTCTTTCACTGTTACAGATGTCATTTGCACAGGAGTTATCTTTTCACCAGATAAGTTCTTAACTGGATATCTGCAGGCTTCAGTTCAGTATCTTTGAAACGGCATTCAAGCTCATATTGTGCAATCACTAAAATAGCTGAGTCAGTGTCTAATTATATTTTTATTAATTTACTGCTTAGTTTTAGTATAAACCATATTATTTGTCTCCTGTTAGTTTTCGTATTATAAATTGTAGTGCTACCCAGGCTGTGTTACTCTCATCACAATCAAATTTTTCATCAACAACATTCAGGTTAGTGCTCTATTTGAAAGTGTAACATAACTTTTTATCTTGTTCTCTTTCTGTGCAGTCCATTTATTTTTGTCTGGCTGACATGCTCTTTGTATGCATCCTATTTTGTTGCATTTTCTGTAACTGTCATGTTTAAACCTGCATTGATCAGGAGTCTGTGAGCCCCAGCCACAATGGCAATGCAGTTTATATGGACAGGCAGGTCTTTGTTTAGATGTTACAGTTTTGATCACATTCACTTTCATTCCTGACTGCATCTCTTATGGTCACTTCCTTTGATAGAGTGATATCAACTGTTCTTCTAAATCTGAGTTGTGCTTCAGTTAGGAGAGTTTTTGAGTGCTTTCTTGTAAGATTCCACAAATGAAATGACCCCTCTGTGCATCACTAAGTCCATTACTGAAATATAAATGCTCAGCCAATTTTTCAATGCAGTCATGTCTGTTGAAGTGGACTTCCTTTCCTTTGATTCCACTTATGAAATCTAAAGCATTCTGCAAACAACAATGGGTTTTGTTCTTAATATTCCTGTAATGCTTTCACAATGTCAGCAAAGCTCATTTTGGCTGGTTTGGTTGGAGCAGTCAAACTGCTAAGCAAACTGTATGCTTTTCCACCCAAAACATTCAGCAAAACTGCACTTGCTTTTCATTAACTATTTCATTTGCTTCAAAATACTGCTCAATTTGCTCAGTATATGATATACAGTTTTTTCTTTTGCAGTCAAATGTCTATTCTTCCGACGTAGCTAGTCAGATCTACTTTTCCTCATTATCTATGATTATTATCAACCAGTACTCACTTTTTATGAACCTGTATATTTTGTTTATTTTCTGCCTTTTTTTAACTCGACCATCTCTCTCCTTTTCCAAAGAAACCATGTGCTGCAGTTTTTTTAATCAACCGTTTCTTTACCCTTGAGAAGAAAGCATGCTGTGTTTTTTTTAAACTGGATTGCTCACTGAGATTCAGCAGGTAGATAGTCATCTTAGGTTCATTTTAAAACTTACTGGACACCACTGTTGTTTTGTAACTCCAAATCTAATTGAAAGAAAAAACACGGAGCCCAGGGATAAGCGTATCAGCTTTGTTTTTACTTTAGTGAGAGGCGCATAAATGATGGGGTGATGTATGACTTATGTCATTCACGTACTTTTACATATAACCCGTAATGAATTATGTAAACAACAAGGAATGCTTAATCAACAATTTTTTTACAATATTACTGAAATATTAAATACACAACAATATGGAAATATGAATAATGTATTAGATTGATAAAGATGGACAAGTTGTGTGAAGTCTTAACTTGAGTTAAGAAAAACATAAAAATGTAACTAGAGCAACATACTAACAGTTTGTTATCTTTTGCATGCTGGTTGAATGCCCAAGTTGGTGTGGTCTTTCACTGATTCTATTATGAATATGATTCTATTATGGATTTATTGAGTATGCCCACAAGAAAAAGAATCTCTGAGTTGTATATAGGGACATATATGTACTTTGATAACAAATTTACTTTGAACTTTGAAAGTATGGGAAACTTGCACCACAAATGTATCAACCATTCTCATAGCATATTGACTTCCAGTGTCATAGTGTGCACCTACTTTGCCCTTAGTGCTGGACCAGTCTCAGAAATATGTGAAACAGAATTGAAAATGTTTAAAAGATTGCCATTGTAAATGTTTTTTAAATTTGTACTTGAATGTCAAAAAAATCTTAATTTTCCTGAGGTGAATGTCTTCGCAAAAGCAGAGCTGAGGAGATAAACAGTCATAATTACTTTAATGAGATACAGTGTAAATTTTGGAACTGTTTAAGTACTTCTGTACTGATGCAGGTTACATCATCATTCTGACATTAAAAACTTCACCTGAACTGGGAGGGCAATTTCTGGCCTATTTATTTTCAGTTTCTTTCATGCAATCATTATTTTGATGTATGCAAAATAACTGACATTTTAAAATCTCCTCAGGGATAACTGTGTTCAACTCTCTTTTGCAAAACAGTGAAGCTGCTATTGAAAATTACTGCAATTATTCATTATCGTTTAAATTGCAACTTGTGCATTGAAGTTACAATGTCGGCAAATTATCATCAATAATTCAAAAAAGAATTCTTGGCACAATAGAATGTTTATTAAGTCAAATTTACTTTTGTGGCCAGAAGTATTTAATAATACTTTCAAGGATATTTTTAAAATTGTTGTTTAGTTCTCTATATTTGCAGACTGACATTCCTAATTTTTGTAGTGTTATGTTTTTCAGGCTCTCTAAGTGTGGCCTATGTTGATAACTTTCAATTTTCCCTTTCCTACTGTGTAAAATGCCTGGACTTCTCATAGCAGCTAGAATGCGAAAGATTTGCTGGCAAGTTGCAACAATTAGAATTATCAAGTAAGAGTTCAGTTTTACAACAACGAGCAACTGCCAAGTAAATCTACTTTAAATGAATGAGTAACAAAAGCTGCTGTGAAGATGAAGACTTTTAGAAGTTATATTTCAGTAAACTGTTAATCGCATTTGTCACTTCCACATTAAAACTATGGGGATGTACATTAATCACTGGAAACCAATCCAGTTCATTGATGTGATATTCACTGCACCAGCTGTAGGAATTAAAATTTCACTTATAATACACCTCCTGTGAATGCCAGGCAATCAAAGTTTGATCAAATAATTTCCTTCAACAAAATGATGAAAAGAATTAAGGTAATGGTTTATGAATCATTTGAAGTGATAGAGTTATAATTAATGGATAACTCTGCCTTCAAATCATTCTGCTAAGTCAAATGAATAGATAGATGAATGCTACACTCCTTAATAGGGTCAGGGGACTAGTTCTGATCGTATATTGCTAGAGTAGGTGGCCTACTATGGGGAAGTAAAAACTCAATGCTACTTGTATATTCTAAGTTATACGGCTAAACATTTGTCAATATTGGCAAAACTATTTAAAGGTTTCAAATAATATATTATTTCAGTACAAATATATATTTGGAGAAATGCCTCCATTACAATATGATACAGTAGCGTAAAATGAGAATGTATGACAGACTACATACAGGCAGTCCCTGGGTCCTGTAATGGTCTGTTCTTAAAATCTGTCCACAAAGGACTGCACAGTGAGCATAGTGGTTAATGAAACACTATTACAGCAACAGCAACTCAGGTTCAGTTCTACTGTTGTCCGTAAAGGATTTGTATGTTCTCCCCTTGACCACATAGGTTTCCTCTAGCTATTCCAGGTTCCTCCCACATTCCAAACGCATGTGTGTTAGGAGGTTAAATTTTAAAAAGGTGGCACAGACTCGTTAGGCTGGAAGGGACTGGTACCATATCATATCTCTAAAACTTAAATAAATTATCAACTGATTTTCCCATAAGTTCTCAATGTCTATTTTCTGTTGTTATCCATATCATTCATTAAGTAATTAGCCTAACCTGCTTAGAATTAAACTAATAGAATATATGCTGCACCCAATCAATAACAAAATGTAAAACATTTTATTATTATTGTTTGTAGTTTGAAAAATGCTTTAAAAATGAATGGGATAACTTGTGCAAGTCAGGTAATCTATAACCTGAGGAGTCCCTGTACCTAGAAAGCAGATTCCTTTTATTTTTGGTACTAAAACAAAGATACGTTTATACTCAGTGCCCAATCACTGGTTGGCTGCCAGTGACTAGTAGTGTTAGCAGAGATCGGTGTTGGGGGTGCATCTTTTTGTGCAGTGTATCAATGACTTAGATGATGGAATAGATGGCTTTGTCACCAAGATTGCAGATGACAAGAAGATTGGAGAAGGAGCTGGTAATGTTGAGGAAACAGGTATGCTGCAGAAGGACTTAGAGAAATTAGAATGGGCAATAAAGTGGCAAATGAAATATGATGTTGGTAAATGCATGGTCATGCACTTTGGTAGTAGAAATAAATGTCCGGAATATTTTCTAAATGGGGAGAAAATCCAAAAATCTGAAATGCAAAGGGAGTCCTTGGGCTAACTTGGGCTAACCCTAAAGGCTAACTTGGAGGCTGAGTCGTTGGTGAGGAAGGCAAATGTAATGTTAGCACTCATTTCAAGAAGTTTTGAATAAAAGAGCAGGAATGTGATGCTGAGGTTTTATAAGGCACTGGTGAGGCCTCACTTTGAGTATTGTGAATAGTTTTGGGCTCCTCATTTAAGAAAAGATATGCTGGCATTGGAGAAGGTCCAGAGGAAGTTCACAAGGATGATTCCAGGAATGAAAGGGCTATCACACAAACAACATTTAATGGCTCTGGGTCGGTATTTGCTGGAATTTAGAGGGATGAATGAGATCCCATTGAAACCTTTTGAATGTTGAAAAGCCTGGACAGAGTACATGTGGAAAGAATGTTTCCCATGGTGGAGGAGTCTAGGACAAGAGGGCACAGCCTCAAAATAGAGGGGTGTCCATTTATAATAGAGATGCAGAGAAATTTCTTTAGCTAGAGGGTGATGAATTTGTAAAATTTGTTAACACAGGCATTTGTGGGGGACAGTTTATTGGTTGAATGCTTGATAGAGAGAAAGTTTGAAAGGTTCTTGGTTGGACAGAGCATCGAACCTCATGGATAGAACATGGGGCAATGGGGTAGAGAAGGGGATAAAAAGATCATGAATGATTGGATGGTGGAGAAAACTCAATGGGTCAAATGGCCTAAATCTGCTCCTATGTCTTATGGTTTTATGGTCTTAAGGTATTTATTGTAGAAAGACATTTAAGTAAGTGGAGCAGACATTCCCTCAGTCAGGTGTTATAATCAATACAGGTGGACGTGAAGGTTTTTTAATGTGCTATCTGAGCTCTCCAGCCTCTAATATAGTAGGCAGTGCTGTGGATAGAAATAGATTATGGAAAGGGCTAATTGATTTGGATTGAGAATTTAGGATAAACATTTCCATATCAGGATGGGTCAGAGATCATCAAATTTTAATACTCCATAGAATCAGTAGGATTTTATCAAGAACGTCAGTATTCAGCATAGATTTTACAAATTATAACCCAAAAAGACAGCAATTAATGCACATTTGTTATACTAAACATCGATAGATAAAGAGGGAATTAATCAGAAATGGAGGAGTTTGGAGCATACAGGAAATATAGCCATAGAACCATAGAGTTATTGAGAAGTACAGCACAGAAACAGGCCATTCGACCCATCTAGTCCTTGCCAAATGATTTAAACTTCCTACTCCTTTCGACCTGCACACAGACCATAGCCCTCCATATCATCCATGTATCTATCCAAACTTGTTGAAATTGAGCTTGCATGCACCGTTTGACAGGCAGCTTGTCCCATACTCTCACCACCATCTGAGTGAAGAAGTTTGCCCTCTGTTCCCTTTAAACTTCTCACCTTTCACCCTTAACCCAGGTCTAGTTGTAGTCTCACACAGCCTCACAAAACTAACTTGCATTTATCCTATCTATCCCCCTCATAATTTTATAGACCTATATCAATTCTCCGCTCAATCTTGCATGTTCCAAGGAAAAAAGTACTAACCTATTCAATCTTTCCCTGTCACTCAGGTTCTCCAGTTCCAGCAACAGCTTTGTAAATTTTCTCTGTACTCTTTCAACCTTATTTACATCTTTCCTGTAGGTAGGTGACCAAAGCTGCACATGTACTTCAAATTAGACTTCACCAATGTCTTATACAACTTCAGCAACATTTCATCTCTTGTTGTCAATACTTTGATTTATGAAGTCAACGTGGCAAATGCTGCCACTTTCAATGAATTATTCACCTTTATTACAAGATCACTTTGTTCCATCACACTCCTCAGTGCTCTATCATTCACAGTTCAAGATTCAAGATTCAAGTGCATTTATTATCAAAGAATGCATAAATTATAGCAGCCCAAAACCTCATTTATCAGTTTGTCATATTAGCGGGCATGAAGCACAACAGCTGGTGCAGTCTTCATAGCCTCAGCACCATGGAAATAATGATCACGGAGAATGGGCAATATCGGCTCTTGTCCCAACCAATACCCTGTCTTGTCAACCTATCTGGGCTGGCATTTAAATTAACCAAGCAATGGATCAGCGAAAGACTTTGGTGCCCTGGAGAGAGGTAAGTTCCATCTGCCATTTTTTCAGCAGGTCCAGATCCTGCTGCAAGCCTGATAGTCTTCCTTACTGTCCATTACACCTTCATATTTGGTGTCATCCACAAATCTGATGACCCCGTTCACCACATTATCATCCAGATCATTGATATAGATGACAATCAACAATGGACCCAGCACCGATCCCTGCGGCACTCAACTAGTCACAGAACTCCAGTCAGAGAGGCCACCACATACTACCATTCTCTGGATTTTCCCACAAGGCCAAGGTCTAATGTTGAATGCCAAAAGACTGAACATTCTTGACCAACCTCCCATGTTGGACCTTGTGAAAGACCTTGCTAAAGTCCACATTGACAACATCTACTGCCTTGCATTCAACTTTCCTGATAACTTACTCAAACAACTCTATAAGATTGCCTAGACATGACCTATCATGAAGAAAGTTATGCTAACAATCCCTAATCAGTCCATGTCTATCCAAAAACCGATCTATCCAGTTAATTAGAATACATTCCAATACCTTTCCTTCTACTGATGTCAGGTTCACTGGCCTATAATTTCCTGGTTTATTTTTACAGCCTTTCTTAAACAGCAGAACAGCATTAGCAAACTTCCAATCCTCTGGTACCTCACTAGCGTTTGAGGGAACACCTTGTCAAGCCCTAGGGATTTATTCACCCTAATTTGCCTCAAGACAGCAAACACCTCTTTATAGGGCCCATGACCTCACTGCCACTTTGCCTCACTTCTTTAGACTGTGTGTAAATCTCCTGAGTGAAATTTAAATTTAAAGTATTTTGGTTCTTTAAATCTGGTGCCATTAATCAGAGCCTAATCTTTGTCAGTTATGGTATTAATTTCTTTGATAGCATTGACCCAGAATTTCGTAAATAGGAATCTCAAAGATGCATTGGAATGACTTTCTCTCATCATAACAAAGTGCTGATCTGCTAGACTTAATTCAGTAAGCCTTGGAGAACTGAAAATAGACATGCAAAGAGTAGAAATCCAAATGAAATCCAAAAAAAACCTTGCAGAAGGTAAACAATCTGAAATAAAGTTTAAAAATCTCAGCAGGTCATGAAGCATATGTGGATATGCATACATACATACTTACATATAATGAATGTGCATGTATATATATACATACACATGCACATAAACTTTTTATATATGTATATATCTTGCTATGGCATCCTCTCTGAATTCAATGAATCTTCTTTCAGCTGTTGATGATATTTAAAGCTGTGTCTTCTCTTTCAGAGTTACCAATCGGTTCTCTTGATCCTACTACCATTGATTTGACTGAATTAGTCAATAAGATGATAAATACAACACTTGAAGGTAAAATTTATAACTATTTAAGTGCTCAGAAAAGCAAAGCAATTCCAGTTAATATATTGTGGATATGATGAGATACTTACATTTAAAAAGTATTACAAGGTCCAGATGTATACTAAATATACATATAAAATATTCACAGGAGATCAACAATACTTCTCGTTGCTAGGAGTCACTTCCCATAGTTCCTTTGCACTCCACAAAGTGTCCATTCTTATATATAACAGTAAGTACTCATCATAGTTTTTAAAATTTGTCTTAAATTGTCATGCAGTAGTAAAAACTGCAGTGATATTGACTGATCTTATGATTTTACTGCCCATAGTTTCAAGTTTCTGGAAAATTGATCCATCTATTTTCCCAATGAAATATTGTTACTGCTTAAACAACAGAAGCAATGACTTGACAGGTTAGTTTATGTCAAAGTAATTCTATAAAGAGGCATAACCATGGAACAAATATGAAAATATGACCCCTTAAAGAATTATTCTTGGTATATGTAATTATGACAATTAGGATGTTGAAATGAAATTTGCCATAGAATTGTTTACTGCTCTTAGCCTCAGAGACGTTTCCTGCAGCCAAAAGATTTTAGGAGTAATTTCTGAGATCAAAAGCAAAAGGAACAGAAATTCTTATGTCATATTTTGTGATCCCATTTAAACTGCAGATCTAGTTATCCAAGTAGCAGAGACTCTGGCACCACAACAGGTACTGGCTAGTGGACACATCACACTAAGGCAGAAGCGGAATTTCCCAGCTCCCACCCCTCCCTTGCTTGTTTCTAGTTGATATCAACTCTTTGTTGCTCCTGATAACAAGAACCATATAATAAAGAGGGAAATGATTTGGCTTATAACTCTTTGATTGAATTACCTAATTGGACGTGCATAGACAAAGAAATTTTATTTCAAATATATATCTAGCTTGCTTTGGAAAATTAGTTTTGAATTGACTTCCATCACCCTCTCAGGCTAATTTAGTAACACTTTTGAAGCCTGATGGATTGAAATGCCTTTTATGTTGCTGATTCAATTCTGTTTTATATATACTGCTATTAATATCACTGAGAAGTGCATTCTAAGTCACTTACTGCATTAAAAAATTTCCTTATCTCCTAACTGGGTATTTTGCCATTTATCTTAAATCTATAAGAAGTCATTGACAATACTCGGTAGGCCAAGGAACATCTGCGCAGAGAGAAATTGAGTTAATATTTTTGACATCTGTCAATTAATAATCTTTTTATCACTTTTGATGAAAGATCATGGACTGGAATACCTTGTTTCTCTCCTTGCAGTTGCTGCCTGACTGGCTGAGTATTTTACAATTTTGCACACAAGTCACTTAATTATGCTGATTCATCTCTGTTATTCCTTAAATAATTGGAATGAAAGTAATAAAGTATTTAACCTTACAAAAACCTATACCATTCTAATGTTCATGATAATAATTTATTACTATAGAACATTTTAAATATTATTGTTAAGTTGCTATATTATTATAGACCAATTCTCTATGTTGTTTTTACAGATTTCACTGCTATTGTCGTTGACTTTGTGGGAAATACCACCAGTTTCTTCAAGGAGATTTTTAAATCTAACTCCATTCTCTATGGTTTCTGTTTTATTGATTATTATATATCTTTGCCATGGCCTCTTGGATACTTTCAGATCAAGAAAGCAGAAAGTTGTATATTAGGGAAATATTGCTTTAGGCATAGAGGAAAAATTATGATCTGGGTATGAGGAAAGGTTTAGTAATCTTGTGGATTAAAAATATGTTATTGATCCTATGGTTGTAGGAAATAATGATGAATCTGGAAATGAGGGAAGGTGAAACATTCTCTGCATAGGAAACTGTGATCTTGAATTTGTAGAGAAATCAGTGATCCTGAGAACAAGAGTAGACTAGTGTTCCTGGGAATAGGAGAAACTTGTACTTTTAGGAATGAGGAAATGTCTTGTGAGCTTGGAGATAGGAGTAGGTTTCTTGACTTGGACAATGGGGGAAAGTCTAGTGACCTAGAAGTGGAGTGAAACTGGAAAAGGAGGAAGAATTTGGGATCTTGGGATTGAGGGAAGAATTGGCGACCTGTGAACGAGGGAGGAGTTGATGTTCCAGGAATCAGAGAAGGGTTGGTGATTCTGGACATGGGTGAGGGTTGGTAATCCTGGGAATGCAGAAAGAGTTGGTGATCCTCAGAATGAAGGCAAGATTTACAATCTTGTTTATTTAAAAAAAATAATGATCTTCATCTTGGTCCATAGGCTAGTAATCTTGAATAAAAGCTAGTTTTTAGTAAGCTTTGTATATTTTGATATTGTCTCCAATGTAACTGGAATTTTAAGACTGATAGGAGTATACAAGCTTTATTTGGTGGCATTTTTACTTTTAACTTGCCAGATAACTTCAATGTATAAGAAAATCAAGAGGAACTTTGCAGCAAATGGTTAATTAGATTAAATCAGTTTTCCATTAATATTGTCCTCTATTCAGTAGTTAATGGAAAAGGGGATTGTTTTCACCACAAAATGTAGTTGTACTCTTAATTCCTGCAGTTACTTCTGGCAATATTTTGTCAAGTATTGAAGACCAGCTTTCTAGATCACAATGAAAATTCCACTGAAAGGACCAGCTAATAATGAATAATTGATAGTTTGGCTTCATGAGCTTGACTTGATATTATAGTATAATTTACAAGCAGAGAAAGGACATACTACAAATTTTATCTTTTTAATGTGAGTGTAACATAAAGGAATTTTATAGTAGGATAGAACAAATCCTGTATCCAACCGATAAGATATCAATAATTCTCTTTTTACAGTAGGTAAGACATGAAAAGTAGGAAAGTTAATTTGAATTAAGCTTCTCATAATTTTATTTTGGCTTGTGGCCCACCTAGTACAAAATACAGGATATGGAATTCATAGCAACAGCAGTGTTTGTAGTTGTCTCCTACAGCTGAGTGAATGCTTTTGGAAATTTTATGTGTGAAGCATCTGATATCTCTTCACAGAAGAGGAAAAGCAGTCAGAATGATTGTGATCAGTCAAAATAACATAACGCACCAATGCATAGCATGTTTGTCCCAAAAAAGGTCAGACAGTTACTTTAATTGAGAAATCATATGAGTTACTATTCTCTAAATTGTGAGACAGGCTGCAGTAATTAGAGAAGAGATTAATTTAAAATCTATTTCCATTGCAGTGAGTAAAAACGAGACGGACTGCATTTTCATCTGTGTTATGGCTGGTGTTATGGGTGAGCTGCTTTCTTGTTATGCTCTAACACATTCAAAATTTGCAATTGAGTATTTTATTGCAGATGTCCAATATGAATGACCTAACCTTCTAATCAACAAAATCTTCTTGAAAGTGATGGATTTTAGTTCATATTTCTTAGTCTGTATCCTAACTTATAATTCATTGGAAAGATCAATTGTCAGAATTGTTTCCTATTCCGAACAAAATTCTCAGTACAATTGTAAATTAGTATGGCAACTTGATTTTATGTAAATGCATTAGAAGAAAGGAATTTTTATATTAACTCCTACGCTCAGTAGATAAGAGCTTTGCATTGTAACATTTTATTTGTGATGTTCTGTACTTTATCATGGCATATTAGTGGTCACTGGATAAAGACTTAGACTTTATTACTGGTGCTTTGTGACACCATCACCGACCTCATCAAATCTGGAGAACTCCCATCCACTGCCACCGAACTTATACAGTAGTTTCCTTACCCCATACTG
This sequence comes from Hypanus sabinus, assembly GCF_030144855.1. Classification (NCBI taxonomy): domain Eukaryota; kingdom Metazoa; phylum Chordata; class Chondrichthyes; order Myliobatiformes; family Dasyatidae; genus Hypanus; species Hypanus sabinus. The sequence goes on along the minus strand of NC_082706.1, from coordinate 161,872,474 downwards.
TTTGCTTCTACCTCCGACCCAAGATCCACAAACCTGATGGTCTGGGTAGGCCTACTGCCACTGCCTGCTCCTGTCCCAGTGAACTCGTGCCCTCATACCTCGACTCTATTCTATCCACCATGGTTCAGTCCCTTCCCACCTGCATCCATGACACTACTCATGCTCTTGTTCTCCTCAGTAACTTTCAATTTCCTAGCCCTGCCCACCTCACTTTCACCATGGATGTCTAGCCTCCATACACTTCTATCTCCCATTAAAGCTCTCCACCTCTTTCTTCAGAATAAGAATCAGAATCAGGTTTATTATCACCGGCATGTGATGTGAAATTTGTTAACTTAGCAGCAGCAGTTTAATGCAATACATAATCTAGCAGAGAGAGACAAATAATAATAACAATAAATAAAATAAAACATAATAAATAAATAAACAAATTAATCAATTACTTATATTGAATAGTATTTTAAAAAATATTCAAAAACAAAATTACTGTATATTTAAAAAAATGAGGTAGTGTCTAAAGCTTCAATGTCCATTGAGGAATCGGAAGACAGAGGGGAAGAAGCTGATTCTGAATTGCTGAGTGTGTGCCTTCAGGCTTCTGTACCTCCTACCTGAAGGTAACAGTGAGAAAAGGGCATGCCTTGGGTGCTGGAGGTCTTTAATAATGGACGCTGCCTTTCTGAGACATCACTTCCTGAGGATGTCCTAGGTACTTCGTAGGCTAGTACGCAAGATGGAGCCGACTAGATTTACAACCTTCTGCAGCTTCTTTTGGTCCTGTGCAGTAGCCCCTCCATACCAGACAGTGATGCAGCCTGTCAGAATGCTCTCCATGGTACAACTATAGAAGTTTTTGACTGTATTTGTTGACATGACAAATCTCTTCAAACTCCTAATAAAGTATAGCTGCTGTCTTTGCCTTCTTTATAACGACATCAATATGTTGGGACCAGGTTAGATTCTCAGAGATCTTGATGCCCAGGAACTTGAAACTGCTTACTGATCCCTCAATCCATTTCTGATCCCTCAATGAGGATTGGTATGTGTTCCTTTGTCTTATCCTTCCTGAAGTCCACAATCAGCTCTTTTGTCTTACTGACGTTGAATGCCAGGTTCTTAATAAAAGAACCAAACAATTGCCTCCTCCCTCTGGCAGAAATGGTCCTCATCCTCAACAACTTTTCCTTAGGCTCCTCCCACCTTCTGCAAACTCAAGGTGTAGCCATGTAGCATGGGCCGCAGCTATACCTGCCTCTTCATTGGCTACATAGATCAGTCCATGTTCCATGCCATCTCTGGTAATGCGTCCCCACTCTTCCTCTGCTACATTGATAACAGCATTGTTACGGCTTCATGAAACCATGCTGAGCACGTCAATTTCATCAACTTTGCCTCTAACTTCCATCCTGCCCTTAAATTCACTTGGTCCATTTCTGACAACTCCTTCTTTTCCAATCTATCTGTCTCCATCTTTGGAGACAAACTGTCTACCAATACACAATCTTTTATAAACCTACTAGTTCCCATGGTTATTTTGACCATACTTTTTTCCACCCTGACTCCTGTAAAAATGTTATTCCCTTTACTCAGTTCCTTCATCTCTCCTGCATATGTTCCCAGAATATAGCTTTCCTTGCCAAGATATCAGAAACATCCTCCTCCTTCACTCCCCTTCCCTTCTTCATCCATTCTCCACACAGATCTCTTTCCTACTGATCACCTCCCCCTGGGTCCCCTCCTCTCTCCCTGTCTCCTATCAGATTCCTTTCTCTCCAGCCACTTATCTTCCCAACCAGTGCCGGACTTACCGAGTTGCAATGAGCATCACTACAGCAATGCTACAGGGTCTCATGAAGAGTAGTTACATGTTTTGGCTTAGATCAGGACAGTGCTACTCAGGAGCATTTGTTATAGGAGAGGATATTCTGTGTGGATCTTGGGTCAGAGGTAGAAGCAAGTAGTGTGGGGTAAGGGAAATACAGTGCAAGTTATCAGCTATGCTGCTGTCCCAGCATAAAGTTATAGACAGATAGTCCTTGGATGGCTCTGAAATACGAAGAAGGTAAGGCGACAGAACAGCTTGTCAGGCCCCTCCACTTGCCACTGTCTAAAATGAAGGAAAATAGTTTTGGAGACTGTCCTAATGTGAAAAGGCCCAGGAAAACCAAGTTGTAGCAGGGAAATGACATCAGGTCAAGCAATCAAGTTTAACCAATATTTCAAACAACACACACGCACAAAATGCCGGAGGAACTTGGCAGACCAGGCTGCATTTATGGAAAAGAGTACAGTCGATGTTTGAGGCCGAAACCTCAATTCTGATGAGAAGCTGACTGTACTCTTCTCCATAGATGCTGCCTGGCCTGCTGAGTTCCTCCAGCGTCTTGTGTGTGTTGCGCAGATTTCCAGCCTCTGCAGATTTTCTCTTGTTTATGATTGGACTAGCCAATATTTCAATCATGTTTAACCAAGATTTCTTCCACACAATATGTAATTATCATGTGTGGAGCTTAACTAACCTGCGAACCTTGCTCAACAATGTCTTCCAACCAGGAATGCCATTCCAGGAGTACTTCCAGGTGTTTGCTGCTTGGATTAAGTACAGATTAAGATTATAAAGGGGAGGAACAGAATGAGTGTTATGAAGTGTCACCATCCTTCACAATCCAGATGAGGGTGGAGATGAGATTTTCAATATTGCCGCTAATGTCACATTTTGCATTTTTCTGATGAATAAATAAGCCATTTCTGGAAATCCAGAGCTGGTGTGTGTGTGTCATGATTGGAAGTGCCAGTAGCTGACTATGTTGGGTGAGTTATAGTCACATGGCCCCATTGAAACTATTGAAATCATTCATTGTGATAGTAGTACGTCCCAACCTGTTGCTGTTTTTATGAAATCCGGTATCATTTCCCACTTCTCATAATCGACACTGAAGGCTTTCACTAGCATCTTTGAAAATGAAACACAGAACATCTGTGTTTCTGACAGTCCCCCCCCCCCCCTTAAACATAACTGTGAGGGTATGGCGTTGCATTTACCCAAACTAGCCTGGTCTTCTTTGCTTGACGAATGCTGAGAAGTAATACATCTGGTCTCTGGATTAATGACTTGAAGGTGGCTTTCTTCCAGGTGGAAATTGTTTGGGTTTCTTTATAGGCAGTTCTTTCACTGCCTGTACTGGTATACTAAGGATGTAGGACTTGTGGTTCAGAATCTTAGTCCTAACAGTAAGCTTGTTATGCTCTTGCATCAGTTTGGTAATCAGCTGAATTTGCTGTCTGTCTCTCCAATGCTTACACTGTGTTCTTCATCAAAAGAAATTTCATCTGTTATGACTGTTGCCACCATAGCATTGCTGAGTTTGATCATGGGCAAAGGATATTGTCTTGTCTCATAACCATATACTTGTTGACACTGGTAATGAGAGAGAACATGGCACATGCATGAAGAGGATGCTCCGTTATCTGCTAAACATGATTATCTGTTTGGGCAGCTGGGCAGCATCATCAACACTAGAGAACACTCTGATCAGGACTTGTAGCAACATTGCCTTGGCTTCCAATCTATACAGATGCAAGATTCACAAACAGTTCAGACTCCATCATGCTGAGCACCAGTGCCCCCCAGGTCTGTGTGCTCAGCCACCACTGTTTACACTGCTAATGCATAGTTGAACTGCCAAATCCATTTCTAACCACATCATTAAGTTAACTGATGACAGAACAGTGGTTGGCCTCATCAGCAACAATGAATAAACAGCATACAGAGAGAAGGTAGAGCATCTTGTATGAACACACCAACCTGAGTTTCAATGTGGACAAGACTAATGAGATGGTTTCAACTTCAAGAAGATGCAGGCTGACTACTTTCTACTGCACATCAACGACTTTTCCACGGAGAGAGTCAGGAGCACCAAGTTTCTTTGCGTACACAAAACCGATGATCTCACCTCATCCCACAACACTGCCCCTTTAGCCAAGAGAGTGGATCACCACATTCACTTCCCGAGAAAACTGAGGCAAGCAAGGCTCCACAACCCCTATTCTCACTGCTTTCTACTGGAGCACCATGCAGAGTGTCCTGACCATCTGCATCACAGTCTGGTATGGGAATGGCAATGCATTAGGTTGAAAAATAATGAGGACTGCTGTAAAAGTCATCTGGGTCTCTCTCTTTCTCCTCCCCCGCCCCACTCCAGATATTTATCAGAAATGCTGCATACATACTTCCTCCAGTCTTGTCAAAGACCCTCTCCCATTATCTCTTCAACCTCCTGCCATCAGGTAGGAGGTAATGCAGCATTACAACTAGAACTGTCAGGCTGGCTGACAGCTCCTTCCCCTAGGCTGTTACACCCTGCTGCCACCCAGCACCCATTTACACCCTGTCTGCCCCCACCCACTCCCCGACTCACAGACACACTCTCATCCTGCACTGGTCACTTTTCATCTTTTACTGCTGCTGTATCACATATTTTTTGTTTGTTTTAATATACTAGTGTCAGTAACTTTATACTGTCATACATAATCATGCACCTTGCACTTGATGTCAACCTGTCAATCTTCAGGACATGCCACGCAGGGACAGAGTGACAAGTATTTTGTGACTTGTCTGTGCTGCATCCTAACTATGCACTGTGTGTGGTTAAATGTACTCTGTTTTGCATCTTGGCCCCAGAGCAATGACGTTTCGTTTTACTACACACGTGTATGGTTGAATGGCAAAAAACTTGAACTGAACTTGAACTTGAAACCAGTGAATCCAGAGGGAAAGTGTAAATCCACAACAGGAAAAAAAATGAGGTCTGATAAAATAGGGGGCTTCAGGTAGGCCTGCTCCACTTTATTCTTTATCTGAGACCACCTTGGCACAGTGGTCAGTGTAGCTCCAGGAATTTGGGTAAATACTGACCTCAGGAGTAGCCTGTGAAAAGTTAGCATATTTTCCCTGTGACCATGTGCATTTTCACTGTTGGATTTCCAAAGATTTGTCAGTTGGCTGATCAGCTGTTATAAATTGCTCCCAGTGAAGCTGAAGAGGCTAAAGTAACCCTCAGAGGCTGGAGAACTTAAGAGGAGTACGTGGGGATGTGAAAGAGAATAAGTTGTCCTGGGTCCTAATGATAAGCTGAATGACCTCTTTTTTGTGACATAATGTAAGTAGAAACATAAAAATATAGAAAACCTACAGCACAATACAGGCCCTTCGGCCCACAATGCTGTGCCGAACATGAACTTACTTTAGAAATTACCTAGGATTACACATAACCCTCTATTTTTCTGAGCTCCATGTACCTGTCCAGGAGTCTCTTAAAAGACACATCTGTTCCTGCCTCCACCACCGTTGCCAGTAGCCCATTCCACGCACTCACCACTCTATGCATAAAAATTCTACCCCTGACATCTCCTCTGTACCTACCTCAAAGCACCTTAAAACTATGCCCTCTTATGTTAGCCATTTCAGCTCTGGGAGAAAGCCTCTGACTATCCATACGATCAATGCCTTTCATCATCTTATACACCTCTATCAGGTCTCCTCTCATCCTCCGTCACGCCAAGGAGAAAAGGCCGAGTTCACTCAACTATTCTCATAAGGCATGCTCCCCAATCCAGGCAACATCCTTGTAAATCTCCTCTGCATCCTTTCTATAGTTTCCACATCCTTCCTGTAGTGAGGACTGAGCACAGTACTCCATGTGGGGTCTAACCAGGATCCTATATAGCTGCAACATTACCTCTCGGCTCTTAAACTCAATCCCATGACTGATGAAGGCCAACACACTGTACGCCCTCTTAAACACACAGTCAACATGCGCAGCAAATTTGAGTATCCTATGGATTTAGACGCCAAAATCCCTCTGATCCTCCAACTGCCAAGAGTCTTACCATTAATGCTATATTCTGCCATCATATTTGATCTTCCATAATAAACCACCTCATACTTATCTGGGTTGAACTCCATCTGCCACTTATCAGCCCAGATTTGCATCCTATAGATGTCCCACTGTCCCACTGTAACCTCTGACAGCCCTCCACACTGTCCACAACACCCCCAAACTTTGTGTCATCAGCAGATTTACTAACCCATCCCTCCACTTCCTCAACCAGATCATTTATAAGTTCACGAAGAGAAGGGGTTCCAGAACAGATCCCCGAGGCACACCACTAGTCACCAGCCTCCATGCAGAATATGACCCATCTACAACCACTTTTTGCCTTCTGTGGGCAAGCCAATTCTGGATCCACAAAGCAAGGACCCCATGGATCCCATGCCTCCTTACTTTCTCAATGAGCCTTGCATGGGGTACCTTATCAGATAGCTTGCTGAAATCCATATACACTACATCTACTGCTCTACCTTCATCAATGTGTTTAGTCACATCCTCAAAAAATTCAATCAGGCTTGTAAGGCATGACCTGCCTTTGAAAAAGCCATGCTGACTATTCTTAATCATATTATTTCTCTCCAAGTGTTCATAAATCCTGCCTCTCAGGATCTTTTCCATCAACTTAACAACTGAAGTAAGACACACTGGTCTATAATTTCTGGGGTATCTCTACTCCCTTTCTTGAATAAGGTAAGAACATTTGCAACCCTCCAATCCTCTGGAACCCTTCCCATTCCCAATCATGATGCAAGGATCAATGCCAGAGGCTCAGCAATCTCGTCCCTTGTCTCCCACGGTAACCTGGGGTGCATCTCATCCGGTCCCAGAAAGTTATCCAACTTGATGTTTCCAAAAGCTCCAGCACATTCTCGTTCTTAATGTTTATATGCTCAGGCTTTTCAATCCCCTATAAATCATCCCTACAATTGCCAAGATCCTTTTCCGTAGTGAATACTGAATCTAAGTATTCTTTAAATATCTCTGCTAAATCCTCCAGTTCCATACACACTTTTCCACTGTCACACTTAATTGGTCCTATTCTCTCATGTCTTATCCTCTTGCTCTTCACATACCTTGGGGTTTCCTTTAATCCCACTCGCCAAGGCCTTCTCATGGTCCCTTCTGGCTCTCCTAATTTCATTCCTAAGCTCCTTCCTGCTAGCCTTATAAACTTCTAGATCTCTATCATTACCTAGTTTTTTGAACCTTTCGTAAGCTTTTGTTTTCTTCTTAACTAGATTTTCAACAGCCTTTGTACACCACAGTTCCTGTACCCTACCATCTTTTCCCTGTCTCATTGGAATGTACCTATGCAGATCGCCATGCAAATATCCCCTGAACATTTGCCACATTTCTGCCGTACATTTCCCTGAGAACATCTGTTCCCAATTTAAGCTTTGTATTTCCCCTTACTCCAATTTAACTCTTTCCTAACATGTTTGTTCCTATCCCTCTCCAATGCTATGGTAAAGGAAATAAAATTGTGATTACTATCTCCAAAATGCTCTCCCACTGAGAGACCTGACACCTGACCAGGTTCATTTCCCATTACTAGATCAAGTACAGCCTCTCCTCTGGTAGGCTTATCTACATATTGTGTCAGGAAACACATGTAACAAACTTCACCCCATCTAAACCCTTTGCTCTAGGGAGATGTCAATCTCTGATCAGCAGTGCCACACCCCAACCTCTTTTACTTCCCTCCCTATCCTTTCTGAAACATCTAAAGCCTGGTACTTGAAGTAGCCATTCCTGCCCCTGAGCCATCCAAGACTCTGTAATGGCCACAGTATCATAGATCCAAGTACTGATCCACACTCTAAGCACATCCACGTTGTTCATGATGGTTTTTGCATTAAAATAGACTCATCTCAAACCATTGGTCTGAGCGTATTCCTTCTCGATCACCTGCCTATCCTCCCTCTCACACTGTCTCCAAGCTTTCTCTATTTGTGAGCCAATCACCCCTTCCTCCATCTCTTTAGTTCAGTTCCCACCCCCCAGTGATTCTAGTTTAAACTCTCCCCAATAACCTTACCAAACCTCTCTACCAGGATATTGGTCCCCCTCGGATTCAAGTGTAACCCATCCTTTTTGTACAGGTCACGCCTGCCTAAAAAGAGGTCCCAATGATCCAGAAATCTAAATCCCTGCCCCCGCTCCAATCCCTCAGCCATGCATTTCCACCTTTGTGGTCCTACTTCTCAACTTCCTTCTTAACTTCCTGTAGTCTATTTTCAGGACCTCCTCCATTTTCCTATCTATGCCGTTGGTACCAATATGTACCATGACCTCTGGCTGTTCACGTTCCCACTTCAGGATATCGTGGACATGATCAGAAACATCCCAGACCCTATCACCTGGGAGACAAACTACCATCCACTTTTCTTTTCTGTGTCCACAGAATCATCTGTCTGACCCCTAACTATAGAGTCTCCTATTCCTTTCCCTTTCTATTCCTAAAGCCTTCTTCCTTTCCCTACCCTTCCTAGCCACAGGGCCAGACTCTGTGCCAGAGGTGTGACCTTTGTGGTTTCCCTCAGGTAGGCTGTTCCCCAACCCCAGTACTCAAACGGGAATATTTATTGTTAAGGGGGACAGCCACAGGAGTACTCTCTCGTATGTTGCCAAACTGTGGTGTGCCTGTTGTCATGACAGAAACAAATGAGACTGCGAAGTTTAGGGGATGACCAGTCCTCTCCATTATCTGCTAGTGACCCAACCTGGTCACTGCCAAATCTGGATGAGCAGAGGAAAGTGCCATTGCTGCTCTCTTGACTTGCCTTGAGGACAACTTAAAAAGAAGATAATGTTCACTATCAATCTTTCCACTGTCCCCACCAGATATAATCTGTCAGATATTTGACCGAACCTTTTAGCATGACTCTGCCAAAGGTCCTTCCAATGATGCCATGGATTGAGATGGTTGTGTTGCCTTCCCTGTCACTTTTGTTCTTTGTGCAATGCATGGGGAGAGGCAACCAAGGAGGAGGAGGCCATAGAGGATTAGCAACTGATGGGAATATGACAAGATGAGAATTTCAGCTGGAATTAAAATCCTGCCTGGTGCTTTCTTATCTGCAAAGAGTGTTTTTGAGTTCAGTTCCTGAAGGTTCTGCACTGAGCTCTTTCACACTAGGTAGCTGTGGAAGAGCATCAAGCACAGGCTGGGAAATATCCATCTCACTTGGGTACATCTCAAGTAGTGCCCTGCCCAGCAGATCATTTGCTTGTTCCTGTTGGTAAGGACTTTATTATTATGGATTTCAAAGAAGCAACTTTAGCAATTGAGGGACAAGTGCATGACATGGAATTTTCAAGTCCATCATTTTCAGGACCTGAAAATTTCCTTGTGCAATGATCTGAATTTTTTAGCGTAAGTTGTTGGTTTGCATCCTATGTCATCTTTTACTTGGCTTCATTGACTTAGTCTAGATTTCAAAATGTTTTAGAATTAGGAAATGTGTGACTGCAAGCAGTAAACATTTCTTCAATTATATCTATCATTTCTGTTAAGTGGTTTTCAATCTAATTTACATTTCTGTTTCTTCCTTCACTAATCATGAATGCTGCTGTATGATAAACATTGACATTAGCATCTTCCATGCTATATCTGTGTGATTGGCTTGGCCTTCAGGTGGATGAGTGCTTGCAAATACTATTCATATTTTTTAAATATTTTGTGAACATGGAATGTTGATATGTTAGGCCATTATGTTTAGATTTGTTAAGTATTCATTACAGCACTTCACCTGACTACTAATGAGAGACTATCTGTACTGTGACAGGTGCAGGTGTGATAAACACTAGGCAAAGCATGCCTTCTGCTAAAAACAAGGAATTCTATTGAGGCTGGAAGTTTTGATCGACACACACAAAATGCTGGAGGAACTCAGCAAGTAGGGTAGCATCTACAGAGGGGAATAAATGTTTGGCATTTGAGGCCCAGACCTTGATGAAGGGTCTCAGTCCAAAATGTCAACTGTTTATTCCCCGCACCTCCATAGTTGCTGCTTGACTAGCTGAGTTTCTCCAACATTCTATGTGTGTTGCTCCTATCTAGTTGGCGGCAATGGCCAGATCTTAGGTGACTCCTTGATACCTAGTACCAGTGTTTACATGAAAGAATATGCCAATGTATATTTATTATTACTATAATTATACATTATTATGTATATTTATTACTACAACAATATTGTTATTATTTATTACTACAACAATATTGGGGAAACACAGAAAGGGTATTGTCATTAACATAAGGATTAATGATGAAAATAGCAATAGATGGAAATTTAATACAAAGGTATAAGAGTATCTCAAAATCCTTAATTGTTATGCTCTGATAATAGTTATATTAGAATACAGTAGAGTGCAATTGTTTCAAAGCTCCAACTTAGATCCTGACCTTCGATGTTTACTATGTGCAGTTTGTGTTCTCCCTGTGAAATTGAGGGCTTTCCTACAGTGCTTCACATCTCGTTTTCATCCTAGCTATTTGTTTAATTTGCTAGAAGTTACCTCTGATGGAGGTGGCTGGTGAGAGAATCAGGAGGTTTTTAAGGACATGTCTGAGATGGTAGTTTGCAGGGAAATAAACACAAGAATATGATTCTGGGAGAGCATAGAATCAACAGTCTCCTCTATGTCATTAGAAAATACAATGCGAAACAGAGGTATTAACCGTTTGTTATTCTGTTGATTTTGCAGACAGAGATATGACCTCGCTGTGGTTTTCAGATTCACTGCAGCCAGTTATAAATGAAACATTTTACAACAGGAGATCTACTACCACTGGTCAGTACCCTTACTTTCTCATTTGTCCATCTTTTGCTTCTTATTATTACATCTCCTGGAGTATTGCTCTGAGGATCAGGGATGATACCAGATAAGTTGCGTCAGCAGAGTGCAGGTCAGAGTTGCAGGCTGCTGGGGTTAAAGCAATTGCAGAAACAAGCAACAAGGTGAGGAATGGAGAATCAAGAGGACAGCAGTGGTGAAATGTAGGCTCGTACTGAGGATCTGGGAGCTGAAGTCAGGAAATGTCCAGAAGGCAGGGTGGATCTTGATAATGAAATGCTGAACAGTTGTCTACTGCAGCTAGAAGCATTCAAAAAGGCAGTGCAGTAGCCTAGTGGTCATTATAATGCTTTATAGCAATAGCACTCACCAACTGGGATTCAATTCCCATCATTGGCTGTAAGAAGTTGTACATTTTACCTGTGACGATGTGTGCTTCTTCCAGGTTCTCTGGTTTCCTCCCTCACTGCATACACATACATTTACGTTTAGTGAATTGTGGGAATGCTAACATGGCCAAACTTGCTGACTGCCCACAGTACAATCCTTGGACTGTGTTGGTCATCGATGGAAATGATGCATGTTACAATTACATTTTTGATGTTTCAATATACTTGTGTCAAATAAACTAAAACTCTAATCTTAAATTTGATAAATGTTTCTATTTGGTCAAAGCCTTTAACAAAGTTGCTGTAAATTTTAAGTATATTTCACTTCATACTATTTGGTCCCATGAGAAATAAAAGTTGGTTTCTGAGTGAGCCATACCACCAATTACAAAGTGGAGGTGAGATGTGAGTTTGAGTGCAGAGATTATGGACCTGCTAACCGTCTCCCCAACAAATGCTTTTAAGTCAAAATATGCTAGCCCGCAATATGGGCTGGTTCAATTAGATAATGTGAAAATATGACCCCAGTTTATCCCATAAATCTGTGCTTTTCAAGTGTTTGATGTGGGCATTGTAATTGAAGACATATAAACAGTTGTTGAAATATTTTGCTGCAGTGTCATAAGTGTGAAAAGAATAATTTTATCTACATTAATTTGTATTTATGTTGCAACTTTACTAGTTGCAGGTGCTTGCAGATTGAAGGGACTAACTATTTTACTAGTGAGAGGGACCTGGCTGCCCTTGTTTCTTTGGTGCTGGTATAAATATTGAAAGGCATGCTGTGCAAGTCTGGAGCTCCATATAGAAGCATCAGCCAGCCGCTGCATTTGTGTCTGCACGTTCCACACTTCCACATCTGTCCACTGCAGTACTGAAGTAAGGAATGCACTGGAGGGCAGCTGTGAGTGCAGGTGACTTTCTGCCCACCTCTGGACTCTAAAATTCAGACCTCTCAGTATTGTGTCTGCCATAGCTGATGTATGTAGCATGATCCTAGTCATTTGAATTTGTGTATTGCTTCATTAAAATCTGAGGTACATTTTTAAACTTTATTTTATTTAATATTGAATTACATTAATTTACATGTGTAAATTATAGTTTCACGTGAAGTTTTTGTTTTTAATTTATACCTTTTAATTCCATAAATCAAAGACACGAGAAACAGTGGCCATAACTTTCTGGTAGCATGGGTTATTGGAAGGACATCAGGGTGGTCCATGTTCCTGCAGTCTGTGGCCTCACCACTGACGACAGTCCACGTCAGCGGGAAGAAACGAGGCTGGCAGGATGCTTGGAGCCCAACGACTGCAAAATATCAGCGTCAATGGGATCAATTGGCAAAAAGTGTATGTGATTCTGGAATGTGATGTTGCTGACACAATCCAACATAGTGCTTCAGGTCAATAATCCCTAATGTTTTCAGTACCATCAAAAGACTTAGGTTTTTCCATTTGTAATTTAGGACTACATCCCAGACTTTCAGCCTGGAGTCAAATGGACTGATCCATTTGGTTCGCTTTTGCTCTTGTCTAAGTTTTATCAGAAGAAGCAGTATTTCAAATCAGCTATCTTTCAACAATTACTGGTAATAAAGAACAATCACAGCTCCAAAATGATAACTTTTACTGTCTTTGTTGGAGTACACTCAGTAGTGGGAGAATATGCAGAATTGCAGAATATGAAGCTTTGGTCTATCATTTATGATTCGTACTACCTCATTTTTGAGATAATTTACAGTTTCTATGGAGGCATTCCTTTCTGACTACTACACACTGGTGAAAATAATTTGGAGTCAAAACAGCACATTGCCTAGTATAGAAACATAGAAAACCTATATCTCTGTGAGGTCTTACTGACCGATTCATTTCCCTGCCTAACAACTCATCAAAGGTATTTATTGGCTATAAAGCTTTATTCAAACTACTATAAATATGCAAATCATCTCCATCTCTTTATCTTTCACTACTTGTCAATGGCAGCAAGGACCTACTTTTCCAATTATTCTCTCCTTATTGCTGCAAACAAATCAATATCTGTAAGATGTGGGTGCAGCAAGTCTCATTAATCATTATTTGAATCTCATTCAAAGAATGGATCTAAATTTCATAGAACATAGAAAACCTACAGCACCAATACAGGCTCTTCGACCCACAATACTGTGCCAAACATGGACTTACTTCAGAAATTACCTAGGGTTACCCATAGCCCTCTATTTTACTAAGCTCCATGTACCTTTCCAGGAGTCTCTTAAAAGACCCTATTGTATCCGCCTCCACCACCATCGCTGGCAGCCCTTTCCATGTACTCACTACTCTGCATAAAAAACTTACCCCTGACATCTCCTCTGTACCTACTCCCCAGCACCTTAAAACTGTTACATCTAAAGCCAGAAAAGATTCCAGCTTAAGCATCTGGACTGAAGGTTGATTTTTTCACATGGTTACAGAGTAGTATTGGTGAAATTAGAGGTACACAGCCCTTTAGTCCAAGGTATCAATGCCAACCAAGGCGCTTTCCCAAGCTGTTTCCATATGTCTGCATTCAGCCCATTTCCTTCTAAACCTTTCCTATTCCAGGTGGAGGGACATGGATTTCAGAAATCAGAGGTGCAAAGGAATTTGGGAGTCCTCATGCAGGATTCCCTAAAGGTTAACTTGTAGTTTGAATCAGTGATACGAAAGGCAAATGCAATGTTAGCAACTATTTTCAGAGGACTAGAACATAAGAGCAAAGCATTTGACAGGGTCCCTCATGACAGACTCATCCAGAAAGTCATGAGGCATGGGATAAGTGGAACCTTGGCTGTTTGGATAAAAAATTGGCTTAAAGGAAGAAAACAGAGGGTAGTTATGGAAGGGAAGTATTCTGCCTGGAAGTCGGTAACTATTGGAGTGCCACAGGGATCTGTTCTGGGACCCCTGCTATTTGTGATTTTTATAAGTGACCTGGATGTAGAGGCAGGAGGATTGGTGAGTAAGTTTGCGTATGACACAAAGATGGGAGGAGTTGTGGATGGAGCTGTAGGTTGTCGAAGGTTACAAGAGGATATAGACAGGCTGCAGAGTTGGGCAAAAAAATGGCAGATGGAGTTCAATCTGGACAAGTGTGAGGTGATGCATTTTGGAAGGACAAACCAGAAGACTGAGTACAGGAATAATGGTCAGTTACATAAGAGTGTGGATGAACAAAGGGACCTTGGGGTTCAAATCCATACATCTCTCAAGGTTGCTGCATAGGTTGATAGGGTAGTTAAGAAGGCCTATGAGCTGCTAGGCTTCATTAACAGGGGATTGAGTTCAAGAGTAGAGAGGTCATGTCGCAACTCTACAAATCTCTGGTGAGACTGCACTTAGAGTATTGTGTTCAATTCTGGTCACCTCACTATAGGAATGATGTGGAAGCTATGGAGAGGGTGCAGAGGAGATTTACCAGGATGTTGCCTGGATTGGAGAACAAGTCATATGAAGCAAGTTAGCAGAGCTGGGACTTTCCTCTTTGGAGCATAGAAGAATGAGAGGGGACTTGATAGAGGTCTACAAGATTATGAGAGGCATAGATAGGGTGGATAGTCAGTACCTGTTTCCCAGGGCAACAATAGCAAACACCAGAGGGCATATGTACAAAATTAAGGGAGAAAAGTTTAGGGGAGACATCAGGGGTAAGTTTTTTACACAGAGGGTTCTGAGTGCCTGGAATGACTTGCCAGGGACGGTGGTGGAGGCTAAAACATTAGGGGTATTTAAGACCCTCTTGGACAGATACACGAATGAAAGAAAAATGGAGGGTTATGGGGTAGTGTGGGTTTAGTATTTTTTTTAAGGATTATATGGGTCAGCACAACATGGAGGGCTGAAGGGCCTGTACTGTGCTGTAGTTTTATATTATTCTATGTAATGCTAAGGCATTATAAGGCATTAGTCAGACCACGCTTTGTGAACTGTGAGCAGTATCTAAGAAAGGACCTGCTGGCATTGGAGAAGTTCCGAAGAAGTGTATGAAAATGATTGCGAGACTGAAATGGCTAATGCATGAGGAGTGTTTGAAGGCTCAGGGCTTGTACCCACCGGAGCTCAGAAGATAAAAAGGGTGGAGGGTCTCATTGAAACCTATCAAATATTGAAAGCCCCAGAAATTGGATGTAGGAAGGATGTTTCCAATAGTGGAAAAGTCTAGGATCAGAGGACGCAGATTCAGGAAGGAAGGAAATCACTTTGGAACAGAGAAGAAAAGGAATTTCTTTAGCCTAAGGGTGTGCATTTGTGGAATTCATTTCCACGGGTGACTGTGGAGGCCAAGTTATTGAGTATATTTAAAGCTGAGGTTGATAGGTATATGATTAGCAAAGGAATCACAGATTATGGGGAGAAGGCATGAGAAAGGGGTTGAGAGAGATTGTAAGTCCACCATGATAGAATGGCAGAGCAGACTTGATGGACCAGATGGTCTAATTATGCTCCTTTGTCTTGTCATCTTATGGTCTATGCTTAGAGTGGAAATTGATAGATTCTTGATTAGTAAGGGTGTCAAAGGTTTTGGGAAGAAGGCAGGAGAATGGAGATGTGATGGAAAATAACTAGCCATGATTGAATAGCACAGCAATTTCAATATCCTAATTCTGCTTCTATGTCTTATGGTCTTACCCATAGACTTATTCACTGCCAGTTAAAGATTGTGACTGTATCTGGTTCTGTCACTTCCCCTGTCAGCTCATTTTGTATACCCACCACTCTCTGTATGAAAACTTGCCTCTCAGTTGTCCTTTGAACCTTACTCCTCTCACCTGTGAGCCTGAGCATTTTCTTTTCACAATTAGTGCACGCCCATAAGCATCAGCACACTAATGTATGATGCCATAAATACTGTCATTTAGCAACCACTGTCACCATAGATACATCATCCTTTATATACCATTCACCATTTCCTTGGGAAATCTTAACAGAGAATTCAGTAGCTATTTTTCTGCATAGCTCCAATTGAACATCTGAAGCTATTTAAAGTAGACGAATATTGTTGATTTCTGAAGAATCTGTTCATAAGCACTCTTGATTCATTGAAAAGATCACAGTAATGAGGTCAAACCAAACTGCAGAGACTTGACTATATAAAGCAGGCTGACATTTTGATTCATTACTGAAGAAGTGTCACACTGTTGGAAGTGATTACTTTCAGACAAGATAATAGACCAAGACCCCAAGTGCCCTCTCAGTCTTAAAAGACCCACAGTTCTATCCAAAGATGAGCAGGCAGTTCTCACTGCAGTCTGAGAGACTCAAGATCCCTCTAGCAGTCAGATTACTCTATTGTTATTTCTCTCTGTGGGGTCTTGCCAAGTATAAACTGACCAGTTCATTTCCCTGCGTAACAACTCATCAAATGTATTTCTTGACTATAAAGCTTTATTCAAACTGCTATAAATATGCAAATCATTTCCTTCTCTTTATCTTTCACTACATGCCAATGGAGCAAGGACCTACTTTCTTATTTATTCTCTCCTTATTGCTACAAACAAATCATTATCTATAAGACAGGGTTCAGCAAGTCTTACATTAGCAGTAATCATTATTTGAACGTCATTTAAAGAATGGATCTAGATTTCATAAAACGTAGAACTTAGAAAACCTATTGCAAAATACAGACCCATTGGCCCATAACGCTGTGCCAAACGTGTACTTACTTTCGAAATTACCTTGGGTTACCCACAGCCCTCTATTTTTCTAATCTCCAAGTACCTATCCAGGAGTCTCTTGAAAGACTTTATTGTATCTGCCTCCACCAATGTTGCTGGCAACCCATTCCATGCACTCACCACTCTCTGCATAAAAAACTTAACCCTGACATCCCCTCTGTACTACTTCCAAGCACCTTAAAACTGTGCCCTCTTGTCTTAGCCATTTCAGCCCTGGGAAAAAGTCTCTGACTATCGACACGATCAATGCCTCTCATCATCTTATACACTTTTATCAGGTCACCTCTCATCCTCCACCGCTCCAAGCAGAAAATGCCAAGATCACTCAACATATTCTCATAAGTCCTCAGGCAACATCCTTGTAAATCTTTCTATAGTTAACACATCCTTCCTGTAGTGAGGTGACCAGAACAGAGCACAGTACTCCAAGTGGGGCCTGACTAGGGTCCTATATAGCCGCAACATTACCTTCTTGGCTCTTAAACTCAATCCCACGGCTGATGAAGGCCAATGCCCCATACGCCTTCTTAACCACAGAGTCAACCTGCGTAGCAGCTTTAAACGTCTATGGCCTTGGACCCCAAGATCCCTCTGATCCTCCACACTGCCAAGAATCATACCATTAATGCTATGTTTTGCCATCATATTTGACCTACCAAAATGAACCACCTCACACTTATCTGGGTTGAACTCCAGCTGCCACTTCTCAGCCCAGATATGCATCCTATTGATGTCCTGCTGAAACCCCTGACAGCCCTCCACACTATCCACAACATTCCCAACTTTTGTGTCATCAGCAGATTTACTAACCCATTCCTCCACTTCCTCATCCAGGTCATTTATAAAAGTCACAATGAGAAGGGGTCCCAGAACAGATCCCTAATACACACCACTGGTCACTGACCTCCAAGCATAATATGACCCATTTACCACCACTCTTTGCCTTCTGTGAGAAAGCCAATTCTGGATCCACTAAGCAAGATCCCCTTGGATCCCATGCCTCCTCACTTTGTCAATAAACCTTGCATGGGGTACCTTATCAAATGCAATGCTAAAATCCATATACATTACATCTACTGTTCCTCCTTGATCAATGTGTTTAGTCGCATCCTCAAAAAATTCCATCAGGCTTGTAAGGCACAACCTGCCTTTGACAAAACTATGCTAACTATTCCAAATCATATTATGCCTCTTCAAATGTCCATAAATCCTGCCTCTCAGGATACTTTCCATCAATTTACCAACCACTGGTCTATAATTTCCTGGGCTATCTTTACTCTCTTTCTTGAATAAGGGAACAAAATCTGCAACCCCCCCCCCCCCCCCACCCAGTCCTCCGGAACCTCTCCGGTCCCCATTGATGATGCAAAGATCATTGTCAGAGGCTCAGCAATCACCTCCCTCACTTCCTACAGTAGCCTAGGGTAAATCTCCTCTGGTCCCAGAGACTTATCCAACTTGATGTTTTCCGAAAGCTCGAGCACGTTCTCATTCTTAATGTCTATATGCTCAAGCTTTTCAATCCCCTGTAAATCATCCCTACAATCACCAAAATCGTTTTTTGTAGTGAGTACTGAAGCGAGGTATTCATTAACTATCTCTGTTATTACCTCCAGTTCCATACACACTTGATTGGTCCTATTCTCTCATGTCTTATCCTTTTGCTCTTCACATACTTGTAGAATGCCTTGGGGTTTTCCTGAATCATGCCCACTTAGGTTTTTTCATGGCCCCTTCTGGAATTGTGATCACTATCGACAAAATGCTCTCCCACTGACACCTGACCAGGTTCATTTCCCAATACCAGATCAAGTACAGCCTCTCCTCTTGTAGGTTTATCTACATACTGTGTCAAGGAACCTTCCTGAACACACCTAACAAACTCCACCCCATCTAAAACCCTTGCTCTAGGAAGATGCCAATCAGTATTTAGGAAATTAAAATCTCCCACCACAACAACCCAGTTATTATTACCAGAATCAGTTTCCCTTACTGCTCCTCGATGTCCCTGTTACTATTGGATGGTCTATAAAAAACACCCAGTAGAGTTATTGACTCCTTCCTGTTTCTAACTTCCACCCACAGAGACTCAGTAGACAATCCCTCCATGGCATCCCTACAGCCGTGACACTATCTCTGATCAGCAGTGCCACATACCCACCTCTTTTGCCTCCCTCCCTGTCTTTTCTGAAACATCTAAAGCCTGGCACGCTAGGTAACCAATCCTGCCCCTGAGCCATCCAAGTCTCTGTAATGGCGCAACATCATAGCTCCAAGTACTGATCCACGCTCTAAGCTCATCTGCTTTGTTCGTGATGCTTGTTGCATTAAAACCATCGGTCTGAGCATATCCCTTGTCTATCACCTGCCTATCCTCCCTCTCACACTGTCTCCGAGCTTTCTCCATTTGTGAGCCAACAGCTCCTTCCTCTGTCTCTTCAGTTTGGTTCCCACCTCCAGCAATTCTAGTTTAAACTCTCCCCAGTAGCCTTAGCAAACCTTTCTACCAGGATATTGGTTCCCCTGGGATTCAAGTGCTACCCGTCCTTTTTGTACAGGTCACACCTGCCTGAAAAGAGGTCCTAATGATCCAGAAATCTGAATCCCTGCTTCCTGCTCCAATCGCTCAGTCACACATTGACCCTCCACCTCACTCTATTCCTATACTCACTGTCACATGGCACAGGCAGTAATCCCGAGATTACTACCTTTGAGGTCCTGCAGCTCAACTTCCTCCCTAACTCCCTGTCGTCTGTTTTCAGGATCTCCTCCCTTTTCCTCATTATGTCATTGATACCAATATGTACCACGGCCTCTGGCTGTTCACCTTCCCACTTCAGGATATAGTGGACGTGATCAGAAACATCCCAGATCCTGGCACCTGGGAAGCATACTACCATCCGTGTTTCTTTCCTGCATCCACAGAATCACCTGTCTGACCCCCTATCCATAGAGTCCCCTATTACTGCTGCCTTCTTCCTTTCCCTACCCTCTTGAGCCACAAGGTCAGACTCTGTGCCAGAGGCATGACCACTGCCACTTACCCCAGGAGTACAACAGTACTTATTGTCAAGGGGTACTGCCACAGGGGTACTCTCTAGTACCTGACTTTTGCCCTTCCCTCACCTGACTGTTACCCAGTTAGAAACATAAAAACATACAGCATAATACAGGCCCTTTGGCCCATGAAGCTGTGCTGAACATGTCCCTACCTTAGAACTACCTAGGCTTTACCCATAGCCCTCTATTTTTCTCAGCTCCATGTACACTCACCACTCGCTGCGTAAAAAACTTACCCCTGACATCTCCTCTGTACCTACTTCCAAGCACCTTAAAACTATGCCTTCTCTTGCTAGCCGTTTTCTGCCCTGGGGAATAGCCTCTGACTATCCATACAAAAAATGCCTCTCATTATCTTGTGCACCCCCATCAAATCACCTCACAACCTCCATCGCTCCAAGGAGAAAAGGCCGAGTTCACTCAACATATTCTCATAAGGCATGCTCCCCAATCCAGGCAACATCCTTGTAAATCTCCCCTATACCCTCTCTATGGTTTCCACATCCTTCCTATAGTGAGGCAACCAGAATTGAGCATAGTACTCCAAGTGGGGTCTGACCAGGATCCTATACAGCTGCAACATTACCTCTTGGCTCTTAAACTCAATCCCACAATTGATAAAGGCCAATGCATCGTATGCCTTCTTAACCACCCAGTCAACCTGCACAGCAGCTTTGAGTGTCCTATGGACCCGGACCCCAAGATCCCTCTGATCCTCCTCACTGCCAAGAGTCTTATCATTAATACCACATTCTGCCGTCATATTTGACCTACAAAAATGAACCACCTCACACTTATATGGATTGAACTCCATCTGCCACTTCTCAGCCCAGTTTTTCATCCTATCAATGTCCAATTGTAACCTTTGACAGCCCTCCACACTATCCACAACACCCCTGCTCTATAAAGCTGTCTCCTTTTAAACTCCGCGCTGGTGTAACTTGGTGACATCCATGCGCTTGTGCAGTTGTGCCTCAATCCATGGCTATTTTCAGATCATTTCTTCACCACTCTGTAACTATAATCTCTATTTTTACATTTCTTACATCTTCCTCTGGCTTCTTTACATTATTTAAAATGCTCCTTGTAGCTGATCTCTTTTACCAAGCTATTGTTCATCTCCTTTACTATCACTGGACAACAATATCTTTTCGAACGTGTTGCCTCCTTAGAAGTTCATTTTGTTTATGATAGACCACTTGAAGCTGAATACAAATATAATTTCAGACTACTTGTATTATGTAGGAATTTGAAGAAACAAGAAATTAACTTTTATTGAATATAATGCATTTAATTGCATAACAGTGCTGACACTTTGCAGTAGTTCAACTAAGCTAAAAATGTTTTGTTGGATTCCTGTTTGTATTAGAGTCTGAGGCTTCTTGTTTAAATGTCCAACAATAATCAGCCAGCATTGATGGATTCCAGTTGTCCTGATACTGTTGCTCCATGACCACAATGTCCTGGTGGAACTGTTCATCATGCTCGTTACTGACAGCACCAAGATTTGCAGGGACGAAGTCTAAATGGGAATGCAGAAAACAAATCTTAGATGCATATTACACCATGATTTTGTTGTCAACCAGCTGCACGTAGTTTGGTGCTCTGTACTTGCCAAGAAAATTTTCAGCAATCTCTTTAAATACCTTTCATGTAATTTTCCTCAGTCCCACTAGAAGTTTTTCAAGTTGCCTGTCACTGATGACCTGTTTGATTTGTGGACCAATACAAATTTAATCTTGCATCAATTATTCTGACTTGAATTATGAATTGAAATAAAAGTTATAGACTATTACAAAAATATGATGTGTGATAGGGGAATTACATGGTGATTTTCATGATCAGCAGCCCAAAATCCATAAGATACACCCAAAAGTATTCAGGAAGCAAATTCTTTGTAGTCCATTGTAAGTGATGCATTGAACAGACTGGAAGCATGTTCTTATTCCATCGTGCTATATAAGTGTGCATTATTCTTCTCTTTATTGATAATGACAGAACTTAGGAAAGTTTCTGTCTATGTTACCATTAATCATCTCTTTAGACATGTAGATTCTCACCCACAAAAGAAAGGGAAATTAAAATATATATAAGATTTTAAAAACAGCTTTGCATTTATATTTCAGTATCACCAATCACTTCTACATTGATCACATCATCTACTGAAGATCCCAGAAGGAGGAAGACAACCCCATTCCAGGCACAGCCACTCACAGGTGCATGTGGTGTTAATGTTCAATTGTTTTGATGTAATTTAACTAACACTATATTGAGAGAAAATGAATAATTTCTCACAGTGGAGCAGAGCTGTGAATGAAATTCTAAGTCTCGAATGGCTTGACCTAATTTTATTCAGGAAAGATGACATCTTAGATTGAAGTTCCACAGAGCTGCCTCCACTGCACTGATGTTCTTTCATCAGAACTGTGTTAGAAACTTAGTTTTGGTGCAAACATGTTTTCTGGAACCATTCCTGGGAACATTAATCAGCCTGCCTTACTTGTGGCTCTGAACTTGTTGTTAGTTAGGAAGGAAGGTTAGTAAGAGAATGACAAAAAGAAACATAGAACAAGGTGAACTACTAATGTAACTAAGTGAAAGAAAGATCCCAAGGTCAATTTTTTGGATACAAAAGTACTTAGCCATATATCAGAGCAAAAACATTTAAAGCTATGAATCAATTGACAGAGTAAATGAAAACATTAGACTGAAAAATAAAATGACGGAGTAGCCTGAAGTTATGCCGCAGCATATTCTTTACTAAGTAGTCTTAGTAAATTTTTTACAAGATGGCATTTCAATAAAATCTGCATATTCTTTTCCAGTATCTCCTAAATATGTGGTTCAATTTGAACCACAGGTACACTC
This sequence comes from Hypanus sabinus, assembly GCF_030144855.1. Classification (NCBI taxonomy): domain Eukaryota; kingdom Metazoa; phylum Chordata; class Chondrichthyes; order Myliobatiformes; family Dasyatidae; genus Hypanus; species Hypanus sabinus. The sequence goes on along the minus strand of NC_082706.1, from coordinate 161,849,780 downwards.
AATTTAGTTCAGTTTCAATAAGATATGGAATAAAAACTGAAACTGCTGGAATTTTTATGACAAAGCAAAGCAGGAGGCCATTCAGTTGATCACATCTGCGCTGAAATGTCCCTCAAATCTCCAGTAGCATTTTCCAGTTCCAAATGTTCCCTCTTGGCTGTTAGCCAAATGGTTCAATTAGCAGGATATCAAGCATAATATAAATCTGTGTTTTTTATTTTTTTTATCTATCCTGAAACTTTCTAACACCCACAGAAATTCTTGGATCAACGTGGCTATCATATACTTCTAATATGAAGTTATTAATGAATTATCAACATAGTATTGGAACAATACAATTTTTTGTGGTAGGGGAGCTGCACTAGGATATTCCCTGGAATGGAGGGCTGTAGTTATAAGGAGGGATTGGATGGACTGGATTTATTCTCACTGGAACATCGAGGGTTGAGGGCTAACCTTAAAGGTGCTTTTAAATTTATGATGGGCAAAAATTGAAATGGATAATCAGAGTCTTCTCCCAGGGCAGTTGAAAATGACCTAGTCCCAGGTTAAAAGTGAGATGGGAGCAATTTAGAGATCTGCTGGGTAAACTTTTTGCACAGAATGTGAAAGTTATCTAGAAGAAGTTGCCAGAGTAGATAGTGAAAGGAGATGCAAATACAACATGTAAAGGGCATTTAGTTGTAAAGGCATAGAGGGATATGGGTTTAATGCAGGCAAAGGGAGAAGCATAGATGGGCATTACAATTTCCATGGACAATGCAGTTCACAAGGGCCTATTTCTGTGCTGTAGAATCATGTGGTTCAATGATTCTATTAAAGTAATAAAGCTTAGGATAAAGATACCCTGGGGTTTGTAATGCTGCTGACTGGACATCATATTGCTCTAAGCTTATTATAAATAAGGATTTAACTTTTATGATAGACTGCAGGAGTATTCCCAAGCAAAGAGAGGAACAGGAGCCCATTGTGGGTATACAAAACATAAATCGGTGTGTTCTGGAACTTTGCCGATTCTTTCAACGATGCCTATGCAAAATTAAGAGAAGAATTCAATCACAGAGAGCTGTCATAATGTAAGTGAAACTGAATATTATTTTGAATTTGATTTTTGACTCAGAAATAAGCTGTTGACATGTAAACTAACATTGAATTTTAAGCAATATCATGAATTCATATATAATCTCTGATGCTTGCAAGATGCTTGGTCCTTGGTAAGTAAGATATAAAATGTGGGTGCTTTCCAATGGGACAGCCCCTATTCATGGGATGCAGGTAATGAGCTAGTCTTACCTGCCTTTCACTTACACATTGGTGCAATGTCATATTTTGGTTACAAGTTTAGTTTGGACGTAATCCGTCTATCTTTTGCCTCAGTCAAGTAAGACAGACAATGGAAAGTGTCTGAATTTCTGTCCTAAGTATGAACTATTTCCTTGAAGGAATTTCATATGATAAACATCACAGCTTATGTGTGTGAATATAAAGGTTAGGAGATGGAGTACCTCACACTGTCCTGCTATTAATGACTGAAAGAATGGTAACCTCCATTCTACATTCCTGGGCTGGCCATTGTAACCTTTTCACCTTCTATCAAATACCTAACGATCTCTGCCTTAAAGACACCATTTCCACAATTCCTTTATGAAAAGCAACAAAGGATGCCTGTGGGTTCTTAGAGAACCATCAGCAGTAGCAGTATCAGTAGTGGGATCTCCCAAGAATAGAATTTGAGGCCCAAACATTTTCAGCTGCTTTAAAGGTCAACATATAGATAGTGACTGTCTAACTTCACTGGTCCCATGGAAGTCTTTGCCATGTTCTCCCCTTTGAAAGCAACATAAATGTAGCCTATTGTTTAAATGAAGGATCTGGAATGTTTAATGTAAACTTCTATTTCTTAAACATTTACTTACAATGCCTCTTCTTTGGAGGGGAGGTTTGAAAATCTGTGTAGCAGGTTCAGTGAAACTCCTGACAAATTTCAGGTAAACATTAACTCATTTCCACGGATGCTGCCCGACCTGCTTGTTTGTATGTCTTGATTTGACCAATCCATCTGCAGAGTACTTTGTGTTAACATTAACTGTCCTAAAGCTTCATATCAGAGGAATTTTCAGGGGTGAAAGAAGGAAAAAAAACTTGCAGTGAATGGGAAGACCACATGCACCTTCTCCTCTTATTAGAATTATTCTCCAAAATCATTCCTAAGCTGTCTGATTAATTGAGATTTAAATCATTTCAACCTTGATGGCTCATTACTGACTGATCACTTCTTTGTAATGATTGTCTTTCTCCTTTTCATTCATTTATCTGTAAAAATAATTTAAACAAAATGGTAGATTAAAATGTGTGTATCTATTCTTAAATGGAAATTTTAACAGCCATTTAATGTATATGCAGGTATTGCATTGATCACTACTCCTGGTACCAGGCACAAAAGAATAACATCTGCAGGGTCACAAAGAAATCTTCTAGGTTGAAATGTAAGTACGACAGAGCAGAAGAGATGCAGCTTTAAAGCTAATTAAAATGGGGAGGGAGGAACAGGGGTCGAGGGACTGTTTATGGAGGCTATCCAGCCATTTGTAATTTTTACCATCACTGACAGGGCCTAGAATGGGGATGCATGAAAGTCCAGATTCAGAGAATTGAAGGGTGCAGTAGGGATATATACTGCATGATGAGTGAGAGTAATGCTAGGGAGTGGGAGTTAGTGCAGTAGGATGGTGTTAATGAGTAAGCAGGGATCATTGAGAGCTAATGATATGATACTTTTTAGTATCCTTCTCCATACAAAGTGTTTAAGTATGAAATTACCACTATTCAGTTATCACTATGAAATTTATGAAGAACTCCTTCGTTTGTATGTAAGCTGAAAATCCTCAGATCTGTAATATCTACCTCTGTCTACTGCAGCTTTGAAGAAGATATGCCTGTCAAAAATCTGCAAATCAAACTGACTACCATAAATTAAGAAAAGAAATAGTCTCATGAAACTATGAGCCACTTTGGAATTTTCTGGAAAAATGATATCTATCTATTAGCAATAACTTTTTAATGATATTGTGTTAAATGGACATGGTGTATTCAGTAACATGCGAGGTAGTTGATATACGTACATTGATCAATTAATCAATATGCTCTATTTTAATCCATCAAATGTTAAATGTTAGTCAAAATTGTAATGCTTAAGAAGAGATTTGGACTTAAAAAGATTAAATTGTTAAAGGCTTTTCTCAGCGTCTTCTTTTATCTCGTCATTGGAAAGCACTTACATTCTATCCAATCTGTTGCTCTTTTTGGAAATGACCATCACGATTTACTTGATGTTTTGGATCTCTGCCCTGCCAACTGAAGACAGCAGCTGCAAGGTTTTACCTTTAAATAGGCTGCAGAAGAAATTATTGATTCGGATGGAACCAACGGTTATATCTACTCAAACACGCTCAATATCCAAAGAGTTTATTAGAAACAACTAGGATTTGAAATGGCTGATTTAAATAGTTTTAAAAATTATGGTTACCTTGAATATTAGTTCAAAAACCACAACAATAATGAAGCATTATTTGTTTTCTAAATCGTGAGGCTTCTATATCTTGTCATTACATTTGGTGCAGTGTCTTCGGGAAAGAACAGTCACACAGTTAAGCTCCAAAGTTACCATTTGAGTTGTGCCAGTCCTCTGCTGGGTTTATGAAAGTCCTATCTTGCTGTTTGCAAAGAGTTGAACATGTGCATTACACAATAAATTTGCTAGGCAGAAGTATATTTTTGCCCTGTCAGTTTAGCAAAATAATAAGGTGAATTACAACCAGTAACCACTCTGGAACAGAAAATTAGCTCTTGCAGTGCTCAGAATTGGACTCACTAAGTCACTTTTTCACATGCAAATAGCAGATATAAACTATTTAATGTATAATATAAAGTGATGATGCAGAGGTTTGTCAGAATTAGCACATATCATAAATTAGCCTGGGCACTTACATCGGCTATTCACCTATGTGCAGAAAACATCCTCAGGCTATTATTTTTGCAGCTAAAATAGCATTGCTGGGTGAAGCTCTGTTTTCTACCTTCAATTCGCATTCAGCTTATTGGTTGCAACTTTCTCAAAAATCACTTCCAAGTCAGGGTGAGTACATCACATTTTATTGTGATTTAAAGGCATCTCACTGAGCAAAGGACAGCTGTCTAACTGTCGTCCTTGAGACTTTGGGATGGGCTACTGAAGCAAGTTGCAAAGCTCATTGATTTGGTTGAAACCCACTCCTGAGTGATTTTTACAGTATTTAATAGGCACTAAGAATTAGGAAGCTCTGTGGTCAAAGTACTGGAGTAATCAGTATGGTGACGATGGGCATGCTGACTAGAATGGGACTTCACCCCGCGAAGCACCCCCGTGAACATAAAAATCCTAATCCCAGAGACTCTTCTGATTCACACTGTTCTATTTTCACTCCTCTGAAGGGCAGTGTTATCACAGGCTCATGTTTGTAAAGGTAGCCATGATAGGGATATGAGAGCGCCTCAGCGAAGGTCTTACATCACACTCTCAAACCATGTGGTCTCTCTCCATTCTCTCTCCAGCTGTGCTTTACTCAGCTGTATGCCTTTAAATCACAATGAAATATGATGTACACGCAGCTGAATTGAAAGTGAATTTTGAGAATGTTGCAAGGTCTCTTTGACAGTCAAGATCTTGCTACAGGATTGTTAATGAAGGTGCGACAGCTTGTTGGTAGCTAGGCAATGCCACCACTAAATCAGTGTCTAGGCCTGTCTGCTGAAACCACTTCGACAAACACCAACATCTGGTCTCTGTTGTTTCACGGCCCACCCACCCCCAGCAGTCTGTGGGGTTCTACCTTGCTGAGGACACATGATGGATACTGCATGAAGTCTGAGCGCATCCATGCAGTTACCAGGAAAGTTATCGAAACAAAACTCTGGGCCATGTATCTAACAGTCTTGACAACCCACTTGTTGTCCTGGACACATGTAATCCTGGTACCACTGTATCCACAACACCATACACCGCACCCATTTGCTGCACCAAAGGTACCTAAGACTCAATTCCTCGCGTATTTCTTCAGATATTGTTATTGGAAATTTATGGATGTAAAATGCAAAGTTAAAAGAAGGGTTTGAAGGCTTTGGAGAAGTTGCAGAAGAGGTAGAAACTTGAGAGTGTTATCTGTAAGGAGAAATTGGACAAACTTAGTTGGTTTTCTCAGAACATCAGAGGTTGAAGGGTAACCTGAGAGACATATATAAAATTCTATAGGATATTTAGAGCAATTTTTCCCAGGATCAAAATGATAAATACTGGAAAGTATAGCTTTCAGAAGAGAGGGGGCAAATTTAAAAGAAACTTACAAAGCAGCTTTTTGCTTATATTGAGAATAGTAAATGCCTGGAACAAACATAGTGTTGTTCCAATAAAGTTGTTTTCAATGGTGGAAGCAGATACAATAGAACCATTTAAAAAGCATTAAAACAGGAAAATTAATAGACAGGGAATTGAAGGGCATGGACCTTGTGCAGTTTGGCTGGCACAGACATAATGGGCTGATGGGCCTAGTCCCATTGTGTAGTGTTCTATGTCCCATGCATGTTTTCCTTTGTTCTTCCTCTCTCTTAAACCAGTCTTTCCTTTCTACTCTCATCTTTCTTGGTGTAATCTGTCAGTAGAATGCAGCCACGGTAATTTACACTTCCTTCTCAGTTTTTGTACTGTTAATTTCCAAGTCACTTACTCCGTTTAAGAACAGCTGCTTGTTCTCTCCCCCGGGAATCGGGTTTTATCACAGCAACGCTAATAACTTACAATTTCAGCACTTTGTCACATAAAAAATACAAATGCACTCTTCAAATAATGAATCCGTTGTTTAAAAGTATTTCATTGAAAATAGTTTAAAATATTTTGGTTTTGCTATGGCTTGGAAATATATTTGTTTTTCTCCCTTTCTCTCTGCGTAGCTTGCATTAATGTCACAGACACCACCAAAACAAAATGGCAAGAGGAGAAAGGCAGGTAGGCTTCCTCCCAGCTTGATAGACAGGCATCACCGCATGTTTTCTGATACCCCTGCTGTACCTCTTGGAAAGCTGTCTTGCCATTTCTAAATGTCACCGGCAATAACAGAAAAACACTGTGCACTCAGTGCAGAAGAAAATATTGAAATAATTTCATAGTGCTCTGCCAACATTTTATTCGTAGACAGTTTAGTTTGTGAACCTCTGCTAATTTTGCCGTTTCCATTAGGTGCCTCTAACTATGTATCGATCTATCCTACCAAAAGGAAGGGAAAGCATTACAAGTATTTGGGGATATATTTTCTCATATTTATTATTCATACAGTTTCTGCTATTAATAATTGGAAACAGACGTGAACAGATTGTTTCTTCCTATTTTCCTGTATAATAGGATGCAGTGTAATATTACATAGTCATCATGTTGTATAGCACAGAATTGAGCACTTTAGTGCATCAAATCCATGCCGATGCTTTTGCCCATCTGGACTAATCCTATTTGCCTATTAAGCTTATAAAATCACAAGAACAATTTGCGATATTCAATAAATTAGGAATTTTATTTTAGGATTGTTTTTTTGCTTAAAGTCCCATTATTTGGAGTGCTACTAATAAAAAGGTTTTCACAAATCTGCTAGACAATTCTAAATAAAGTATATGGAACAATAGGAAGTGCAAGAAGCAGGTACAAACATTTGAATAGTTACATGCATATGAAAAGTTTAGAGTGATGTAAGCCAAATAAAAAAGTTCAAAGTAAATTTAGAATATAGAGCAGTATAGCAGAGTATAGACCCTTCAACTCACAATGTTGTGGTAACCTTTTAACTTACTCAAAGATCAATCTAACCATTCCTTCCTTCCTAGTCCTCCATTCTCTATCACCCAAGTGCCTATCTAAGAGTTTCTTAAATAGCCTTAATATATCTGTCTCGACTACTTCCCTGGCAAGACATTCCATAAACTCACCACTCTCTGTGTAAAGAACGTACCTCTGATATTCTCCCTATATGATCCTCTAATCACATAAAAATTATGCACCCAACTATTAGTTATTTCTGCCCTGGGAAAAAGTCTCTGGCAATCCATTCGACCTCTGCCTCTTAGCATCTTGTACATCTCTACCTTTACATATGATGTGAATCTGCAGATAATATATGTTAACTGATGCACCATCAATAACTCTCGCAGACAGGAGATAAACGATAGGCTTTAATTAGCAGCAAAAGGGACCACGACATCTTAGAGACTGAGGGAGAAGCAGTGTCTCCAATCGCCTTTATACAGGGGTCTGTGGGAGGAGCCACAGGAGCAGTCAGCAGAGGGGCGTGTCCAGACAGGTATACACAGTTTATCACAGTAACATATATGTAGCTGCTTTGTTTATTAATATAGTATAAGCCTGTTTTTCATTTATTCTGACTAATCTGGGATCAGGTAATGGGGGAAACAGTTGGAGCAGTGGTGTGCTCCGTATGCAGTATGTGGGAGGTCAGGGTCAACACAGTTGTCCCTGATGACCACACCTGCAAAAGGTGCGTCCAGCTGCAGCTCCTATCAGCCCGAGTTAGGGAGTTGGAGCAGGAGCTGGATGAACTACGGATCATTCGGGAGGCAGAGACAGAGATAGATAAGAGTTATCGGGAGGTAGTCACACCGAAAAGTCAGGAGGTAGGCAAATGGGTGACAGTCAAGAGAGGCAGGGGGAGCAGACAGAGAGAGAAGAGCACCCCTGTGGCCGTTCCCATCAAAAATAAGTATACCATTTTGGATACTGTTGGTGGGGATGACCTACCAGGAACAAGCTGCAGTGGTCCTGTCTCTGGCACTGAGGTTGGACTCTCGACTAGGAAGGGGAGGAGGGAAGAGAAGAGAGTGGTATTGATAGGGGATTCTATAGTCAGGGGGGCGGATAGGAGATTTTGTGGGGAAGATCGGAAGTCTCGGATGGTATGTTGCTTCCCTGGTGCCAGGGTCTGAGACATCTCAGATCGGGTGCAGGTTATTCTTGAGAGGGAGGGCAAGAATCCAGATGTTGTGGTCCATGTAGGGACCAATGACGTGGGTAGGATGAGTGAGGGGGTCCTGCGTAGGGAGTTTAGGGAGTTAGGTGCAAAGCTGAAGAGCAGGACCTCCAGGGTAACAATCTCAGGATTGCTACCTGTGCCACGTGCGAGTGAGGCAAGGTACAGAAAGATTATAAAGATTAATACGTGGCTGAGAGGATGGTGCAGGAGGTTTGTAGATAATTGGGCTTTGTTCCAGGGAAGGTGGGATCTGTTCCGAAGGGACGGTTTACACCTGAACTGGAGCGGTACTAACATTCTTGCAGGGAAGTTTGCTAGTGCTTCTTGGGGGGGTTTAAACTACATTTGCAGGGGGCGGGGATCCAGAATGTGAGAGAGGATAGCGAAAGGAAGAATAAAGGACAGGTGGGGACTACACGGTTCCGGAATATTAAGTGTGTAGTAGAGAAAGGTGAGGCAGAACAAGTGATAAGGAGGACACATGTACAGAGGGATGGTCTGACGGAACATGGAGTTAAATGTGTTGAAAGAATAAGTAAATTTAGGAAGGACAACAAAATTCTAGGGGCGTATAGCCCAATGGGAGTTCGGGGAGCTGGGTTAAGCACAAGAGGCAGCAATTCAAACAGAGAGAGAGGAGAAATGGGCTAAAAATTCTATATCTGAATGCGCGAAGTGTCAGAAATAAGGCAGATGAGCTTGAAGCCGGGGTGCAAATGGTAACTATGATGTTGTTGGGATAACGGGGACCTGGCTGCAGGGAGATCAGACCTGGGAAATGAATGTACAAGGGTATACGTGCTATCGTAGGGACAGAAATGTGGGCAGAGGGGGTGGGGTGGCCCTGTTGTTGAGGAATGAGATTCAGTGCTTTGCAAGGGGGGACATAGGGTCAGGAGAAGTAGAGACTGTGTGGATAGAACTGAGGAATAGTAAGGGCAAAAGGACCCAAATGGGTGTTGTCTACAGGCCACCAAACAGTAGCATGGATATTGGGTGCAAGTTGAATAGGGAGTTAACATTGGCATGTGGCAAAGGTAATGTCGCAGTAGTTATGGGGGATTTCAACATGCAGGTGAACTGGGAGAATCAGGTTGGTGCTGGACCACAGGATAGGGAGTTTGTAGAGTGCCTACGGGATGCATTCTTGGAACACCTTGTACGAGAGCCGACCAGGGACAAGACTATTCTGGATTTAGTGTTATGTAATGAAAAGGATTTGAAAAGTGATCTTGCAGTAAAGGAGCCATTAGGAGGTAGTGATCATAATATGATGTTTTTATCTGCAATTTGAGAAGGATAAAGGCGGCTCGGAGGTGTCAGTGTTGCAGTTGAACAGGGGAAACTATGGAGCCATGAAGGAGGAGCTGGCCAAAGTTGACTGGACGGATATCCTAGCAGAAAAGACAGTGGAACAGCAATGGCAGGTATTCTTGGGAATAATGCACAAGGTGCAAAATCAGTTCATCTCCCAGAGAAGGAAGGATTCAAAGGGGGGAAAGGGGCCACAGTGGTTGACAAAGGAAGTCAGAGATTGCATAGCATTAAAAAAAAGGAAGTATGACAGAGCTAAGGTGAGTGGGAGGACAGATGATTGGGAAGTTTTTAAGGAACAACAGAACTTAACTAAAAAGACAATATGGGGAGAAAAAATGAGGTACGAACGCAAGCTAGCCAGGAATATAAAGGAAGATAGCAAAAGCTTTTTTAGGTATGTGAAGAGAAAGAAGATAGTTAAGGACAATGTTGGGCCCCTGAAGAATGAATTGGGTGAAATTGTTATGGGAAACAGAGAAATAGCAGAAGAATTTAACGAGTACTTTAGATCTGTTTTCACTAAAGAAGAAACAAGCAATCTCCCAGATGTATGGATGGGCCAAGGACATAGGATAACAGAGGAAATTAAACAGATTGACATTAAGAAGGAAACGGTGATGAGAAGACTGATGGGACTGAAGGCTGACAAATCCCCAGGTCCAGATGGTCTGCATCGTAGGGTACTATAGGAGGTGGCCCTGGAAATTGCGGATGCGTTGGTAATCATTTTCCATTGTTCCTTAGATTCAGGATCAGTTCCTGAGGATTGGAGAATGGGTAATGTTATCCCACTTTTTAAGAAAGGAGGGAGAGAGAAAACAGAGAACTATCGACCTGTCAGCCTGACATCGGTGGTGGGGAAGATGCTAGAGACCATTATTAAGGATGAAATAGTGGTATATCTAGATAGCAGTGATAGGATTGGGCCAAGCCAGCATGGATTTACTGAGGGTAAATCATGCTTGACTAATCTGTTGGAGTTTTTCAAGGATGTAACCAGGAAGTTAGACGGGGGAGATCCAGTGGATGTAGTGTACCTCGATTTTCAGAAGGCATTTGACAAGGTCCCACATAGGAGATTGGTGGGTAAAATCAAAGCTCAGGGCATCGAGGGGAAGACATTGACATGGTTAGAAAACTGGTTGGCAGATAGAAAGCAAAGGGTAGCGGTGAATGGGTGTTTCTCGGAATGGCAGGTGGTGACTAGTGGGGTGCCACAGGGCTCGGTGTTGGGACCACAGCTGTTTACAATTTATGTCAACGATTTGGATGAAGGCATTGAGAATAACATCAGCAAATTTGCTGATGATACTAAGCTGGGTGGCAGTGTGACATGTGATGAGGATGTTAGGAGAATTCAGGGTGACTTGGATAGGCTGAGTGAGTGGGCAGATACTTGGCAGATGATGTTTAATGTGAATAAGTGTGAGGTTATCCACTTTGGGAGTAAGAACAGGAAGGCAGATTATTATCTGAACGATGTAGAGTTAGGTAAGGGAAAATACAAAGAGATCTAGAAGTCCTTGTTCATCAGTCACTGAAGGTGAATGAGCAAGTGCAGCAGGCAGTGAAGAAGGCTAATGGAATGTTGGCCTTTATTACAAAGGGAATTGAGTAAAAGAGCAAGGAAATCCTCTTGCACTTATACAGAGCCCTGGTGAGATCACACCTGGAGTATTGTGTACAGTTTTGGTCTCCAGGGCTAAGGAAGGACATCCTGGCTGTAGAGGAAGTGCAGTGTAGATTCACGAGGTTAATTCCTGGGATGTCCTGACTGTCTTACACAGAGAGGTTAGAGAGACTGGGCTTGTACACGCTGGAATTAAGGAGATTGAGAGGGGATCTGATTGAAACATATAAGAATATTAAGGGATTGGACAAGATAGAGGCAGGAAATACGTTCCAGATGCTGGGAGAGTCCAGGACCATAGGGCATGGTTTGAGAATAAGGTGTAGGTCATTTAGGACAGAGTTAAGGAAAAACTTCTTCTCCCAGAGAGTTGTGGGGGTCTGGAATGCACTGCCTCGGAAGGTAGTGGAGGCCAATTCTCTGGATGCTTTCAAGAAGGAGCTAGATAGGTATCTTATGGATAGGGGAATCAAGGGATATGGGGACAAGGAAGGAACCGGGTAATGATGGTAGTTGATCAGCCATGATCTCAAAATGACGGTGCAGGCTCGAAGGGCTGAATGGTCTACTTCTGCACCTATTGTCTATTGTCTATATTACCTACAAATACATTTATTGGGATAAAGCAATACAATACAAAACATTAAACAGTCAAAAATGGACAAACAACCAACATGCAAAATAAGAAAAATTCTGTAAAAAAAATGCTGAGAACATGAGTTATCAAATAGTCTTTGAAAGTGAGGATCAGTTCAGTGTAGTAGTGACTGAAGTTACCCACACTGGTTCAGGAGTCTGATGGTTGTAGGATAATAACTGCTCCTGGAGCTGATGGTGTGGCTTCTGAAAGCTTCTGTATCTCCTGCCCAATGGTAGAGCAAGAAGAGAGCATGGCCTAGATGGTGGGGGTCTTTGATGTTGCTTTCTTGTGGCAGCATTCCATGTAAATGTACTCAATGGCGGACAAGACTTTGCTAGTGATAGACTGGGTGGTGTCCATCACTTTCTCGAGCCTTTTCCATTCTTGGACATTGGAGTTTCCATACCAGGCTGTGGTGCAATTAGTTAGGGTACTCTTCATTGTGCATCTATAGAAGCTTCTCATAACAAATCTACACTAACTTCAAAGAAATTACAGGAGTTGTTTTGCCTTCTTTGTGATGACACTTACATGCTAATATAGGCAGAGGGGACTAGCTTGCATAGGTATCTTGGTGAGTTGAGCCAAATATTCTGATGTCATGCTGTATAATTCTAAGAATCTCCAAGGTTCTCAGCTAGGTTCAGCTTGCTTGTCAGATGTATTGTGGCAATTGCTAATGAAAGCACTACTTCATATTCTGTCTAAACCAGCAAATTTGAATTGACTTTATTTCTTACATCCTTCACATACATGAGGAGTAAAAATCTGCACGGTACATCTCCATCTAAATGTGCAATCATAGTAATTTATAATAAATAGAACAGTCAATGTACACTCAAGTCAGTGTGAATTCATCAGTCTAATGGCCTGATGAAAGAAGCTGTCCCTGAGCCTGTGGATCCTGACCTTATGCTGCGGCACTGCTTCCCATGGCAGGCAGTAATGTAGCCAGTCAGCATGCTCTCAACTGTGCCCCTGTAGAAAGTTCTACCAAACTTCCTCAACCGTCTGAGGTGAAAGAGGCACTGTTGTGCCTTTTTCACCACCCATTTAGTGTGTACAGACCATGTGAGGTTATTGGTTAATAATGTTTTCTTTAAAAATGTGTTACAGGTTAGCTACTGTAAGGGCTTATTAATGGTGGGGGGGGGGGGGGGTGGGTAATGCTGCCGTAGAATGTTACAGAAGTATTTCAGATTTTAAATTTTAGATGCTGGGTTGAGCTTTGGAGTTAGCTAATGCAGGGTATACACAGGGTCTCTGTTTAGCTTTAAATTAGAGTTGATAGTGAACACATCATTAGGCTGGTTTTGATTAAAAGTGAAATGAGATTTTCTTGTCATTTCTAATTACAAGTTAGTGAGAAGTGATTCTTAATCTTGCTTTGACACAGCTAATAGAAAAAGCTAAGGGATATGGTCCTATTAATTTTGTAATGACAAATTTATAGCACTATAAATTCTAAATTTCTCATAAAAACTTGTGCACGTTGCTGCATGTACTGTACATGTGTTTCTCAAGGAGGAGACACTGCATACAAATCAGGAGTCTATTTTTAGTATACCACACATATGCGATCTTCAGCAGAGGAAAATATTAGGACTGGTCTTTGAATGACTTATAAAGTAACAGAACCAGGACAGAGTTGTCTTCCAGAACAGACAAAGGCAGCATATTGCTGCATAATTCTTCCAAGTTGAAAATGAGGATTCTTTTTACATTTGGTACAGGTAGCTGAGAATTTTCTGCCTTACACTGCAATCAATCAGATTCAAAATCTGGTTTATTATCATTGACATATGTTGTGAAATGTGTTGTTCTGCAGCAGCAGTACAGTGCAAGACAAAAAAATTTCTATAAATTACAGAACTAAATAAGTAGTGCAAGCAAAAAATACCAAGATAGTGTTCATGGGTTCATAATCATTCACAAATCTGACAGTGCAAGGGAAGAAGTTGTCCTTAATACATGACACAGTAGGGTAGTGGTTAGCACAATGCTTTACAGTGACAGCAATCACAGATCAGGGTTCAATTCCCACCACTAAGGAATTGCATGATCTTCCCGTAACTCCTTGGCATTCCTCTGAGTGATCTGCTTTACTCCCAACTTCCAAAGACAGAGATAGGGTTACTGAGTTGTAGACATGTAATGTTGGTGAAGGAGGTATGGTGACACTCGCAGGCTGTGCCCGGCACATAGTACAGCACATTACAGGCCCTTCAGCCCGCAATGTTGTGCTGACCCTCAAACCCTGCCTCCCATATAACCCCCCACCTTAAATTCCTCCATATACCTGTCTAGTAGTCTCTTAAACTTCACTAGTGTATCTGCCTCCACCACTGACTCAGGCAGTGCATTCCATGTACCAACCACTCTCTGAGTGAAAAACCTTCCTCTAATATCCCCCTTGAACTTCCCTCCCCTTACCTTAAAGCCATGTCCTCTTGTACTGAGCAGTGGTGCCCTGGGGAAGAGGCGCTGGCTGTCCACTCTGTCTATTCCTCTTAGTATCTAGTACACCTCTATCATGTCTCCTCTCATCCTCCTTCTCTCCAAAGAGTAAAACCCTAGCTCCCTTAATCTCCGATCATAATCCATACTCTCTAAATCAGGCAGCATCCTGGTAAATCTCCTCTGTACCCTTTCCAATGCTTCCACATCCTTCCTATACTGAGACTACCAGAACTGGACACAGTACTCCAAATCTTCAGACTGTTGGCTGTAGACACAAACAATGCATTTTACTGTTTCTTTCAATATACTGTACATGTGACAAATATACCTAATCTTAACATTAATTTTGCAATGTTGAGTGTGAGTCCTCATGCTCTTGTTCCTCCTCCCCGATGGTAGTAAAAGGAAGAGGCCATGTCCCAAATGTTGAGAGTTTTTACTGATGGATATTGTCTTCTTGAGGTATTGCCTCCCAACGATGTCCTCAATGGCAGGGTGGGTTGTGCCAGTGATGGAACTGACTGAATCTACAACACTCTGCAGCCTCTTATGATCCTGCGCTTTGGAACATGCAGATCAAATCAATCATGTATGCAATCATAACACATTAAGACCTAGAAACAGAATTAGGCCATTCAGCCCAACAAGTCTACTCTGCTGTTCCATCATGGCAACTTATTATCCCTCTCAACTCTATTCTCCAGCCTTCTCCCATAACTTTTGATGCCCTGATTAATCAAGAACCATTCGACCTCTGCCTTAAATATACTCAATGACTTGGCCTGCATAGCCATCTGTGGTTACGAATTCCACAGGTTCATCACAACCTGGCTGAAGAAATTCCTTCTCACCTCTATTCTAAATGGATGTCCCTCAGTTCTGAGACTATGCCCTCTGGTGCCAGATCTTCCATTATAGGAAACATCCTCTCCACATCCACTCTATCCAGACTTTCAATATTTGATAGGTTCCAATGAGATCCATCCCGCCCCCCACCACCACCACCACCACCATTCTTCTAAACTACAGCAAGTACAGGTCCAGAGCCATTAAATACTCCACAAATGTTAACCTTTCATTCCTGGGATAATTCTCATGAACCTCCTTTAGACTCTCTCTAATGCCAACATATCCTTTCTTAGATAAAGGACCCCAAACTGCTCACAATACCCCAAGTGCAGGCTGACCAGAGTCTTATAAAACCTTAGCATTGCATCCTTACTTTATATTCTAATCCTCTCAAAATGAATGTTTGCAGTCCCATTTGCCTTCCGTTGTATCAACTCAACTTGCAAGTTAATCCTTAAAGAATCCCGCACAAGGACTTGCAAGTCACTCTACACTCCTGATTTTAATTTTGTCCCCATTTACAAAATAACCCATGCCTTTATTTCTTCTGCCTAAGTGCATGATCAAGTATATTGTATCTGCCACTTCTTTGCCCATGCCCCTATTCTGACAAAGTCTTTCCACAGACACATTGCTTCCTCAACACGTGCTGCTCTTCCACCTATCTTTGTATCATCCACAAACCTGGCCACATAGCCACCAATTCCTTCATCCAAATCATTGACATAGGGCATGAAAAGAAACAGTTCCATCACCAGTCCCCATTGAACACCATTAGTCACTGGCAGCCAACTAGAAAAAGCCCTGTTTATTCCCACTATTTGGCTCCTGCCAATCAGCTAATCTTATATCTATTCTATTACCTCTCCTGTAAACCATGGGCTTTTATTTTGTTAAGCAGCCTCATGTGTAGAAGCTTGTCAAAGGCCTTCTGAAAACCCCAATAAACATTAGCTGACTCTCCTTTGTCTATCCTGCCTGTTAACTCCTTGAGAATTGCAACAGATTTGTCAAGCAAGATTTCCCCTTTAGAAAACCATGCTGACTTTGGCCTCCAAGTACGCAGATATCCCACCCTTAATAAAAGACTCCAACATGTTTGCAACCATTGACATCAGGCTAACTGGCCTATAATTTGCTTTCTTCTGCCTCCCTCCCTTTTTAAAGAATGGAGTGACATTTGCAATTTTTCACTTCTCAGGAACCATTCCAGATTCTAATGATCCTTGAAATATCATCACTAATGCCTCCAAAATCCTTTCAGCTACTGTACCTCTTTCAGAGCCCTGAGGTGTAGTCCATCTGGTCCAGGTGACTTATCTACCTTCAGTCTTTTAACTTCATAAGCACCTTCTCCTTAGTAATAGCAATGACACTCACTTCCGCCCCCTGACACTTGCATTTCTGGCATTCCTCTAGTGTCTTTCACAGTGAAGACTAATGCAAAGTACTTATTAAGTTCACCCACCATTTCTTTGTCCTCCATTCCCACCTCTCCAGTGTCCTTTTCCACTCGTAAGGTATCTATTTTGTCTCTCTTTTATTACTTATATATCTGATTTTTTTTTAATCCTCTGGTTAGCTTACCTTCATATTTATTTCATCTTTTTTCTCTTTATGGCTTTTTAAATTGCCTTCTGTTGGTTTTTAAAATGTTTCCGAATCTTCAAATTTCCCATTAACTTCTGCTAAATTATATGCCCTCTCTTTTCCTTTTAGGCTGCCTTTGACTTCTCTTGTCAGCCACAGTTGCCTCATTCTCCCTTTAAAATTCTTCTTCATCTTTGGGATAGATTTTTGGTAGGAATAATTAAAATAAGACATACATGGTAAATGGTAGGGCATTGAAGAATGCAGTAGAACAGAGTGATCTAGGAATAATGGTGCATAGTTCCCTAAAGGTGGAATCTCATGTGGATAGGATGGTGAAGAAAGCTTTTGGTATGCTGGCCTTTATAAATCAGAGCACTGAGTACAGGAGTTGGGATGTAATGTTGAAATTGTACAAGGCATTGGTGAGGCCAAATTTGGAGTATTGTGTACAGTTCTGGTCACCAAATTCTAGGAAAGATGTCAACAAATTAGAGAGAATACAGAGGAGATTTGCTAGAATGTTACCTGGGTTTCAGCACCTAAGTTACAGAGAAAGGTTGAACAAGTTAAGTCTTTATTCTTTGGAGCATAGAAGGTTGAGGGGAGACTTGATAGAGGTATTTAAAATTATGAGGGGCATAGATAGAGTTGATGTGGTTAGGCTTTTTCCATTGAGAGTGGGGGAGATTCAAACAAGAGGACAGGAGTTGAGAGTTAAGGGGCAAATGTTTAGGGGTAACAAGAGGGGGAACTTCTTTACTCAGAGAGTGGTAGCTGTGTGGAACGAGTTTCCAGTAGAAGTGGTAGAGGCAGGTTCGATTTTTGTCATTTAAAAAAAAATTCTATAGGTATATGGACAAGAAAGGAATGTAGGGTTATGGGCTGAGTGCAGGTTGGAGGGACTAGGTGAAAGTAAGTGTTCAGCATGGACTAGAAGGGTCAAGATGGCCTGTTTCTGTGCTGCAATTGTTATATGGTTATATAACACCTTCAGAATTCCCCCAGAAACACCAGCCATTCCTATTCTACTATCATTCTTGATAATGTCCCCTTCCAATCAGCTTTGGCCAGTTCCCCTTTCATGCTTCTGTAATTCCCTTTACTCTATTTAAATACTGATACATCCGATTTTAATTCTCACTCTCAAATGTCAGGGTGAATTCTATCATATTATGATTACTACCTCCTCTGGGTTCTTGTACTTCAAGCTCCTTAATCAAATCCAATCATTACTCAACACTCAATCCTGAATTGCCATTCCCCTAGTGGGCGTAACCACAAGATGCTCTTAAAAAATCATTAAGTTGACATTCTACAAATTCCCTCTCTTGAGATTTTCCCAATCTACCTGCATATTGAAATCTGCCATGATTATTGTAACATTGCCCTTTTTACATACCTTTTCCCTGTCCCATAGAAATTTGTAGTCCACATTCTGGCTACTGTTTGGAGACCTGAATATAACTCCCTTCAGGGCTTTCTTACCTTTGCAGTTTCTTTACTCTACCCACAGGGATTCTACATTCTGTCACCTTTTTCTAAGGATTTGATTGTATTTTTTACCGATAGAGCCAACCCACCCCTTCTGCCTATCTGTCTATCATTTTTGATACAAAGTACATTGTATCCTTCCCAACTATGATCTTCTTTCAGTCATGACTCGGAGATCCCAGAACATCATACCTGCCAAACTCTAAATGTGCTGCAAGATTATCTACCTTATTCCATATACTGTGACCATTCAAATATAACACCTTCAGTCCTGTATTAATCATCTTTTTCCAATTTTGATCCCTGTGTAACACTTTAACTCATATCACTTAGTGCAATTTTGCCCTATCATATCCTTCTTCACATTCGCACAACACATTCCATCTCCTTGCATACCTACTCTCCTATCCTCAGCCCTATCACCCCAATTTTCACCCCACTGCCAAATTAGTTTAAACCCTTCCTAACGGCTCTAACAAGCCTCCTCCCACGGTTCAGGTGTAACCCATAATTTTTGTACAGGTTGTACTTTCTCAGAAGAGATCCTAATGTCCTAGAAATCTGAAACTCCATCCCTTGCACTAATTCCTTAGTCAAATATTCATCTGTCAAATCATCCTATTCTTACTCCAAATGGAACTTAGAACGGGCAATAATCCAGAGATTACTACCCTGGAGGTCCTGCTTTCCAGCTTTCTGCCTAACTCTCTATAATCTCTCTTCAGGACCTCCTCCCCTTTTCCTTCCTACGTACTTGTACCAATATGTAGTACGACTTCCACTGTTCACCTTCACCCCGAATGCTGTGGACCTGACCTGAGACATCACTCACCTTGGCACCTGGGTGGCAATATACCATCTGGGTGTCTCTTTCATGTCCACAGAATCTGCTTCCTGCTCCTCTTAGGGAATTCCCTGTCCCGACTGCACTCCTCTTATCCCCACTTCCCTCTGAGTTACAGAGCCAGCTCTGAGCTGCTGCTCCTCCCAGTGCCAGCCCACCCCAACAATATCCAAAGCTGTATACTTATTATAGAGGGGAACAGCCACAGGTGTACTCTGCACTAGCTTCCTATTCCCTTTCTCTGTCCTGGCAGTCACCCAGGTAACTGCCTGGTGTGATTACCCCCTGTAGCTCCATCACCTCATCATTTTCCTGTTTGAGCCTAAGGTTATCAAACTGCAGCTCCAGTTCCTTAATACAGTCTTTAAGGAGCTGCAGCTTGAAGTACTTCATGCAAATGTAGTTATCAAGGAGACTGGAGGTCTGCCAGAGTTCACACATTTCTCAGAAAGAACATACCATTACCTCTGGATCCATTCTCAGAGCACTAGCTATATACGAACAGAAAAAAAACTTACAAGAAACTTACTTACTTACTTACTTAGAACCTTTGTCTGTGCTTGCCTAAGCTTGTTGTTGCCCAATCCTGCTGAGCCAAAAACAGACCACTCTAAAAATGCCTCACTCCAACAATGGCCACTCACTGTCACCTCCTTTCTTTTTATTGGCCACGCATTGATTGCCGGCCGGCGAGAAAAATAATGAAAGTAGCTGAGCGCTTCTTAAAGCTCACGCTGCGTCACCAATGTGCGTCCTCTTGTGCTGATCGCCTCCTGCTGAGAAAAAAAGCTGAAAGCAGCCAAGCTCTTTTTAAACCTTATGCTACGTCACCAACAAACGATCTGTCGTCCTAATTGCTGGCCACTGAAAATGCTTTCCACCATAAATCTGTACGAATTTGCAAGATTCTTTGGTGACACGCAAGAATTTGGTGACACGCAAGAGGGCAGAGTATTGTCTGAACGGTGTAGAGTTAGGTAAGGGAGAAATGCAAAGAGACCTAGGAGTCCTAGTTCACCAGTCAATGAAGGTGAATGAGCAAGTGCAACAGGCAGTGAAGAGGGCAAATGGAATGTTGGCCTTTGTTACAAGGGGAATTGAATACAAGAGCAAGGATGTCCTTTTGCATTTGTACAGGGCCCTGGTGAGACCACACCTGGAATATTGTGTACAGTTTTGGTCTCCAGGTTTAAGGAAGGACATTCTGGCAATTGAGGAAGTGCAGCGTAGATTCACTAGGTTGATTCCTGGGATGGCAGGGCTGTCTTACGCAGAGAGATTGGAGAGATTGGGCTTGTACACGCTGGAATTGAGGAGATTGAGAGGGGATCTGATTGAAACGTTTAAGA
Source organism: Hypanus sabinus (assembly GCF_030144855.1). Classification (NCBI taxonomy): domain Eukaryota; kingdom Metazoa; phylum Chordata; class Chondrichthyes; order Myliobatiformes; family Dasyatidae; genus Hypanus; species Hypanus sabinus. Next base: position 161,829,544 of record NC_082706.1, on the reverse strand, counting down.
TAATTAAAAGATTTGATAGGATTGAGGCAGGAAATATGTTCCAGATGTTGGGAGAGTCCAGTACCAGAAGGCATGGATTGAGAATAAGAGGTCAGTTCCAGTACCAGAGGGCATGGATTGAGAATAAGAGGTCAGTTATTTAAAACTGAGTTGAGGAAGAGCTTCTCCTCCCAGAGAGTTGTGGAGGTGTGGAATGCACTGCCTCGGAAGACGGTGGAGGCCAATTCTCTGGATGCTTTCAAGAAGGAGCTAGATAGATATCTGATGGATAGGGGAATCAAGGGATATGGGGACAAGGCAGGGACTGGGTATTGATAGTGAATGATCAGCCGTGATCTCAGAATGGCGGTGCAGACTCGAGGGGCCGAATGGTCTACTTCTGCACCTATTGTCTATTGTCTATTGTCTAATTCCTCAAACTTCTAATGAAGTGGAATTGCCAGAGTGCCATCAATGTGTTGGGCCCAAGATAGATCCTGTGAAATGTTGATGCTCAGGAACTTGAAACTACCCACTTTTTCTACCACTCACCCCTCAATGAGACTGTTGTATATTCCCCTGACTTCTCCTTTCTGAAGTCCACAATCAAGATCATAAGACAATAAGTCTTAGGAGCAGGAAAGTCTACTCAGCCCATTGCCATTCCATCACAGCTGATTTATTATCCCACTTAACCCTATTCTCCTGCCTTCTCCCCAAAGCCTTTGACATCCTGATTCACCAGGAACCTATGAACCTCTGCTTCAAATAGATTCAATGATTTGCCCTGAACTGACGTCTGTGGCAATAAATTGTTCAGATTCACCAGTCTCTGGCTAAAGACATTCCATCTCATCTCTCTTCTAAATGGACATCCCTCTATTCTGACGCTGTGTTCTCTAGTCCTAGACTCACATGGTATAGGGAATATTCTCTCCACATACACTCTATCTCGGCCTTTTAACATTGATTGATTCCATTGAGATCCCTCATCATTCTTCTAAGCTCCAATGACAACAAACCCAGAGCCATCAAACACTCCTCGTACATTAACCCTTTCATTCCCAGAATCTTTCTTGTGAACCTCCTCTGGACTCTCTCCAATGCCAGCCCATCTTTTCTTAGATAGGGAACCCAAAGTGCTCACAATACTCCAAGTGTGATCAGACCAATGCTTTTTAAAGCCTTAGCATCACAGGCTTGCTCTTGTATTCTAGCCATCTCAAAAGTTTTTGCCTTCCTTACCACTAACTCAACCTGTAAGTTAACCTTTAGGGAATCCTGCACAAGGAATCCCCCCCACCTCCCCACCAAGTCCCCTTGCACTTCTGATATTGAACTGACACCCCTTTTAGAAAATGATCTATGCTTTTATTCCTTCTTCCAAAGTGCATGACCATACACTTCCCTACACTGTATTCCATCTGCCACTTCTTTTCTCATTCTCTCAAATTGTCCAAGTCCTTCTGCAGACTCCCTGCTTCCTCAACACTACCCGCTCCTATCTTTGTATCATCTGCAAACCTGGCCACAAAGCCATCAGTCCCATCATCCAAATCATTTACTGTAACATGAAAAGAAGTGGTTCCAATACTGACCTCTGCAGAACAGCACTTGTCACTGGCAGCCAACCAGAATAGGGCTCCTTTATTCTGACTCTGCCTCATGCCAGTCAGCCAATTTTCTCTCCATGCTAGTGCCTTTCCTGTTATACCATGCTCTCTTGTTAGGCAGCCTTATATGCAGCACCTTGTCAGCAGCCTTCTGAAAAATCCAAGTAAACAGCAATCACTGACTCTCCTTTGTATATCCTCCCTGTTATTTCCTTAAAGAATTCCAACAAATTCAACAGGCAAGATTTCTCTATTTTATCATGTGCCTTCTTGTACCCCAAAACCTCATCCTTAATATCTTCTCACCCACTGAAGTGAAGCTAATTGGCTTATAATTTTGTTTCTTTTGCCTCCCTCCCTTCTTAAAGAATGGAGTGACATTTGCAATTTTCTGGAATCTAGTGAGTTTTGAAAGATCATTACTAACATCTCCACAATTTCTTCAACTACCTCTTTCAGAACGCTGAGTTGCTATCCATCTGGTCCAGATGACTTACCTACCTTCGAACCTTTCAGCTTCCCAAACACCTTCTCCCTAGTAATGGCAACGACACTCACATCTGTCCCCTGACACTTTTGAATTCTTGGCATACAGCTTGTGTCTTCCACAGTGAAGACTAATGAAAAATACTTAAGTTTGTCTGTCATTTCTTTGTCCTCATTACTACCTTTCCAGCTTCATTTTCCAGCAGTCCAATATCCACTTTAACCTCTCTTTTACTCTTTATATGGTATATCTGTAAATACTGTTGATATCCTTTTTGATATTATTGGCTAGCTTATATTCATATTTCATATTTTTTCCTTATGGATTTTTAGTTGCCTTCTGTTGATTTTTAACAGCTTCCTAATCCTCTAATTTCCCACTAATGTTTGTCATATTATGTGTTTTTATGCTGTCTTTGACTTCCCTTATCAGCCATGATTGCCTCATCCTTTAGAATAAATCTTCATCTTTGTGATGTATATATCCTGCACCTTCTGAATTGCCCCAGAAACTCCAGCCACTGTAGTTCTGGCATCATCCTTGCTAGTGTCCCCTTTCAATTCCCTTTGGATAGCTCCTCTCTGATGCTTCTGCATTTCCTTTTACTCCATTGTAATACTGACACTTCTAACTTTATCTTCTTCCTCTCAATCAAATCTGGTTCATTACATAATACCCAATCCAGAATTGCAATCCCCAAACGCTCTCTAACAGCTCTCTTTTGCTGCTTTGAAAACCCATTTTGTAGGCATTCTACAAGTTCCTTCTCTTGGGATCCAGCACCAGACTGGATTTCCCAATCTACCTGCATATCGAATTGCCTCAAAGCTATCTTAACAATGTTCTTATTACATGCCTTTTCTATTTCTCATTGAATTTATATCCCACATCCTGGTCATTGTTTGGAGATGTGCACATAACTCCCATCAGCGTCTTTTTACACTTGCAGTTTCTTAACTGTACGCGCAGGGATTCTACATCTTTCAATCCTACGTCACCACTTTCCAAGGATTTAATTTCATGATTTTACCAGCAGAGTTGACCTGTCCCATCTGTCTACATGCTTGTCCTTGCGATAAAATGAGTGTCCTTGGATGTTAAGCTCCTAACTATGATCCTCTTTCAACCATGTTCAGTGATGCCCATGTCATACCTACCCATATCAAACTGCTACAAGACCATCTCCCTTATTTTACAGATGGCATGTATTTAAATACAAAAGCTTCAGTCCTTTAATCACCTCCTTTTTCAATTTTTCCCCTGTCACACTTCAACTCATATCACTGACTGCAAATTTGCACTATTATCTCCCTGTCCTCCCTCGCAGTCCCACTACACACTGTATCTACTTGTATATCAACTTCCCCGTCCTCAGTCCAATCCCTTGTCAGCCTAAGTTTAAGCCCTCCCCAAGAGCTCTTGTAAACTTTCCCACAAGGATAATGGTTCCGGTGTAAACTGCCCTCTTTGTACATGTCATACCTTCCTCAAAAGAGACCCGAGTGATCCAGAAAACTGAAACTCTGCCCCCTGCACTACTTCCTCAGCCACTTATTCATTTGGACGATCATTCTGTTCCTGTCCAGAGAGTACGACCTTGGAGGTCTTGCTTCCCTAACTTTCTATACTCACTGCACAGGACCTCTTCCCTGCTTTTTACCGATGTCATTGGTGGCAACTTGCACCACCACCTATGAGTGCTCACCCTCCCTCTTGAGAATATCCTGCGGTAGCTCCAAGACATCCAGATTCATTAGTCCCTTGCACTTGCTGATGTTGAGTGTGAGGTTGAACCAGCCAATCTTTCTCACTTCTAAACGCCTCCTCATCACCATCTGAGATCCTGCCAAAGATCATTGGCAAACTTATAGATGGTGTTTGAACTGTGCTGCCCACACAGTCATGAGCGTGTGAGTAGAGAAGTGGGCTCAGCACATATCCTTGCAAAGGTAGCAGAATGTAGCTCCTTTGGTCCTTATTCACAAATTTCTGGTTTAGTTAGCCAATTACTGTATTGACCAAAAGTTGGAAAGCACATTTTTGCCATTGTAACACATCATTGTACTTAGCACTAGTGCCAGCTTGGGTCCCCTTCAGAAGATCATGGAGCTGTGTCGGTATGTCTTCCACTCTGAAAGAAGTGCCAAAATGCACACCTGTTTTTCACCTGACAGGAGTAGGCAGAAATCAATCGATTTTCCCATGTAGACAGATCATGGCAGTTAATGAGATAAAAGCCGGGACATTGGTCTTGAATGTTAGGGTGAGCTGCACATCACAGGAGACCCATACACAAAATATTCAGGCACAGACCTTGCATGCACAAGCTGTAACAACATAACCTGTCACTCCATCCACACTGCAACACAAATCACGTTCTCTCATATCATCCTCAGCCTGAACCCACCATTGATATTCTACCCTACACACCTCCCAGAGAATGTCTCCAAATGTCAGAAAATGATATTCTTGAATGTGCACTGAGAACTCTCAGTTGTCTGTCAGCTACTGGTGTTGGTGCATATCCTGTCATGCCTCATGAAGTCGGATAGTGATGCACCATCAGTAACTCTCTCTGAGATGTGAAGTCGAGATATCGGCTTTTATTGACTGGAAGAAAGCAGTAGTTGACCACCACACTACATCCTGGAGACTGAGGGCTGGCTCAGGCCTCAATCACCTTTATACCGGGGTCTGTGGGAGGAGCCACAGGAGCAGTCAGCAGGGGGCGTGTCCAGACAGGTATCTGTAGTTCACCACAGATAGCTAAAGTAAACTCCTTCAAGGTCAGACTTGGTCACTGCTAGCAGATGCTCCTCAAATCAAAAAGATTGCTTGATTACACTAGAACAAATTATTCTGGATTAATGTGACCACACAAGAGCTGCTTTTATATTCTGGCAATGATTTAGCTTGAAAATTAATTGTTATCTCAGGATCCTTCTCTGCCACTTGTTCTGTTCTTATAAAATTTATAGGTCGGACTCCTAAGTTTATGTAAGACTGAGCTCAAACATCATCTCTAATGTTGTCTGTTCGTCGGAGTCTCCTCTTCACCCCATTGGGGTGGGATTGGTAATGGCACAGAGGGTGTATATGTCATAGTTATTCTTTGTGCAGGAACTTGTGGTATAGTGAAGTTTTCACATCCAATTGCTGTGAAAGTTGCTTCTTCCCTGGCTCAGGCTTCATCAGTTGTTCCAAGGTTTTTACCTTCAATTAGTCCTCGCCTTTCGGCAAGGGATTTTTTACAGCTTGATATGCAAATCTCAGTACAATTCTTTACCCTCAGCCCACATCAGTCTAATTAATATGTATACCCAGTGGCCACTTCATTAAGTACACTTGCAGACTTGCTCAATAATGTGATTATCTAATCAGCCAATCATGTGGCATCAACTTACTGCATAAAAGCATACAGACACGGTCAAGAGGTTCAGTTGTTCAGACCAAATATTCAGAATATGGAAGAAATGTGACTTAACTGACTTTGACCGTAGAGAGATTCTAGGTGCCAGATGAATTGGTTTGAGTATCCTAGAAAATACTGATCTCCTTGGATTTTCACACACAACAATCTCTGGAGGCTACAGAATTTTGCGAAATACAATAAAAAAAATCCAGTGATAGGCAGTTCAATGGATGAAAACATCTCGTTAATGAGAGACGTCAGAGGATAGTGACCAAAGTCAAAATAGTTTCCTTTAGGGAAATCTTGCCTGACAAATCTGTTGGAATTCTTTAAGGAAATAATAAGTAGGATAGACAAAGAAAGGTCGGTGGATGTTGTTTACTTGGATTTTCAGAAGGCCTTTGACAAGGTGCCACTCATAAGACTGCTTAACAAGCTAAGAATCCATGGCTTTACAAGAAAGATACTGGCATAGATAGATCAGCTGACTAGCAGGAGGCAAAGAAGGGGAATAAAGAGGCCTATTGTGGTTGGCTGCCTGTAACCAGTGACATTCCATGGGATTGGTGTGGGACTGCTCCTTTTCACATTGTATGCCAATAATTTGGATTAGGGAATTGATAGCTTTGGAGCCAGGTTTGCAAACAATACAAAGATAGATGGAGGGGCAGATATGGCAGCAGGGAGTCTTCAGAAGCAATTAGACTGATTCTGTTAAAGGCTGGCTCTTGTAGGAGTCAAATCAGACACACTGGAGGCAGTGGTAGAACAAAGGACACTATGGAAAATCCTGGCAATTTGGGATAATGTTTCTCACCCTCTGTATGCCACTTCGGTTGAAAAGAGGAGCACTTTCAGTAATAGACTAAGACAACTGTATTGCTCCAAAGAGCACTATATGAGGTCATTCTTACCCTCACTGATTAGGCTTCATAATGAGTTAACGTGTAGCCTGAGAACTGGTGGCCCCGCTTGGTGGCACAATAATATCAGTGCCGGACTCCGGAGCAAAGGTTCCTGAGTTCAAATCCAAGTCGGGTTGAGCATCGAGCTAGCAACTCGGCCTCGTAAAAACAAAAATAGCTTGCTATGGAAACACTGTCATTACAGTGTCCCGATAACTCCACTGCCGAGTTAGGGTTTATTCTTCTTCTGGGAACTGATGACCCCCTCCTGTTAGGCTGTTTGGGGTAACTTAATTTTTATTTATTCTTCTTACTTATCTTCTAATATTGTATATCTATGAACTTGCAATGTTACTGTTATTTCCCTGGGATCTATAAAGTACCTTTCTATCTATCAATTGGAAAACAGACAAAGAAGTGGCCGATTGAATGCTGTGTGCATATAGTCATGCACTTTGGTAGAAGAAATAAAGGTGTAGACTATTTTCTAAATAGAGCGAAGTTCAAAAATTCAATGTGCATAGTGAGTCAGATGACTTTGTTCAGGGTTTCCTTAAGGTTAACTGCAGGTTGAGTCGATGATATGGAAGGCAAATGCAATGTTGGCATTCATTTTGAGTGCACTAGGTCCTGCATGGGAGCTTGGCCAAGAAGGTTCAGTTGCTTGGCATTCAAGATGAGGTAGTAAATTGGATGAGACATTGATTTTGTGGGAGAAGCCAAAGAGTGGTAGTAGATGGTTGTCTCACTGAATGGAGGCCTGTGACTAGTGGTGTGTCACAGTGATCAGTGTTGGGTCTGTTGTTGTTTGTCATCTATATCAATGATCTGGATGATAGTGTGTTTAACTGGATTGGCAATTTTACAGATGACATCAAGACTGGGGAGGTAATGCTCAGTGAGGAAGACTAGGATCTGAACCAGCTGGAAAAATGGGCTGGAAATGGCAGATGGAATTTAATGCAGACAAGTGTGAGGTGTTGTGCTTCAGTAGGACCAACCAGGGTAGGTCTTACATGGTGAATAGTAGGGGATTGAGGAGTGTGGCAGAACAAAAGGGTCTGTGAGTACAAGTGCATAATTTGTTGTAAGTGGCTTCACAGGTAGATAGGGTCATAAAGAAAGCTTTGGCACATTGGCCTTCAGAAATCAAAGGATTGAGTACAGGAGATGTGATGCTATGTTAGAGTTGTATGAGACATTGGTGAGGCCACACCAATTGGTCACCCACCTAGAGGAAAGATGTAAATAAGGTTGAAAGAGTACAGAGAAAATTTACAAGGTCAGGTCTGTAGGACCAGAAGTATAAAGAAAGACTGAATACGTTAGGATTTTATTCTCCTGAACATAGAAAATTAAGGGGAGATTAGATAGAGGTATACAAAATTATAAAGCGTATAGATAGGGTAAATGCAAACAGACTTCTCCTCTGAGGTTAGGTGATACTACAACCAGAGGTCATGGGTAAAGGGTAAAAGGGGAAACATCTTCACTCAGAGGGTGGTGAGTGTTTGGAGCGAATTGGGAGCACAAGTGGTGGATGTGATTTTGATTTCAATATTTAAGAGCAAGTTAACATACAGTCACACAAAACAAATATATATATATATATACAGTCCAAGTCATCAGCGTCCTGTAAATTGATGATGCATGGGTGTTATCAGCAGGAAGAAGCAATCTGCAGATGAGCGTGTGCACACACACCATCCAGCTTGTCATTCTATCAATCTAACACTTGAGGGCAGCAAAGATGGGAGGCGGGGATCTCTCCTGGACTGTTGCAACAGGCGTCCATGGCTTGAGGCCTAGTTCTTGCTACAACCAATGCCACACGACTGTCTGCCTCACCAATAAACAGGGGGATTTTTACATTATCAATGCCCAACAGGAACTTGCGACTGCAAGAGAAACATCCTAGACAATCATTTCCTGTTAGACTTTGCACGACCTTTGCAAACCAATTCCAATGTCTTCCAGTAAAATGGTCCACATCATGTCCAACATCTCCACCAATGAGCAGTTCGCTGATGGGGTAGACCTGCAGTACCTGAAGTTCTTAATGTCTCGCATTGTCCTGCGATCATAAAAAAGATTTAAAAAACCCTCTCGTTGGACCCCAAAAGGCTGCTGCATCCAATGCACCACCATCTTAATGAAAGGGTAGAATAGGCAGAATATGCCATTCATATGTACAATACCAGCATGTGAAGCTGATACACTATCTATTAAGGCCTAGACAGAGGAAATGATTCAAGAATGTGCTCAAATCCTCTCTGAAAAAGCATAAACCTTGAGAATCCCTGGCCAATGAATGATCAGGTTGAAAAAGGAGGGATGCAGCTGTATTGAGAGTTTAAGATCCTTTTAGCAAGAGATCAAAGAAGCCCAAAGTAAACTGAAAAAAGATTACACAACATCCCAAAATATCAAACTATTCACCCCTACTGTAGTAGAGTCTACAGGTCTCATGTTGACCAAAGAATCCACAGCATAGCCAATAAAACTGTTGAAAACAAGCCATTGTCAACTGCAATAGCAATTAGAGCAGTGAAGGAGTTTCCTTACATCTTCATTCTTCGTTTTCTTTCATATACAAACAATATAATTCTACCCAGATGTGCAATTTCTCAGCACTGGTCATGCTATTAATACCAACAAGCAGCAATTCACAAGAGGAGGGTGAGTTTTCATCTAACTACATATCACCTCAGGAGGAACAAGATGATATAATCTGAGTAGAAGTTATTTTAGATGTATGATGTCTGGCGAGGCATGACAATCATTTTTCCATAGCTTGTGCCCCTATATCTTTCAATCCTTTCTATTGGTTCTGACCTTCATACATTGCATATGACCAGGTTTCTGTCTGTGGACAACAATACCATGCCCTGGAGTACTGAGACTCCGTGACAGGAAAATAAATTACACCATAAGCATTGCATGCAGATGGGCAGTTTAATCTAATAAAAAAATTCAAAATAAAGATATTAAGTGGCTAATGGACAGTATGATTATCATCTGGCTGTAGTCACTGCATTCTTATTTCTGGACATCTGTAAAGCCTCTAGGGAAAGTACCTTGTCATGATGACAGCCCTCAGAAGAAAATGCTTAGAGCAAAATAAATACCCTTCTCTTCAAAAACAATATCTCTTATAGCTTATTCACAAATACAATCACCTGCCAAAAATCAGCGAAGAGTGCAAAAATCCAGATGTAACCCTTCTTTCACGTATGCATAAACATTTCCTCTCAATCCAGAAAAGGGATATAAATAATGTATAAACATCAACTTAGATGTCTCCTCTGGAGGATTTTTACACAACATTAAAATTATCATGAGTTTTAATTATCATGACTTCCATTGCTCCAAATTCCCATCTGATACACTTATTGCTTCTTAATATGTTAATATGATTAGTGGCTGCTTATTATGTTCTAAGTTAAGCACGATGATTCATTTGAAATTAAGCAAATACTGTTGCATTTATATAATATTTAAGTGTAATATGGTCTTAACTCTGCCATCTTCTTTGAATGAGACAGTGTTACCATGGTTATGTGACTGACTGAAGCAACATTGCTCCACACAGTATTTTGCAGCTGCTATTTCTAGCACAAAGAAACAAATGATTAAATCCTGGAGAGATTCCACATTTCAGCAGATGCTTACTGCAATTCTCACCTATGCGAAGTGTTGTTGTATGATTCTGATGGGGATGTTCTGCAATCAATGCCCTTTGGGCCTGTTTTGGGAGCAGGACTGCCAGATTTGTTTTGTGCCTTTTGTTTTCTATTTTTTTTCTTCTCTGCTTCTTTGGGAATAGCTTAATTTGGGATGTATTTCCAAGGATATGAAGCATCGATATTGTTGGTTGGCTGTTGGCAACATCATGGTCACAATTTGGTAATATTATGGGCACACTTGACATGTTGTTGCTTGACATCCAGACATCAGTGGACGAAGCAATGTCAATGGAAGTACAATTCATACGAAGTTGACTTAATACTAGGTTTCAACTATCAATCTAATGATACAAACCCATACACTTTTCAGCACATATTGTCCTTCTCCACAATGGTCTGGAGTAGAAATGTTGTCTCATACCCTTTTCTTTCAAGTCCAGGGCTTTACTTGGACCCAGAATTCTGTATGATGGTTTCACAACCATCGGAGTAATTACTCATCCAACAGCAAGGGAAGATTCATTATGGAGGGCTCCCCTGTGGCAGGATTTCTGTTGCTGGCGTGAAAGCACAACTAATTAAACTCAGAATGGCGGTGCAGGCTCGAAGGGCCAAATGGTCTACTTCTGCACCTATTGTCTATTGTCTATCGTTCTCCTTTTCTGCAGAGTATTAAAAACAGGATAGATCTGAAAATGCAAGGAAACAAACTAGTAAAACAAAAACATGGCTTCTCCTGATGCGGTAAAATTCAAATGATAATGGGCTCAGAGGTATGGTATGTGAGTGCTCAATCACCGAGTGTTTTCAATGATGCGATAAATAGATTTGTGTTCAGAAAGAGAATCAGTTGATGCAGGGATCTGGCAGGAAAGTGGATGAGAAGAACTATCAGGGGTCATATGTAGCGGTTTCTCATACTGCTTATGTTCTGTGCAAAATGAATCATTGAGTCAGCTAAAGAGGTATGGCTAGGGGTGAGGGACTGGTTGAGATCGAGAACTAAAAAATAATCAAATCCCAAAGACTGCAGATGCTTGAATTCTGATTTACAAACTGAAATTTCTGGAGATACTTAACAGGCTGGTTGGCAACCAAACTCAGACTACCAGGTACCATTTCAGGTCAATAACCTTCCTTTGGAATGGAAGCATTTTGAAAACAGGCACATTTAAACTTATAGAGAAGGAGAGAAGCTGCAATGTGAAGAAACCAAAGATTATGCTATGTCTTGGACAGGTAGGAGACCAAACAAAAACAGGAGACACAAATTGATGTTGACTAGAATAGGTTGCTGAAGGCTTGTGAATGGGTAACCACTCTGTATGGAGGAGAGAAACTAAAACCAGTTGAAGCTATTGAATAGGCATCTGAAATAAAAGGGAATACCAGGAAAGAAATATATCTGTTGTGATGACACCACTTTCCAAATCAGTGTATTCTGTGATGTCTTCCTTTTTCACTAATTGTTGCTCCCCTTCCACTATGATTGACAGGGTACTCAAATACATCTTTTCCATTTCCAGTACTTCTACTCTCACCCCTCTCCTTCCACCCAGAGTAAGGATAACATTCCCCTTTCCCTTCACTTTTAACCTCAGCAACCTCCGTGTTCATTAGATTAATGGTTCTCTGCAATTTACATCAACAGTACTCCACCTCAAACACATTTCACCCCACCACCTGTTGTTAATCCTCCATTTTCACCAACACCACACCCCCTGCCTTCTCGTGCAAGAACAGTAGATGTAACATTTGCCCTTTCATTTCTCCCTTTCTACCATGTGGTGACCCAAACCTTCCTATCAAGTGAAGTGGTGATTCACTTGCATTCTTTCAAGGTTAGTAAAAGCACTTGGTACTTGTGATGTGGTCTCCTCTACATTGGAGAAGCAAAGCAAAAAATGGATTTGGGGACCAATTTTCAGAACATCTCTGTTAAGTGCTCTAGAGTAACCCTAAGCTTCTAGTTGTCTATCCTCATCCTATTCCCAATTATGACCTCATTTGACCTGGCCTCATGCACTGTTCCAACAGTGCCTGATAAATGCTGAAGGAGCATCATCTCTCCTTTTTAAGCAAACTTCAGTGTTGGCAGCTTAACTTTGAGTTCACAAATTTCAGACAACCAGCCTTTAAGTTTGTATCAGAACCAACCAGTTCTGGTGTAGAGGCTGGGGATGTAGGGGGAGCTAAATAAACCAAAAAACATCTATTGGAGTGAGAGGAAAGGTAGGGTTTGGGGTCAATGGTCGCCTGTGTTGAGTGCTAATTAGCCTGTAATATTAACTCAATTTTACTTTCCATAGATGCTGCCTGTACGACTGTGTATTTCTATCATTTTTTTTGTTTAAGATTTCCAGCATCTGCAGTTTTTTTGGGAGATTTGATGTTTTTTCTTAGCCAGTCCTGATGTAATTCAATTTTCCTTTCTCTGCTAACACTGCTCAACCTATTGGGCTTTCCCAACATTCTCCTTTACTTCTACCTTCCAGCAGTCGGTGTTATGCATCGCTCAGTTCCAGCAGCATTTTAGCATTTTCTGTCTATTTGCACTTTTCCCATACAGATTTGCTGCCACTGGAGACTACATTTGCTGGTGCCAGTGCAGTAGCAGATTTTCAGCCATTACCCGGCCTTCAACACCCTCTCCTTGTCAACTTTATTCTGTCCCTCTCTACTCAGTCATGTTTCCTTCCTTCACTCCACTGATCTCCCTACGCTTCAAGTTTAAACATGGTTGTTTTCTAAATCTTCCTAGTGATTAGTGTGAAATTAGAGGGATGCAAATATTTGAACAATAGAGCTTTATATGATTATAAATTTAAATTATTGAAGATGTTCAGAAAACCTTCCTCAGCTGAATGGTGAATCTGTAGGTAGTTACCACAAAGTGCTGCACATTATGACAGTTTGCCTTGAGCAACAAAAGAAGCTGCTGGAGGCACTCAAGAAGTCAGGCAGCAACTGTGGAGGAAAATGGACAGTCAATGTTTTGGGATGAAACCCTTTATCTAGCCAATATAATAAAGAGAGAGGGGAGATATGGGCAAGGGATAACAAGAGAATGCAGGCCTCAGGTGAGGACGAGTTGATTTGCGGGTGGAGTCCAGTTGGAGAGGAAAGAATGCAGATAGCAACAGAGGTTGGAATTTGATAAATGGAGACCACAAAATTTTTATGGAATCTGATTTAACAAAAATGAAAGAACCAAAATAAGGGAGATATGGCAGGCAGATGAGAATATTGAGGGTGGGTTTAGGGGGCCCAGTGACAGCACTGTGTGTGGGTGATGGGTGCATTGAGTTGGTGGGAGGCAAGATAGAAGCTGTGAGAGGGAGTTTAGAAAAAAAGGTGTGTGTGGGAGGAGTTGGCTGATTTAGAGGAAGAGAGAAGGGAACAACAGGGAAGCTGGTTACCAGAAAATGGGTAATTCAATGTTCATGCCATTAGGTTGCAAACTACCCAGGCAGGATATGAATTCCTGTTCTTCTAGTTTGTATTTTGTCTCAAGCATGACAGTGGAAGAGGCTGATCGCTACGTGGGAATAGGAAGTGGAATTAAAATGGCCATCAAACACAAGTTCCAGATAGCCACTATGACAGAATGCAGGTTCTCAGAGAATTAGTTGCCTGGTATCTTCTTGATCTCACCTTTCATTCCTGCAATTGTCTCCATCTGCCACTCTCCACTTATCACACCCAGCCTCTGTCTCTGTCTGCACCCTATCATTTTTATACAGGTTGTCACCCCTATATTCTTCTGTCCAGAGAGTGTCACCCTGAAATATTGACCATACATTTCCATTCACAGACTGAGTTACCCAGCTCCAGATAGCTGTATTTGCAGTCTCACGTGTCTCGGAGATACTACATTATCTGTTGATTACAATTTTTATTCTCTGCATAGGGAGTAATGGGAGAACGCGCAACCTCAACAATCATAAAAGAGGCAGCGGGTCACTTAACTGGCATCATGCAACTTTCTTGATTTTTCCCCTTTCAATTGAACTTAATTTAAGATGGTTTGTACTTTATACACCCTTGGGGCATTTAAGTGTGGATCAAAATTTTAAACATTTTCGCACAGCTCTGGATGGTTCAGACACAGTATTCCTGAATTTGCAGTAGAAGTACCGATGACAGAAAATGTTTTCTTTTAAATGACCTTTCTAATCAAACTTGTATGCCAAAGCTGCCAGTGATTCAGACTGACCTTTGTCAGTCTGAAAATGTCCTTTAGCTTTAAACTGTTCCAAGTCTGATTGAGACTGCTACTGGCTATTCAGGAAGGGAATTTAATGTAACATAATTCAATGTTTTTGCTAAAAGCCCCAGGATAAAACTGCACCTACTTGAATGGTTCTAATTTGAAATTTTGGAGACCATCCATCAATTGCCACTTTCTGGAAGCAGTTACTTTGCTTGCTATTCAAAGAGAAAAAAATAACTGTTTGAGTTTTCCTTTAATTTGGGTGCTCTTGAAATGTGGACAAAGGTTATCTGGTTGGAAATGTGAGAAGAGATTATCCAGTTGGAATTGTGGGCAGAGATTATCCATTTGGAAATGTGGGCAGGGGTTATCCAATTGGAAATGTGGGCAGAGATTATCCATTTTGAATTGTGGGCAGAGATTATCCATTTGGAATTGTGGGCAGAGGTTATCCAATTGGAAATGTGGGCAGAGATTATCCATTTTGAATTGTGGGCAGAGATTATCCAATTGGAAATGTGGGCAGGCGTTATCCAATTGGAAATGTTGTCAGGGGTTATCCAATTGGAAATGTGGGCAGAGGTTATCCAATTAGAAATGTTGTCAGGGGTTATCCAATTGGAAATGTAGGCAAAGGTTACTCAACTGGAAATGTAGGGAGAGAAGTGGTAGATGGGGTTTAAATCAGACAAGTGAGTTGGTGCACCTGAAGGGTTAAGATGGAAGAACACAGTAAATGGCAGAATGGAGCACGAATGTACAGAGCGATATTTGGGTGCAAGTCCATAACTCCCTGAAACTGGTAACAAAAGTAGATAGTGTGGTTTAAAAAAGTCATATGGGCTAATTGTCTTCACCAGTCAGGGTGTTGAGTATAAAAGCCCAGAAGCAATGTTGCAGCTGTAGGAAACTTTGGTTAGGCCTCATTTCGAATGCAGTGAACCTGTCCTGATTGCCACATTATAGGAGGTTGTAAGAGTTTTGAGGAGGTGATGCAGAAGAGGTTTATTAAGATGCTGCCTGGATTAGACAGCATTAACCACGAGGAAAGGTTGGACAGCTTGCAGGAGAGCTACCTGGCAAGTTTTCCTAAATAGAGCTTGGTATGGACTGCCAGCAGAGGTGGTGGAAATGGATACAATGATAATGGTTGAAAGGCACTTAAGCAAGTCCATTAATGGGCAGGAAATGAGGGACATAAACCATAGGCAGGCAGATGTTCGGTTTGAATTGGCAACATGGTTGGTGCAGAAGCCACACCAAAGACCCTGTCCTTCTACAGTGTTCCAAATTGACATTCAAGTTGATTTCAAGAAATATGTTTAAGGCTGATTTGTAATGGCATCATCTTGTATTAAGAGTTTACAATTATTCAAATTATGTTAAATGAGTGGAGAATATTGTTTATTTCATGCATGGTTAGATTTGGATCTTGATAAATCATACCACTTGAATTAATTATGGAAATAATTGACAGTGATATACATTAAGTGAAAATAGTGAGTTAAATCACCTGGAGAATGATAGGTGTACATGTTTGTGCCATTGCAAACGTAATATCAATAGGATTTCTTCATGGCCTGTTGTGTTCTATCAGCATTTTGTGTGTGTTGTTGTTAGGATTTCTTCATCAGCGTTTTTATTACAATGATCTATAGAACACTGATGCAGCTAGAGGTGATGGCTTTTGGTCCATCGTACATCCTTGAGAACAATGCAAGCAGATTGTACATTGTGGTTTCTCCCCATTGCCCACATTTCTTCTGTACCATTTCCCTCTAGATTTAGATAACAAAGGTTTAAACAAAAGGAATGAGAGATTTAGAGCAACCCAAGGAAAATCTTTTCAGCCAGAGGATGATTGAAACCTGTCATGGATCTACTCATGTTGTTTAAGTAGTCTGTAGTACTTGAATCACCAGAGAACAGAATTCTTTTACTAATGTTGCTAAATGTAAATAGTATTGTTACGTCCGTAGCCCCCTCCTTTGTGAAAATTGCAAGATCACTGTTGGGTTGGGTCAAGGGGCCCAGGAAATGGGAAAAGAGCAGGCTGGCTCGTTTCCCCGGCGATGTAAAGCTACGGGACATGGCCATTGTCTCTCGGAGACCAATTTGTGCATTGAGCTACTATACTACGTGAACGCCCTCAGGCAAAGTGGGCTGGTTGAGTGAGAGAGTGCACACCCCCAACCTGATTGACATCTACGACCCTGCAAGTCAGGATAAAAGAAGGTCTGTAGGAACAGTCCCTCAGACGCACCAGAAGAAACGTTAAGCGACCATGTAACAGCAGGAGGTCATCGGAAGGAGGCCACGTGCGTTCAGTTCTGTTGCTGGAATTGGTGGCTGGAACCACGGAAAACGGCTTTTAGCTAACAACGGGGAAACCCACTCCCCTGACTCAATGGATTGGCATCCTAAAAGACCTGGGCGAGATTTAAACCGCCGTTCTCTTAATCCCAAAACGCTGCAGCGTGAACGACCTAACAGTGACTGTTATATTTCCATCGGACAATACATTATCCCCTAGACAACGATAGAGCTATTTCTTATTGGTTATTATTATACCCGCGCTTTAGATTTAGTATTGATGACGTATATTATCTGTATGTTTGCATTAATCTTATTGTTGTGCCCTTTATCAATAAATACTTTTAAAAATAGTACCATCAGACTTCAACGGACCTCTCTATCTTTGCTGGTAAGTGATCCAGTTACGGGATTTCATAACAGTATGAATAGATATTTGATGGATGGCATGGTTATGATGGGGCCAAAGGCCTGTTTCAAAACTGAATGACTACGAATATTTAGCATTGGCTCGGCACGTCTGGTTGTAACTAACTGCAGAAAAATTCATCTGGGTCTATTGCTTTCAGCAGTGAGCTCTGTGATCGTAGGGAATTGGAACTACCTTGAACATCCTTTCTCCCCTTGGCTGTTTAACAGATTTTCCCCTTTATTTATTGGACAGGATTTATATTAAATCTCAAACATATTAAATAATTTTTTTCAGATGTTACACCACAGTATAATAAATTTTCCAGTAAGCCTGAAGGGATGCAGGAAATAAGACACCACTGTTTCAGGGAAGCACGAGAAGCATGGGGAGTTAAGGAAAACAATGGGAATTGGGGACCTAGTGTAACCAAAGTGTACAGGAACAAGAGCCTGTGCATTAAAGTGCAACCTGATCTGGCATCTCAGAGTGTAACAGTGAATTCAGGAACAAGCACCCTGACATGAGCAGGGAAACCAACACCAGTGTGTTAAATGGAATGAGTGACCCAGGGCCATAAGTATGGCAATAAGAGTGTGAAAAGAAATGGTTACTTTGCCACTAAATCTACATCTTAACTGTAATTACTGACCAAATGATACAGTTACCAGTTGCTCTGTGTACATTGTATGCAATACTTAAATGAAAGCAGAAGGCAAGACTGGATTAAAGTTTGCTGCATGGACCAGGATGTAACAACACAGATTATACAATAAAAACATTCTTCATATATTTCCAGCTACAATTGTGCCATTTATCAGGCAGCTTGTAATGAGCCAACATAACCAAGTACTTACTCAATGAACTTAATAGCCTGGTAAATTAATTCTCTCATACCTGGGCTAATTGATACCAATGGAATGTAAAACAACCCTGGATGTGCATCCGTTCCATAACTCAAGTGTGCTTCACTAACAAAGGATTCTTTACTATACTTGCCGTTGGTTCTTCTGTAGATGATGGAAATCACTGGGCTGGAAAAGCCAAATCAGTGTCCAGTATTTCTGAGATTTGGGATTGGAAAATTTGAGAACTGAGATGATCCACGGCTTTCTTCCTCCCAGAACTGCAATTTCTGGAATGATTTGTCAAACTAGGGTCTGTTTTTTTTTAAAACGACATAGATTTAGAAATAGATCTTCATATCTTGAAACAATCATGGTAAGGAACAGACCAGTGAATGCACTGTCTTCTGTTTCCCTTTCCTTTGTCCCTCCAACTCTGTCTGATTCTAGAGCGTATTTTAGAGACTGGCAAATGCAAATCAATCATTAATTAGATTGAAACACTTATTTGTCTTATTATAATATAGACTAGTGCAGTAAAGAACAAACTCTTTGGCAACCCATGTCTGTCAAATCATGATGCCAAATTAAAATAATCCCATTTGTTTGTACATGGGATATAGCCCTCCCCTTGCTGACGTTCCATTAGCTGTCTAAACAGTTCAGACTTTGCCACCCTGCCTGCTTCCACCAGCTGCATTCCTGGCACCTACTGCTCATGTGAAAGGGAGCACACGCTCCATGTAAATATCCCCCTCTTGCTTTAAAACTATACCCTGTGGTATTTGATGTTTCCACAAGTGATTAACTTCCTACTCTGTTTATACCTCTCATAATCTCATGCAGTAATCTCTGTGAAAATACCTTAAGCACATATGACCTATAGCTAGGGTGCCTATAACTTTTGCACAATATTGTTATCACGGTCTCAACCATTAATTCCCCATATTCTCCTAATTCCCTTTGATTGCGACACACCTGATTCTCATCTGAACCTGCAGCATAAATATGCCGGCTTTGCATCCACTCATTGCCAGATCGTTGTTTTAGCCAGTGTGGTAATTCACGTTCCTGGCGGCTTAGGATTATGTATTCTAAGTTTTACTTCAGTACTGAGGTTTACCTGTGTAACTCTGTCTCCCCGTGTCAAGATAAGTATTGCCTACCACTTGCCTTTCCCGTTTGCCGTTCAGCTTTAGTAACGCTCCATGTCTAGATAAGTATTGCCTGCCGCCTGTCTCCTGTTTACCGTTCAGCTCCAGCAACGCCCTGTGTTAAGTTCTGCCTGCCTCCTGCCTTTCCATTCATCCTCCCATTTGCCGTTCAGCTCCAGCCACGCTCATGCCCTTGTCTGCATATCTCCGTGCCAGCATCCTGCGTTTGGGTTTGCCCGTTCTTTGCAACAATCGTAGTAATTTTATGTATTGCTCTATACTTCAGATGCAAAAAATCAAATTTCATGACATTCGTGAGTGATGATAAATCTAATTCAGATTGTGGACTGAGAGTGGCAAGGGGGCAGGGAGAGGGGAGCCACGGTTGGGAAAAGGGAGAGGGGAGGGAGCGGGAAGCTCTAGGGAGGCATTCTGCAATGATCAATAAACCAATTAGTTGGAATGAAATAACCTTGCCTTATGGCTTAGGGCTGGGTGCGTGTGCACCCGTACCACTCCCTTGTTCCTGGCACTTCTCCTCTGCCATCTGAACCATATCGCTCGCACGGAGCTGTGCTCTCTCCATTCCCAACATTCACTGCACCTGCCAGATATACAAACTGGCTCTCTGCTCCATGTTGACAAATACAGTACTGTGCAAAAGTCTTAGGCACAATGATTCAAATGGTTCTGTTTGTATACTGTATATATTCTCTGACAATAAACAGAAGAACCTCAAAAGAATGACCAACAGAAAAATATTGGAACCCCAAAGCCCTTTATCCCCCCTCCCCCACACAAGCAGCAGCAAAACATAAACCTCCCTCCCCCATTTCAGCAAAAATCAGCAGCAGCCACCACCCACCAAGCAACAGCAAAGCACCCAAAAAGAGACCATGATCTGCATCAACGTAAACTGTTCTTTACTCGACAGTTCGACATGTCACAGTCAGTCTCTCACACTCACTCACAACCCCTCACTCACTCATTCCTCTAAAAAAAATGGAAAGAAAAAAACGAAATCTACTCACCTCGCCAAAGCATATACATATACATACGTATATGTGCCTAAGTCTTCTGCACAGTTCTGTATATACTTCTGTCAGGTTTCTTTTGAGCCTACAATGCTCCAGAGAAAATAACTTTGTCTGACGTCTCCTTAAAATAAATACCATCAAAACCGGACAGCATCTGGTAAACCACTTCAGTACCTTTCCAAATCCCTCACATCCTTCCAAAAAGTAGCAACCAGAACTGTACTGGTGTGGCCTGACCAAAGTTTTGAGGCAAGATTTTCACTTAAAGGGGGCTGCATATTTGAAATAAGCTGATGGAGGTGGTAAGGCAGATATAACCACAGAAAAGGGAGAGATATGGGTTAACTACAGGGAAATGGGATTAGTGCAGATAAGCATCACAGTTGGACCATGGGTTCCATTACTATGCTGTACAGTTCTTCAACTCTTCCCTTTTCTTCTATGTTATTGCTAGCTGACTCAGCAAAGTTACATGTTATTCTCTCAGACTTAAGAGGTATCCTTTGTCCTCAAAGATCAACTAATGATCAGTTTCCTTGGAAACAGTTACTCAAGTGACAAAGACTTAGTCCTCCATTACAGCATTTATATTTTACATTAAAGGATGTAAACTGGAGGCATTATTTTTAAGGTGATTGGAGAGTATAGGGGACTGTCAGAAATAAGTTATTTTATACAGGGAGTAGCCAGGGGTGTTGGTAGAAGTAGATACAATAAGGGCATTTAAGAAACTTGGATTGCACATGGATGATAGAAAAGTGGAGGACTACGTAGGAAGGAAGAGTTAGATTGATCGTAGAGTAGGTTAAAAGGCTGGCACATCATACATAGAAGACGCAACAAGAGAGTGTGTGATACTTCATATTAGGAACAAAACAGGGCAGGTGACAGAAGTTTCTGTACAGGAGCACTTTGCGTCTAATAATCATAATGCCATTAGTTTCGAAGTGAGTATGGAAAAGGGGAGGTCTGGTCCATGGGTCGAGATTCTAAATTTGAGGAAGGCCAATTTTGATGGTATCAGAAATGATCTGGCAAGTGTGGATTAGGACAGGCTGTTTTCTGGCAAACGTGTACTTGGTAAGTAAAAGGCCTTCAAAAGTGAAATTTTGAGAGTACAAAGCTTGTATGTGCCGATCAGAATAAAAAAATAAAGGAAACAGGAGTAGGGAAACTTGATTTTCAAGTGACATTGAGGCCCTGGTTAAGAAAAACGAAAGGAGGCACAAAGCAGGTATAGACAGGTAGGAACAAATGAGGAATTATGGAGTATGTATAAGATAAGCAAGAGAATACAAGGAAACATTCAGGATGGCTAAAAGAAGGCATGAGGTTGCCCTAGCAGAAAAGGATTGTTAAGAGCAAAGGATTGCAAGGGGCATAATTGGTTCTCTGGAAGATCAGAATGGTAATCTATGCATAGAGACAAAAGAGGAGATCTTAAGTGGAGTTTTTTTTACATCTGTACTTACTCGGGAGATAGAATTGTAAGGAAAAGCAGCAGAGAGACCATGGACCCTACACAGATTATAGAAGAAGAGATGTTTGCTGTCAAGGTGAATTAGGGTGAATAAATTCCCAGGGCCTGGACAGGGTGTTCCATTGGACCCTGTGGGAGTCAAGTGCAGAAATTGCAGCAGACCTAGCAGAGCTGTTTAACACATCCATAGTGACAGGTGAGGTACCAGAAGGTTCACTGTTTCAGAAAGGCTGTAAGAATTAGCATAGCATTGGAGAGGGAAAGGAACAGACAAGTTAGGAAAGTGTTTAATTGGAGTGAGGGGAAATATGAGGCTATTGGGCAGGAACTTGGAAGCATAAATTGGAAACAGATAATCTCAGGGAAATGTACAGAAGAAATGTGGCAAATGTTCAGGGGATATTTGGGTGGCGTTCTGCATAGGTACCTTCCAATGAGACAGGGAAAAGATAGTAGGGTACAGGAACCATGGTGTGTACAAGGCTGTTGAAAATTTAGTCCAGAACAAGAGTTATGAAAGGTTCAAAAAACTAGGTAATGATAGAGATCTAGAAGATTATAAGGAAGGAGCTTCAGAATGAAATTAGGAGAGCCAGAAGGGACCATGAGAAGGCCTTGGTGAGCAGGATTAAAGAAAACCCCAAGGTATCCTACAAGTATGTGAAGACCAAGAGAATAAGATGTGAGAAAATAGGACCAATCAAGTGTGACAGTGGAAAAGTGTGTATGGAACCAGAGGAGATGGCAAAGGTACTTAATGAGTACTTTGCTTCAGTATTCAGTACGGAGAAGGATCTTGGCAGTTGTAGGGATGACTTACAGTGGACTGAAAAGCTTTAGCATGTAGATATTAAAGAAGAGGATGTGTGGAGGTTTTGGAAAGAATCAAGTTGGATAAGTCACTGGGACCAGACGAGATGTACCCCAGGCTACAATGGGAGGCGAGGGGGGAGATTGCTGAGCCTCTGGCGATGATCTTTGCATCATTAATAGGGATGGGAGATGTTCCGGAGGATTGGAGGGTTGCAGATGCTGTTCTCTTATTCAAGAAAGGGAGTAGGTCATGCCTTATGAGCCTGATTGAATTTTTTGAAGATGTGACTAAACATGTTGATGAAGGTAGAGCAGTAGGTGTAGTGTATAGGTTTTTAGCAAGGCATTTGATAAGGTACCCCATGAAAGGCTTATTAAGAATGTAAGGAGGTATGGGATTCAAGGGGACATTGCTTTGTGGATCCAGAACTGGCTTGCCCACAGAAGGCAAAGGGTGGTTGTAGATGGGTCATATTCTGCATGGAGGTCGGTCACCAGTGGAGTGCCTCAGGGATCTGTTCTGGGACCCCTAGTCTTTGTGATTTTTATAAATGACCTGGATGAGGAAGTGGAGGGATGAGTTAGTAAGTTTGCTGATGACACAAAGTTTGGGGGTGTGGTGGATAGTGTGGAGGGCTATCAGTGGTTACAGCGGGGCATTGATAGGATGCAAAACTGGGCTGAGAAGTGGCAGATGGAGTTCAACCCAGATAAGTGTATTAGGTAGGTCAAATATGATGGCAGAAAATAGTATTAATGGTAAGACTCTTGGCAGTATGGAGGATCAGAGGGATCTTGGGGTCCGAGTCCATAGGACACTCAAAGCTTCTGTGCAGGTTGACTGGGTGTTAAGAAGGCATACACTGCATTGGCCTTCATCAATCGTGAGATAGAGTTTAAGAGCCGAGAGGTAATATTGCAGCTGTATAGGACCCTGGTCAGACCCCACTTGGAGTACTGTGCTCAGTTCTGATCGCTTCACTACAGGAAGGATGTGGAAACCATAGAAAAGGTGCAGAATAAATTTACAAAGATGTTGCCTCGATTGGGGAGCACGCCTTATGAGAATAGATTGAGTGAACTTGGCTTTTTCTCCTTGGAGCGACAGAAGATGAGAGGTGACCTGATAGAGGTGTACAAGATGATGAGAGGCATTGATCGTGTGGAGAGGGAAAGGGACACTAGCAGGAAGGATGGCAGAGCAGCAGTGGCTGGAGTTTATGCGCGAAGTGAGGAAGGTGCAAGACAGATATATTCCAAAGAAGAAGAAATTTTCGAATGAAAAAAGGATGCAACCGTGGCTGACGAGAGAAGTCAAAGCCAAGATGAAAGCAAAGCAGAGGGCATTCAAGGAAGCAAAAATTAGTGGGAAGACAGAGGAAGTTTTTAAAAGCTTACAAAAGGAAACTAAGGTCATTAAGAGGGAAAAGATGAACTATGAAAGGATGCTAGCAAATAATATTCAAGAGGATACTAAAAGCTTTTTTCAAGTATATAAAAAGTAAAAGACAGGTGAGAGTAGATATAGGACAGATAGAAAATGATGCTGGAGAAATTGTAATGGGAGATAAGGAGATGGTGGAGGAACTGAACGAGTATTTTACATCAGTCTTCACTGAGGAAGACATCAGCAATACCGGACATTCAAGGGTGTCAGGGAAGATAAGAGTGTGCAGTCACAATTACGACAGAGAAAGTACTCAGGAAGCTGAATAATCTAAGGGTAGTTAAATCTCCCGGACCAGATAGAATGCACCCTCATTTTCTGAAGGAGGCAGCTGTGGAGATTGCGGAGGCATGAGTAATGATCTTTCAAAAATCGATAGACTCTGGCATGGTTCCAGAGGACTGGAAGATTGCAAATGTCACTCCACTATTTAAGAAGGGGTCAAGGAAGCAAAAAGGAAATTATAGACCTGTTAGCTTGACATCGGTGGTTGGGAAGTTGTTGGAGTCGATTATCAAGGATGAGGTTATGGAGTACCTGGAGGCATATGACAAGATAGGTAGAACTCAGCATGGTTTCCTTAAAGGAAAATCCTGCCTGACAAACCTAGTGCAAATTTTTTTGAGGAAATTACAAGTAGGCTGGACAATGGAGATGCAGTGGATGTTGTGTATTTGGATTTTCAGAAGACCTTTGACAAAGTGCTGCACATGAGGCTGCTAACAAGAGCCCATGGAATTATGGGAAAGTTACATACGTGGATAGAGCGTTGGTTGATTGGCAGGAAACAGAGAGTGGGAATAAAGGGATCACATTCTGGTTGGCTGCCAGTTACCAGTGGTTTTCCACAGGGGTCCGTGTTGGCGCTGCTTCTTTTTACATTCTATTTCAACGATTTGGATTATGGAATAGATGGCTTTGTGGCTAAGTTTGCTGATGATACAAAGATAGGTGGGGGGGGGGCTGGTAGTGCTGAGGAAACAGAGAATCTGCAGAGAGACTTGGATAGATTGGGGGAATGGGCAAAGAAGTGGCAAATTAATTACAATGTTGCAAAGTGTACAGTCATGCACTTTGGTAGAAGACATAAATGGGCAGACTATTATTTAAATGGGAAGAGAATTCAAAGTTCTGAGATGCAACAGGACTTGGGAGTCCTCATGCAGGATACCCTTAAAGTTAACCTCCAGGTTGAGTCAGTGGTGAAGAAGGCGAATGCAATGTTGGCATTCATTTCTAGAGGAATAGAGTATAGGAGCAAGGATGTGATGTTAAGGCTCTTTATGGCACTGGTAAGACCTCACTTGGACTACTGTGTGCAGTTTTGGGCTCCTTATTTAAGAGAGGATGTGCTGACATTGGAGAGAGTTCAGAGAAGATTCACTAGAATGATTCTGGGAATGAGAGGGTTAACATATGAGGAATGTTTGACTGCTCTTGGACTGTACTCTTTGGAGTTTAGAAAAATGAGGGGGGACCTCATAGAAACATTTCGCATGTTGAAAGGCATGGACAGAGTGGATGTGGCAAAGCTGTTTCCCATGGTGGAGAGTCTAGTACGAGAGGACATGACTTGAGGATTGCAGGGCGCCCATTCAGAACAGAGATGCGAAAAAAAATTTTTAGCCGGAGAGTGATGAACTTATGGAATTTGTTGCCACAGGTGGCAGTGGAGGCCAAGTCATTGGGTGTATTTAAGGCAGAGATTGATAGGTATCTGAGTAGTCAGGGCATCAAAGGTTATAGTGAGAAGGCGAGGGAATGGGACTAAAGGGGAGATTGGATCAGCTCATGATGAAATGGCAGTGCAGACTCAAAGGGCCGAATGGCCGACTTCTGCTCTTTTGTCTTGTGGAGAGTCAGAGACTTTTTCCCTGTGCTTGGAGGTAGGTATAGAGGAGATGTCAGGGGTAAGTTGTTGTTGTTGTTGTTTTTTTTTTTACGCAGAGAGTGGTGAGTGCGTGGAATGGGCTGCCGGCAATGGTGGTGGAGGTGGATACGATAGGGACTTTTAAGAGACTCCAGGATAGGTACATGGAGCTTGGGCAACCCTAGGTAATTTCTAAGGTAAGGACGTGTTTGGCACAGCTTTGTGGGAAGCAGACTTTATAAAAGCAGACTTCTTCCAATGAGGTTGTGTGGGACTGAAACTAGAGGTCATGGGTTAAGGGTGAAAGGCAAAAAATTCATGAGACAGCTTGTGAGAATGTAGAACAAACTGATAAGTGGTGCCTGCAGGACTGATTTCAATGTTTAAGAGAAGTTTGGATAGCTACACGAATGGTAGGGATATGGATGGCTTTGGTTCAGTTGCAGGCCAATGGGATTAGGCAGCTTAACTGGTTCTGCCCAGACTAGATCGACTGAAGGGCTGTTTCAGTGCTGTACTTTTCTATGACTGACCTGAATGGGCTGTAGTGTGCCACAGTCTTCGATGTTCTATGATCTTATTCTCAATTGTACATTAACTTGGTCGCTTTAGACCATAAGACAAAGGAGTAGAAGTCAGCCATTCCACCCACTGAGTCTGCTCTGCCATTTTATCTTGAGCTGTAGTCTTTCTCCTGTGTAGTGTACCATAAGTAGGCTGCAACTGGCAGAATGGAAATGGATGTGTGGGACTAATGGATATATTTTCAGTGAGTTTTAATAAATTGTTAATCAAAGTAGGAGCATTTGGGGTTAACATGCTAGTGTGGATAAGGATTGATTGATAAACAGAAATTGGAAACTACGATTAATGATTTAATTGTGGTTTAAAATGATGCTGGTGAAGCGCAGTGATGACTTGCTGGCAGCAACACAGCCACTTTGTTACTCACACTTTTTCTCAAACGCTCACTTCAATCAATAGCCTGCAACTTCCCTTTCAGAGTTGAGTTTTTAAACTGGCATTTTTGTGTTGTGGACTGAAATCTTGAAGGCACAGGACGGTTACAGTGTGGCGTGCATGAACCAAATCGAGGCAGCCAAGCCCAGGCCTGGAGGCAGGGAATGAGTGAATGTTTGGCCATTGCTTGTGCCCACTTGGAGACAATTAGAAGTGGCAGAACCAAGGTGCAGCAGAGTCGAGGAGGCAGGGCCCAGGCCCAAGATCACAAAACAACCCACTGTTTGGCTGATTTCAACATTGGGCCTGAGAATGTTTAGAAGAAGCAGGGCCTGGATCCAAGAACAAGAAACGACCTGAGGTGTGGCTAATTTAAGTGCTGGGCCAGATTGAAGAGGTCAGGGTGTTGGGGCCAGAGGTGAGGAACAGGCCAGTGTTTAGCTGTTCCACAAGGCTTACTTGTCTCCAATTCAGAAGGTTTGCTTACTTTTATTGGTTGCATGATTTGCTTTTTCAGCACATTGGGTGTTTGGCAGTGTTTATTTAAAAAAATGTTCTGTTGTGTTTCTTTGTTTAGTGGCTGCCAGTGAGAAGAATCTTAAGGTTGTATATAGTATACATGCTTTGAACTTTGGTTGATGGCAAAAATAGTTTCTATGCATCCACCTTTGTTTTTTTTCTACTCTTGACAAGTCTGTTCTCACACACACGTGAAACAGTGCAGAAGCACGCAGTTACGCTCCATTTGTGACTTTTTGCACTGAGAAAAGATCAAGGCATGCAGATTACCATGAGGAAGAACACAGCAGTGCACTATGTCAAAAATCTTACATAAAATTCAGAGATCTGAAAAGCTACTGTATAAGTATAATTAAGACCGATAACGTCATGTCATTCTCGTGCTTAATATTTGAACACATTGGCAAAGCGTTTTGCAATTTTCAACTGTCACTGCATAATTTCATAATATCAATCATGCATTGAGAAACCCATCTCTATAATGAAAAAAATAGAAGATACAACAAAACTATTTGTTTCATTGTTTTAATTGTGCAACATTTTACATCCCATTAAGTTTATAACATTTCTGAAGGTTGATAAAGTTTGAATTCATAGATGTCTATGCTTTAAAATGAACATATCTGAAGACATAACACGTGACTAGGATTACACAATACATCATCACACATGATCTTGGTTTCAGCACATGCATGAAAGCAGTCTAAATTTTAAGAAATATTGTCCATAAGCTTTTATAAACAGAATCACCTCTGGTCATATGTCATAAATTCACTAATAATCCACTGATACCATTAAAAACAACTTACTCAAGAACAAATGGTATTTTCAAAAATGCTAGAAGTCACAACATTCATTTAATGCAAGTATGTGACTTCAACCAATATAAAATTACTATTGCTCACAGTATCAATCAAGTCCAGTTTCAGCATTGAAACATTTTAGGTTTGCCATTTATTTGGTTAATAAAAAAAAAATTACCAATCGAGAGAATTGTCCAATGCAGCCTTTTTTCACATTGTACAGTTACCAGAATTTTAAATATAGAAGACCAAAAACAGGCAGCAATTTGCCTATTATTTTTAAAAGTATATGGAGTTTCAAATTGAAAGCAAATGTAACCAAAATTAAACAAGACAAAAAGCACCAAGTTTAATTGTAATAACTTCATTGGAATAGCAAAGGAATGAATTTCAACACTGCTATAAAATAACATAACCCTGCCACTCCCAAAAATTGATATTTTAAATGTGGCTGATCGGTGAGTTTTCACAAAAGCTCCAAAAAAAAACTAGCAATTGATTTATCGAGTATTCCTTGTAAATCTGCATTTACACATCTTAAGTATTTAAGCTAATACAAAAAAAAATTATGTATTACATACATACTTTTAACCTCAGCATCTCAGCTTTATCTATGCACTGGGCCAGTTTAAACATTTCATGTCACACCCTCCAGAATTACTTAAAAGCACTGAAACAAATTAAAAATGTTGGGTTTCAAAATGATATATAAAAAAACAGCCAAGTCCAGATTCTTATTAAGAGATTATGCATTGACAAATTTGTACCATATTTTTGGTTAATAAGCTGGATCTGCAGCTTATGCTCTAGGTTTTCAAACTCCAGGTACAATAAAAATAAAAGGGATGGAGCACAGAGAATTTGCCATTTAAAAATATGCATTATGAAATGTTAATGCAAAAAAAAGCATTCTCCATACAAATGTAAACTAATTGCAGCTACTTTTTGTTCAGAGACAAACACAGATCTGATGTAAATGCGCACAACCGCCAAGCAGGGTGAATTGATTCAGACTGTATTTTGTACTACTTTCATTTTTAATGGCACATTGACTCAAGTTGTTTTACTTGCTAAACAAAATATAGCTTTAACTCACTGTGGAGGGATGCAGAGGAAAAAACACAATGTAGTGGAGAGCATTAAGCAGTTTGGATCCCCCGGTTTATACAATATCCATTAATGGTCAATTATTAAAATGCATAAACTAACCATAATTTTGATATTTTGCAGGTGTAGTTGAAAGGAACAGCAACAGAAAAGTTGTTAAGTAGGATTATTGGATATTACTTCAGTCAGAGATATTGTAATCCTGTATATCTAATATCCGAAAAGTTCAGTTTATTTTAAAAAGTAATCAGCTGAAATCTGCAATTAACTTTCATATGTACATTGTAAATAGTTCCCTAGCAGATTTGTTCGTTACTCTTTGCAGTACTCTGCTACTTGGTAAAACAAAATCTCTAGCTGGTATACAAGTTGATACTATCAATTTCATTTTACCTATATATTGAATGCTAACCTTCTAAATGGAATTCTAGGTACCAAATGTGAATAAAATTAATCCACAACACTCAATGTGCATGGTTTGGAGAATACATTAGAACTGAAAATTGTTAACAAGTAAACGTTTTGTTACATCTTTAGAAGTTTGGAATGCTGCTAAACAAAAGTAACAGAAATTCATTTAAAAGTTCTTGTTAACAAATATGAGAAATTATGAAAAACAGTTACCACAATTTTTTGATGAAGTCTGAATTTTAATATAAAAGTCATGCTTAATTGTGCTAGTGACACTTTTACAGTTCTGAATGTGGACCTCTTGCAGGGTAAAACAAAGTATTTTGCTCAAGAAAATAGCAAGATTTTAAATACACACTTACACTATAACCTGATACTTGTACATTTAGACATAATAGAGCACATCACAATGATCACCAGGCCAGCAAGCCCTAATAAATAACTGATTGCTCACCTAATTTATTGAGAGATTCTGTGAAAATATTTCACAAGATATAAATCAATGGAGGCATCCAAACAGAAGCAGCAACTAATAAACACAAAGGTCTGGAAACTTCATTTCGTAGACTGGGATGGAATGATACTGAACGTGGCCGGCTGTCACACTCATAGATCCCGATGGACTTGGAGGCGGTCTGCTACAGAAAATTCTACATCAGATTATTGACTTACTTCCCACCTTGAAAAAAGTTACTTTCTGACATTTAGAACTCAATGAATACACATCCTTACTGTGCTATAAAGGCAAAATATTTTCAAAAAAATAGTTCCTTTATATTTCAATTTAATAAAGCTATATTTAAATAAAAAAACTCAGATCAAGTATGGAAGATGTCCACATCATGCCCAGGAGGAATTCTACTGACAACAGTGCAACTTTAGTAATGTGATGAAATGTTAGTTATGAGGTGATCACACATTGGTATTTGACGGGACATTTTGATAAAGATTCTTCACTTTTGGTAAAATCAGAAACTTATAACAAAGTAATCCCATGTACAAGTTACAATCTCTAATTGCTCAGTAATAACTGGAAATTCAGTTTTTTTTAAACTTCATTATTTATTAGTTGGCCAAAACAAAGTAAATATACTTAACCACCTTTACTCATACACAAGCACTCACCTTATTGTCAATTCAAATATCTCTGCAAGCCTGTCATGAAGGAAGTTTGACTGAAAGAGACATAAATAGGACATTGTGGGACATAAACTAGTGACAAAAGCTTAGTAAGTTTTGTATAAAGTTACAATACTTTTTGAAAGAGTCAAGCTTTAAGACCAGTCCTGTAACTGGAGTTTTCCCAGATATCTCTTCCCCCTCTTATATAAAAAAAACTATAGCAATAATGTTGAATATCATGGCAAAGACAGTTTTGGTTCTTATTCATTGAAAACCATTTAAAAATATACATAATCCTTCAAGCTCACACATTAATTAAAGTGTATTGAAATATTCTAATTTCAGTGGACCCCAAAATGAACATAATCCCCTTCTACAATGTGCATGCAACTATAGATTAGTAGCTTGAAAAAAAAGGAAATCTCTCACAATAACCACTAGGCTGCTCATTCTCACAAAGAAAATTATGTTTTCAGTTGGAAGGAGAATGCAATAAACAGAGCATTGATGAGGCATGTTAAATACACTACTAGATGAAATGCAACAAAACAGATTTGCTTTTATTAGCATTACATGCTGTGTTTGCACTGTATTAGATGTTTGACTAACCTTGGATTCACACTGAGCTGCAATCTCCTCAAATGGTGCTTTCTGAAACTTCTCAATTATTTGACGTCGCTTCTCTCTTTCTTGTTCTTCAAGATTTTGACTATCTGATTTAAAGAAAGGATGAATTAAGCCAGGAAAGTGTATTATAAAATTTCAATTTCTTAGTTTAATTCAAATTAATTTAGTTATCACATGTACATTGACATACACAGTAAAATTCAGTCACAAATTATCCAAAATGACTCACTAATAGTAGAATAACTTTCTGCTACATTTAATCTATGAACAGTATACTAGAACCTAATCAACATTGCAACACAAGCCTATGAACAATAACTTGCCTAAATTTGCCTTTATTTATATACCCAAGTCTCCAGAACCAGGCTGTAAAGTAATTCAAACAAATGTGGACTTGGATTACACAAGTTTATTTTAAGTACCGATTTCTTCTGGAATTAAAGACACATGCATTTTGTTTGCCCTGTAGCTCTCAATTGAGAAATCAAGATGGTCAGGAAAATATAAAAAAACTATGAAACAAATTGTTAAAAGAATATTATACCATGTTATGGATTAGTTCCAATAATGGCTAAAAGATAAGTCTTTTACAAAATGATAAATAGTTTAAAGAAAAGTTATAAAATGAGGATTAGATGGCAGGTGTTAATAACCAATCTGTTAATCAACTGAGAGAAATAACATTAAAAGATTAAAGAAACTATGTTTTATGGAAAATCGGGAATCAAATTTTGAGCAGATCAAAGATTTTCCATTTTATTAGTAATTCGTCCACCCTAGGCCTGCCACATTATACAATGATTTGCAGTTATTTGCATTACACATACCGATAGCTTTCTTTAATGTTTCAAAGGTGATTTCTTCAACCATCTTTACCTGTGGCAAATAAATAAAAAGTACATGAATCAAATCATGCATCATTCCTTAAAGTGGCATGAAAGCCACTGAGGATCTGCAGAAGTAGTTTATCTGCACAATTCTAGGATGAGCATCTTTAGTTTTGTGGATACACAGAATGCTAACAGCATGGAATTATACCGATCTTATACTTATTCTTATATAGTTCACTTACTGGAGGAAACCAGACAAATCTACAACACATTGCACTCATTCTTTCCTTTCACATCCTTCCTTTCCAGAGACCATCATTTGAAAAGTTTCCTTTGAAAGTTTCAAATGAAAGCCTTCCATCTCTCTTCCTCAACTAGCAAAGCAGGGTTGATTCTCTTTTACAAAGGAGTTGATAGAGGCTTGAAAAGTCATCAAGGGTATAAACACTAGGTAGAGATACTGACCATTCTCAGGTGGTTGGCAAGCAAACCAATGACAGAATGAATTACAAAACAGTGAGCCATTAGCAACAAGATGTGAGTGCATTAGGGGAAAGTAGAGACCAACTCAGTTAAAGGATTTTGAGGGGAAAGATTTGATGAGCTAAATAATGTTCTTCCTATGATTTATCATTGATGATAAATTTACAAGCCAGTTTTTCCAAAAATGCAATTATTTCAGCCAGGCATCAATACGGACAAGTGATTTCATAGCATAATGTCTATTCAGTCCCACAACTATCTTCACATTTTACTGTCTCATTTTCTAAATTTAAAATATATTGAAGTAGGATTTTTTGAGATAATCTGCAAAACATTGCATGCCATGTCAAATCAAAAGAAAATTCCAAAACCTGTCAACAATTTACTAAAAATTAAAAACCAAAATTGAGGTCAAAAAAGTATCTGTTCCTTTTGTAATTACTGTGCTACCTTTCCTCAGGTGTAATACTGTATATTACCTTACCCAATATGTTGACGTAGAAAATTGGAGGATCATCTGAATAAAAACCTTCTCTCTTCATAAGGTCCAACAGTATGGTAGATTTTCAGCAGACCAAACCAGGCAAAGACAAAAGTGCATTCAAGGCAAGGCAGGGAGCACAAATTTGGGAAAGGATACAAAACCATCACAAAGGCACTGAACATATCTCGGAGTTCAGTGCAGTTCATTGTGAAACCGCAGCTACACTGTCTAGGTCAGGCCATCCCTCTAAACTTAGTTGCCAGAAAAGAATGGCACTTGTAAGAGGGGCTACTGTGACGCAGCAGTCATCCTGAGTAGGTTGGACAATTAAGAGGCTAATACTGGAGATGAAGTTCATGGCTCCACGATCTCTAAGGCCTTGCACAATGGGTGGCAAGGAAGAAACCCTGGCTTAAAAAAAACAGGTTATCCTTGTCCATAAAGTCTTTGCAAAGCATCAATTGTAAGGTACTGTTTAAGCATGGAAGATCTTGTGATCAGATGTCACTGAAGCAGAACTTTTTGGTCTCAATATTAAGTGGTACCTGTGGCGTAAATCTAATACTGCGCACCTGTCAGGTAACACCATCCCTACTGTAAAGTATGGTGAAGGTAGCCCCATACAATGGGGATGCTTTTCAGCAGCAAGAACTGCTTTTCAGGCTTAACGTGAAGATGAATGCTGCTAAATACAGGGAGATCCTGAATTGAAACCTGCTAGCCTCTGCCAGAAACTGGGAGGAAGTTCATCTTTCAGCAAAACAACAATCCAAAGCACACTGCCAAAGCAACCATGGAGTAGCTTCAAATAAAGAAAATTGATGTCCTTGACTGGCCCAGAGTCCTGATCAAACACCTCTGGAAATTCCTCAAGATTGCTGACTACCGTTGCTCCCCTACTAACCCAGCACAGCTTGGGTGATTTTGCAGGGGGGAAGCTTTGGCTTTAACAGAAGGAAAGGTGTGGCATGGTAACATAGTGGTTAGCACAACACTTTTCAGTGCTGCCAACATGGGCTCAATTCCCACTGCTGCCTGTAAGAACTTTACACATTTTCTCTGTGACCACACAGGCTTCCTCCAGGTGTTCCAGTTTTCTCCCCATTCCGAAGATGTAGCAGTTGATATGTTAATTGGTCTCTGTAATTTGTCCTGTGATTAGGCTAGGAATAAATTCGGAGATTGCTGGGTGGCGTGGCTTGAAGGGATGGAGGGCCCACTCTGCACTACATGTCAATAAACAAACAAACAGACAGATAAATAAATAAATAAACAAGCCTCATCTCTCTACACTGGAGAGCCTTTAAGCAAAGACCCCAAAATATAGTTCCAAAGAAATCAAAATAATTAGATTTTAAGATGAAAGTTATATAGACTATTGTTGGGAATTGGGTGAGAAGGTGGATTGGTGAAAACTGGCGAGAAAAATTTTATTTACTCGACAAGCATTTACTTTACATAAAGAAAAGAGATTTCTTGTCTTCTAAACCACAGAAGTAGCAGAAAGCCAGGAATAATGGAAAAAGCTTTGTTTACCTTGTCCTGTGGAACATCACGGATGTCAACTTGGATTGACACTGTGTCAACAATGCTTTTTCTTCTGGACAGTCTATCTTCATCTAAAAAACATTTATATGCAATGTAAATAGATGTTCTTTTAAATTATGAAATGCAATTATGCATTTATGAACAATCAAACAAAACTTATAGGCATGTTGGAAAGTATTTTAGGATCCAAATGTACAACGATTTATTCTTCGATGAATAATGTAGTATCACATGCTTTCTCAGATTTAATCAGGATTCAAAACCCATTATTACCATTTGTTTAAAACTGTATTTTGAAACTGATAAAAACATTAGACAGAATAACTATATTTCTCAGGAAAGAGTTATATATGCCAGCCACCTACCCTTTAATGCTTTATCAATACTAATCACAAAAAATATCTATTGTCAAACATTTAAGCATTCAATAGTATCAAGTTACCACAGTGGTCATGGTGAATCTTGCCACACTAATTCATACTTGAAAGTGTAGTTTTGTTGAAAATGTATGGAAGACATTTGGTAATATTGCTGCACACTGTGATTAGCAAAAAAGAGTTTAACAATGTGTGTTGCCCTTAAGGCATTTGTTTAGTTTATTATATTTTCGCTTTAGTAATTCGTTTGTAATCGTTTTCTAGTTAAAGTTAAGGTCGTTGAAAGTAAATTCGTTGTCTGTGATATATCGTGGCATGTAATGACGTCACACCCGGTTTTGCCGCGTCTGGTGGGAAAATACAGGTTTGGAGAAACGGGAAGGAGGGAGCTTGTGTATGCAGGATCAGCGCGAGAAAAGTTTCTTTCTACACACTAGAAACATCATAGAAGCAACGCTGTAAGTTCATAAGATAATCGATATGTTGAAGTAAAAATATTAACGCTGATTCTGTTAGAAGTAATGACGGTTGATAAAGTTTATGTTCTTTGTTATTTAAAGAGTTGCAGATAGTTTGTGTTGAAGTGTTTTTAAAGCCAGTCGATGGCATAGGTAGATTCTGACTGTATGTTGTATTTTAATGTAATATAGTTTGTTGTAGTTTTATTTTTGCAAGTATTTATGATGTAGATGTGATGCCAAGAAGGAAACAAATAACTGTATATATTTTGTATTGTTTTATCAACAGTTTTCACCATATGTTAATGTAGAAGAGTGAACAGTAAATGGTTAATCTTACTGGGATTGTGCCTCATTGACTCCAGTTTATACTTGGTGTTTAGTTCAGATTTTTTACACCTGTGCGAGAACACTACAATGTTGCAGTTCAGATATTAACATTATCGGTAGGATATTCCCTCTGTTAAAGTTAACGTTCCTTCTATTTTTTTACATCTGCAGGAACCAACCATTACTCTGAGCAGGGAAGTCTGACCTGAAAACTTCAATAAAACATTATATAAAAGAAAATTCCAGTTGAGTGGCAAAGGCTACGTGCGAGGGAACATTTCAGTTACTGCATGGGGGAACAGTATTAAGCTTTAAATATTCAATAAGGTTACTGCTAAATAACTGCGTTAACTTCTCATTCCTTTGATATTGTGGGCAATATAAAGCCTAAAAGTACTTCAGAGGAAAGCCATTAATTTAATATCCAAAATAAAAGCCCTCAATTATCTGGGACATTTTAGTCTAGAAAACAACGTTCTTTCAGGTGGTTTGATTGTGGTACTTAAAACTTGGGAGATAGGTAGCGTTTAGTGAACGTATTAATGCAATTAAATAAATATTTTGAAGAGCCATGCACACAAGTACAACATATCAAAGTGCAATTATGATTGTTGAGATTTTTTTTTAAATATGGAGAAAATGATAAACCATTATAACAAACTCAGATCAAACAAGTGCTCAAGAAATAAACCTGTTCAAATCCTGGATGAGGATGAAAGGTAAACTAAAACAGAAACTAATAAAAGCGCTCTGAGTCAGACAACATCTGAGGAGAGCAAAACAGAGTCAGTGTTTCAATGTAATTAACTTTCATCATAGTTAAGAACAGCTGTAGATAAAGACTTTAAAAGTGCAGAGAAAATGGAGTGAAAAAAGGTCTGAGAAGGTGGAAGGCATGAGTTTAAGATCATAAGACTGGCGAGCAGAATTAGCAACATAGCTGATTTATTATCCCTCTCAAACCCATTCTCCTGTCCTCGTTCCTGTAACCTTTGATGCATTTACTAATCAAGAATCCATCAACCTCCACTTTAAATATACCCAATCACAATGAATTTCACAGACTCACCAGCCTCTGGCTACATAAATTCCTCCTCATCTCTGTTCTAAATGGACGTCCCTCTATTCTAAGGGTGTGTCCTCTGATCCTAGACTCACCCAATATAGGAATCATTCTCTCCAAATCCACTATCTTTGCTTTACAATAATCAATAGATTTCAATGAGATCACTCCCTCATTCTTCTAAACTCCAGTGAGTACAGGCCCAGAGCCATCAAAAAGCTCCTCTTACATTAACCCATTCCCTCTCAGATCATTCTCCTGAACCTCTTGACGCACTCCAATAACAGCACATCTTTTCTTACATAAGGGGCCCAAAACTTACCCAAGTTCTATCACGATGGTGCCTGCGTACCACGTTCCTTTGTTCGACTTCTGGTTAGATCATGGAACCATCTTTTTCACTTCTGTTATATCTTTTACATTTGATTCTCATCTTGGATGTGATTCTGGAACTGTTGCAGCCCGTGTTTTGCTGTTTGGAGATTGTTTGGGCCCTTCACCGCTCTGCAGTCTCTGAGATCCCAGAGGCAGAAGCAACATGAGTGAACCTCAGTGGCGAGAAGCCTGCAGGATAGCGCGTGAGCCAAAGTTTGACCCCATTTCACTGATTATCGCTTCCAATGTTCACCAATTAAAGCAGCGACAGCAACCAGAACATCAATGTGAGTGTGGAAATTTGGAGATCGTTTGGGTGTTCCAGCGCCCCGCAGTTTCTGAGAGGATTTCAAGAGACAGAGGCAGCATGTACAAATCTCATAGCGGACAGGCTGCAGGGTGGGGCGCAGGCCAATGTTTGGCTCCATTTCATCGATTCAAGCGACGAGTGATTGACACAAGTGAGTATTATTGGAGTATAAATTTAGAGTTTGGGTATAAACCTCTGGAAATGTCAATAGCATCTGATACGCTGCTATCCTGGCTGGCATCAGCACAAATTTCTCTCTTTCCAGCAATTCTGCTACTTTGTGGTGTGTGTACAGAGTTACAGGATAGCCCAAGGTTACAGATGATGCCTTTTCATATGCATAGTACAGCGCCGCCAATCCCTGATAACAGGGTGGATACCCCGAGCCACCTCATCTAGTCTCGTACTGTAGTATGCTATCGGCTGCTTTGCTTTTCCTGTGCCTGTCTCTTGTGTTAGAACCGCTGTGACATAACCCTCCTGTCGGTTGGATACATATAAATGAAAAACCTTCTCGAAGTCAGGCAAAGCTAATGCTGGTGCTGACTGCAATTCCTGCTTAATAGTATTGAAAGCTATCTCCGCCTCTCCGTTCCACTGTAAGCCATTCTTCAAATTTGTATGTCCTGCCTCTTTCATCATCTTTCTCAAAGGTGCCACAATCTCAGTATATTGTCCTATCCAATCTGAGCTGTACCCTGCCATTCCCAAAAACGTCATCATCTGCCCTACAGTCTGGGGTTTGGGGGCCTTAGTTATTGCCTCAATCTGATCTGGTGCTATCGCCTTCACTCCCTTGGATATTACCCTACATAAGTATTCCACTTGCTGCATGCAAAATTGCAGTTTCTTTTTGGATACTTTATGTCCTCCGCGCGCCAGCTTCTCTAACAGAGTTACTAAAGCAAGCTTAGTGGAGAAAGGAACACCGAAAATGTATCGTTACAGCCTACAACACCTGCAGGATGAACACGAGCAAAACGACAGTGAGGGAGTAGATTGTAAGGGCTTCTGAGTCTTTTTCCCTGCCTCAGGTACAGAGGGACAGATTTTTGGCTCAGCGGCCCAGGGTAACAGGGAGATAATACTTTGAGGTCTTGGCGCAGAAAATTATAGTTTAACCCGAGATTTGGGAATAAGTGCTTGAGTTTATTGGGGCTTTTGTGCGCGGACTCTTAGTCTTCTTTCTCTGTGTGAGACCCTCTGGGTCTCAAAGGGAGGATATATTGGAGTATAAATTTTGCTCAGTTCTGAGTTTGCTATTTGCTATGCATGTATCCTAAGAATGTAGAAGACAATGGTGTGTTAGAGGAAGCTAAGAGATGTAAGTTATGTAATCTGAGTTTGCTATTTGCTATGCATGTACGCAATTTAGCAGGAGAATGAAATATTAAGAATGTAGAAGACAATGGTGTGTTAATGAAAGGTAGCTAAGATGTAGATTAGAACATGATTAAGTCACAAAATATTAAGAATGTAAACTTGCTATTTGCTAGAGAATGAAATCTTAGGAATGTAGAAGACAATGGTGTGTTAATGAGAGGTAGCTAAGAGATGGAGTCAGCTTTGAAACTTGCTATTTGCTATGCATGTACCCAATTTAGCAGGAGAATGAAATATTAAGAATGTAGAAGACAAGGTAGCTAAGAGATGTAGATTAGAACATGATTAAAGTCAATGGGTAGAAACAATAGTGGTGAATGTACGTGTGGTATGCAACTATAGACCAATTGCATATGCTAATGCAACTAAACCAGGAGATTGCTATAAAACATGCTATGTCCAAAGATCGACGGGCAATTAGCGACTAGCTCAATGGCTGTCTCAGCTTTGATTTGCAAATTAAAGTTTAACCCTTCTTGAAGAATTTTCTGCGTCTCCTAATCATTTGTGGGGCACGAGAAACCATGACAGTATCAGCTACGCTACCAGAGAGGGAGGAGCCTGCCACTGCAGGAAGAGTTGTCCAGTTTCTTCTGCATTTTGGATGTGGACTTGGACATTATAATTTTCTATTCAGTCTTACTATATTTATATTTTGTGTTTTTTCACCCAATCTTACTATTTTTTGTGCAGGATTTGGGGGTTGATGTGCCTGTTCTGTTTTTGTTCATGTTTTTTGCAGAGAGGGGGGATTTGGGGGTTGATGACCCTGCTGCCTTTCTTTTCTTTCTTGATTTCATGGCTACCTGGAGAACTGAAGAATTTCAGAGTTGTATACCTTGATAATAAAATGAACCTTTGAAGACTGCTCACGATAATCTAAGTGCTATCCTACTAATATCTTATAAAGCCTCAGCAATACATTCTTGCTCTTATATTCTAGTCCTCTTGAAATAAATGCTTACATTGCATTTGTCTCCGCTACCATCAACTCAACTTGCAAGGTAACTGGTAAGGAATCTTGCACAAGTCCCTTTGTACCCCTGATTTTTGAATTTTCTTCCGTTTAAAAAATAGTTTATTCCTTTATTCCTTACACCGAAGTTCATAACCATGTACTTCCCTACACGGTATTCCATCTGCCACTTCTTTGCCCATTCTCCAAATCTGTTTCAGACCTTCTGCAGGTCAGTAATACCTGACCCTCCACAAAGCCATCAGTTCCATCACCAAACCATTCATATATAATGTGAAAAGATGCGGTAATTGGATGACCTTCAAGGGGGGAAAGGGGATAGGCAGCAAGTACAGAGTACCCCTGTGGCTGTTCCAGTCAACATCAGGTACACTGCTTTGGATTTTGCTGTTGGGGAATGACCTAGCAGAGGAAGGTCTCCAGCACCGAATCTGGTTCTGTAGCTCAGAAGTGAAGTGGGGATAGGTGGTGAGTTATAGTGATAGGGGATTTGTTGATTAGAGGGACAGAAAGGAGGATTTGTGGACGAGAATAAGTTTTTGGATAGTTTGTTGCTTCTTGAGTGCCTGGGTCAGGGATATTTTGGATAGATTCCACAGCATTTTTGAAGTGGGAGGCTGAGCAGCCAGAAGGTACCAATGGCATTGGGTAGAGTGGGTGATGAGGTCCTGCAAAGTGAGTTCAAGGGGAGAACAGGATCTCTAGGGTAATGATCTCAGTGTTACTACCTGTGCCATGTGCTAGTGAGGTCAAAAATAGGAAGATCATGTTGTTTAAAACTTGGCTAAGGAGTTGGCACAAGAAAGAGTGCTTCAGATGTTCTTCCAGAGAAGGGGGGACCCATACAGAAGAGATTGTTTGCACCTGAATTTCAGAGGGACTAATATCGTAGTGGGAAGCTTTGTTAGTGCTGTACAGCGAGTTTTACACTAGATTTGCAGGAGATGTGAACCAGAGTGCCAGATAATGGAGCAGTTGTGGAGAAAGATGTTGCTAAGCCTACATAAAAAGTCAGGAATAAAAGGTTGAGCATGGTGGGACCAATGTTCTGAGCTGCGTATAATTCAACGGAAGGATTATTGTAGGAAAGGCAGATGAGCTCAGGGTATGGATCAGTGAGTAGAATTATAACATTGTTGCCATTAGTGAGACTTGGTTGCAGGAAGGGCAGGACTGGCAGCTCAATGTTCCTGGATTCTATTGTTTTAGATGTGATAGAGCGGGAGGGATTAAAGGAAGAGGGGTGACATTACTAGTCAGAGTTCCATGCTCAGTCAGGATAGACTGGAGAGCTTGTCTAGTGAGACCATATGGGTAGAACTGAGGGATAAGAAAAGGTGTATTATAAACCACCCAACAGTCCACAGGATTTAGAGGAGCAAAATTGTAGAGATCGCAGATGGTTGCAAGAAACAAGGTTGTTATAGTAGGTGATTTTAAACTTTCCACATATTGACTGAGACTCCCACACTGTAGAAGGACTAGGTGGGAAAGAGTTTGTCAAATGTGTTCAGGAAAGCTTCCTTAATCAGTACATAGAAGTCCCAATGAAAGAGTATGCAATACTAGATCTCCTATTAGGGAATGAGACAGGGCAGGTGACAGAAGTTTTTGTAGGGGAGCACTTTGAATCCAGTGACTCAAGGTAATTGTGGAAAAGGATACTCTAGGTCTGGTCCTCCAGTGGAGATTCTAAACTGGAGCAAGACCAATTTTGATGGTATCAGAAAGGATCTGGCAAGTGTGGATTGGGACAGACTGTTTTCTGGCAAAGGTGTACTTGGTAAGTTGGAGGCATTCAAAAGCGAAATTTTGAGAGTGCAGAGTTTTAGACAAATACTTATTGATCTCAGCAGCATTACAGGTTCATAGATAAACATTAAAAGTGAAATAAACAAAAACTGAGTTACCTTAAAAATAAGATGTACAGGATTTACAAGTCAAAGATTCCAAGATTTCCAAGTTCACACTTATAAGATGGCAGAGTGAGAATTATCATAATATTATACAGTAACGGGTGCACATTCACACCATCCAGATAAGAAGTGGTGGTAGTATTGCACACTTGGTAAATAGAGCTCTGGTAAACAAAAATCAATACCAATCTAACAAGAGGGACTTATTGTACAGAGGAGATGTCAGGGACAAGTTTTTTACTCAGAGTGGTGAGTGCGTGGAATGGGCTGCCAGCAACGGTGGTGGAGGTGGATATGATAGGGTCCTTTAAGAGACTCCTGGATAGGTACATGGAGCTTAGTAAAATAGAGGGCTATAGGTAAGTTTAGTAATTTCTAAGGTAGGGACATGTTTGGCACAACTTTGTGGGCCGAAGGGCCTGTATTGTGCTGTAGGTTTTCTACGTTTCTAACCTAGAAAACTCAGGAGATTTGATGGAAGTATACAAGATTATGAGGGGTACACATAGGGTAAATGCAAGCAGGCTTTTTCCACTGAGGTTGGATGAGCCTACAACTAGAGGGCATAGGTTAAGGCTGAAAGGTGAAATGTTTAAGAGGAACATAAGAGGGAACTTCTCCACTCAGAGGTAGGTGGGAGTGTGGAAGGTAGTGCAAGTAGCGGATTTGACCATTTAAGAAAAAATTGGACATGTACATGGAAGGGTATGGGCAGAGGCAGATTAGAGGCTTGACACAAACTAGATGAGCTAATGGACCTGTTTCTGTACTGTAGTGTTTTATGACTCAATGACATAAGGCAGGATGGTAGTTAAGGCAGTGGAGCACACCTCCTGTAAGACTGAGAGATTGTCAAAATGAATTATTCAGGACCAGATAAGAGATCAATTTTATAACTTTGTTCAGAAAGTCCAGCAAATCTTCTTGTATTAAATCAATACAGCCATGCATTTTTGACTGTTATTACCATTAACACAGATTGTAATACCTGTTTGTTGGGGCACATAAGGTACAGAAAGCCTGTCCACACTGTAGCCACTGCCAGCAAGTGCATCTGCAATCCTGTTTTGCAAGAAAAGACAGCTTTTGTCTTGTATCTCTAAGAACTTGGGCAATCTACAAGACAGAAAGGACAAGATTATACAAATTCTCTGAACATGTGAAACCAGTAATACAATTTTGTTTTTTTAATATAGAATTTTCATTGAAATTCAGTGTTAAATAATTTCAAGTCATGAAATCTGAATCATACAATAAATGTGCAATGGAAATAGCTATTTAAAAACCACCTACTTACATCCCAAATGCTTTGAGTATAGTTAATCATTTTAAAATAAGTCTGAGAGTTTTAATGACAGCATCTTTAGATGCAGTTAAAATCCTGTGAACAGCAATGAAATTAATGCCTCATCAGGTGGATGACGTCATGCTGAAGCTGGCCTACCTACTGGATGCACTGTGTGCAGAGTTTATCTGGAGTTACATCTTCCAAAATGTACAAGTCTGAACAATATGACTACAGACACCGAACCTTGGCTAAACACTCTCCTCAGAGATGTTGTAGTAAAGTAGAATAGGCTCATAGAGCTCAAGAGTATACCATCAGCTTGATAACCCCAGAATGCTCTGACATTGACAGCTTTTTCCCTTGAAAGGCCGTAAGTGTGCCTCAGAAAAATAGACACTCAAAAGCTATGCCAGTAGATTTAATGAAACTTAGAACCTTCAAACATGAACAAATAACTAAAAACATCAAAACAATGTAAAAAAAAGTCACTTTTTCCAAACAGTTGACAATCTCATTCAACATGAATTTGAGAGGTCTGATATGGTCCTTCTGCTCAGACTCCTAACGCTTCAGTGCTGGGTGGTGGCAAGTCCAACAGAGGAACAGGAGATCAGATGTACCAGTATCAAATTCTAACCCAGACTTTGCTTTGGCAAGCAAGTCAGATGTCAATCAGCCTAGTTTAATCCAATGTTTTGCAGTGATTGAAAACTAGACTACAAAATATCTTCCTGAATCACTGGGAGTTCATGAGTGACATTTCTATAAAGATTGCCGGTTTGGGATTAGATTGGCACTACATCTACATTTGGTTTGAAGATTAGATGATCTGAAACTGGGAGGCAAAGTGTTCAGTTGGTGCCAGATCCACAGCACTTGGAGCCCAGAAATCAAAACTTTATAATTATACAGTAAATTAAGACAAGACGGCATGGATCCTTAGTGCTGTCTGTGTTAGTGAACAAGTCAGAGACACTAGTGTAGCCTGGATGGATGTCTCAATTTGACACACTTCCACCAACTCCACACCTTGGGCCATGGTTCTTGTCTACTGCCAATTTGCAGAAACAATATCAAAACTGATCATCTTAAGAAAGACTGAACAGCTGAATGAACAACAGCAAGCACTCACGAGAGGTTCAAACAAGTTTGGCTGAAAGATTAAGCAGTGTCTAGAGTACAATAAATGAATTGCTGTTGGTGTAGTTAAAAAGCAATCTGTACAAGATAATTCATGAACTCAATCCCATTCGATAAAAACAGATCCCATGATGGCAAATTGAAAGATGGCAACCTCATTATTCCCCACTGAAACGAATTGCATAATCAGTGCTCGCATGTTATTTAAATAATGATACTGACAGACTAACTGCTACTGACATGTGGATTAAATTTTAATTTTGCATGGAGTTACACAGCCAACTGGGTTGTTTGCTTTTGATCAAAATGCACCAAAAAATTTAAAATTATTCATAAAAATTAAAAGGCAGATGAATCCAGAACTTGATAAAATCTACAGCAGTGAACATTTT
Organism: Hypanus sabinus; assembly: GCF_030144855.1. Lineage (NCBI taxonomy): Eukaryota > Metazoa > Chordata > Chondrichthyes > Myliobatiformes > Dasyatidae > Hypanus > Hypanus sabinus. Next base: position 161,784,979 of record NC_082706.1, on the reverse strand, counting down.
TGGAATGAACAAGATAACCAACTGAAAAAAAAATTCAAGAATCACATTTCCCTCAAAGGTGTCAAGATTAAAAATATTTCAAGGAACTAATTAAAGCCCATTTTCTCCATTGACCACATTGACACACAATCTATCTGACAGTGCACATTGCAATTTAACACGCTAGAGAAATTGCAACCAGCCTGAACAACAGTTCAAAGTGAAATACAAAGTTCAAAGCAAATTTTATCAAAATACACAAGTCACCATATAAAACTCTGAGACCCATTTCCCTGTGGGCATACTCAGCAAATCTATAGTCTAATAACGATGAAAGATCAGCCAGAGTGCAGAAGACAACAAAATGCGCAAATGCAAATATAAATAATGAGAACATGAGAAGTTGAGATAAAGAGTCCTTAACGTGAAAATAATTGGTCGTGAGAACATCTCAAAGACGAGGGCAGTGAGTGTATTCAAGAGCCTGATGGTTCAGGGGTAGTAACTGTCCTTGAACCTAGTGGTGTGAGTCCTGAGGCACCTGTACCTTCTAGCTGATAGCAGCAGCAAGAAGAAAGCATGGCCTGCATGTTGGGGATCTCTAATGATGGATAAGCTGCTTTCCAACAGCAAAGTTTCAATGGTTGGGAGGGCTTTACTCGTGATATACTGGGCCAAATCCATTAGCTTTTGTACGATATTCTATTCAAAGGCATTGGGGTTTCCATACCAGGCCACCATGCAGCTAATCAATATGCTCTCTATTACACATCTATAGAAGTTTGTCAAAGTTTCAGATGTCATGCCAAATATCCAGAGACTTCTAAGTAGAGGTGCTGCCATGCTTTCTTTACGTGCTGAGTCCAGGACAGATCCTCTGAAGTGACACTGAGGAACTTAAAGTTGCTAATCTGATCCCTGATGAGGACTGGTTCACGGCCGTCTGGTTTCCCTCTCCTGCAGTCTACATTCAGTTCCTTGATCTTGCTGGTATTGAGTGAGAGGTTATTATGACACCACTCAACCAAATTTTCAATCTCCCTCCTGTATGCTGATTCATCACCATCTTTGATTCGGCACGCAATAATGGTATCATCAGCAAACTTGAATGTAGGACTGGAGCTACGCTTATCCATACAGACATAGGTGTAAAGCAAGGAGAGCAGGGGGCTAAGCACACAGCCCTTTGGTGCATCTGTGCTGATAGAGATTGTGGAGGAGGTGTTTTTGCCAATCCAAATTGACTAGGATTTACAAGTGGGGAAATCCATGATCCAATTGCACAAGAGGGTATTGAAGTCAAGGTCTTGGAGCTTATTGATTAGTTCTGAGGAGTTGAAGGCATTGAATGCTGAGCAGTAGTCAATAAAGAACATTCTGATGTATGAATCTTTGGTGTCCAAATGTTCCAGGATTGAGAGCAGAGCCATTGAGATGGCTTCTGCTGTGGACACATTGCTCTGATAGGTAAACTGGAGTGGATCCAAATTCTACTCAGACAGGAGCTGATACATTTCATCACCAGCCTCTTAAAACACTTCATCACTGTGGATGCGAGTACAACTGCAGGCCACCAATCTCCTCTTCAGCACTGGTGTAATTGAAGCCTGCTTGGAGCAGGTGGGTACCTCAAACTGCCAGAAGCGTGAGGTTAAAGATCTTAGTGAACACACCAGCCAGTTGATCCGCACAGGTCTTTAGTATGTGGCCAGGTACCCTGTCCGGTCTGGATGCTTTCTGTGGATTCACTCTCCTGAAGACATCCCACATGTCAACCTCAGATACTAAGATCAAAGGATCACCTGGAGGTGCGGGGATTCACGATGGTTCCTCCATGTTCTGACCGTCAAAGTGCTACATTTTTTCATATTAAACAACTGGCAGGGCAGCTGAAACTAAAGCTGCCATTGCGAACTAATAAAAGCAGGAACGCATGAAGAGCTAGAATTGGAGTTCAGAGCAGTTTGCAGTCTGTTGGAGTTCACAATGACAGAGTGGAGGATAAGGAGAAGGTTAAGACAAAGTGGAAAGCTTTGAGCAAGTTTAGGTTTCTGGGATAGAACATGAAAACCTCATTTAACTACACAGGAGTAAAATCTCTTAGCTTTGACCTTATTAGAGGCATTCTACTTCTCACTTTTGCTTTTCCTCCTACCCTTTTCCTGCATCTTAAAGTTATTATGTCTATATCCTTTTAATTCTAGTGAAAGGTATTTCACAAAACATTAATATTACTTGACTTGCTCAGTGCTTTTTGTACAAGAATAGTCATAGCATGGTGAAACAGGGATGAATAATGGAAGCATATCAGCAAGATCAGAAGTGATGTGTAAATAGGAATTAATATACAGATGAGAGGTTTGAATTAGCTGGTTAGTTATGGGTGCAAGACATGCCACCCTGAAAGACACTTTAAAATAAACTCCAGAAGTGAAGGTGGAAAAGGTGTTTCCCATGGTGGGAGAGTCTAGGGCAAGAGGGCACAGCCTCAGGATAGAGAGGCGTCTTTTCAAAACAGGGATGCAGAGAAATTTCTTTAGCCAAACAATGGTAAATTTGTGGAATTTGTTATCATATGGAGCCTTGGAGGCCAGGTCATTGGGTGTATTTAAGGCAGAGGCTGATAGGTTCTTGACTGGACACGGTATCAAAGGTTACGAGGAAAAGGCTGGGAACTGGGATTGAGGAGGAGGAAAAAAATTATCAGCCATGACTGAATGGTGGAGCAGATTTGATGGGCTAGATGAACTAATTCTGCTCTTACGTCTTATGGTATGTATGAGAACTTCAACAACGGGTGGACTGAAATAAAGGCAAAGATTCAAGTACATTTATTATCAAATGATGCATAAATTATACAACTTTGAGATTTGCTTGTTGACAGGTAGCCACAAAGCAAGGAACCCAAACGAATCCAATTAAAGAAAGAAAGAATAAAAGGCTAATAATTAATGCACAAGAGAAAGAAAGAAAAATACAAGTTGTGCAAACAATTGAAGCCAACAACAGCATTCCGAACAAAAAATAAGAGGCAGGCTGAATTACAGGGATGGTAACAAGTTACTCTTGAAATGGAAATAGCCTGATTGAGAACTCAGTTAAGATTGAAACATGACACAAAGTTGATCAGATTCAGCCTATGGCACTCAATAGGAAGAGGCAGTCCAAGAATAATCCTAAAGTGATGTCAGATATGGCACTGATTGGCTAAGTTAGCTTCCATAATAAACGAGTATTAACTTTGGACATCCCTCAGAAAGCAGTGGAGAAGCTGTGAAAAAAATAACTACCATTAGAATGAGTGAAGAAATGAGGGATTTTACTCCACTTATGTATAAACTTGGATACATTATCGAGGAACTCAAGATGCATCCATTATATAGTGTTCAGTTAGATAAGATTTTAGATATTTGGCATAAAATGGATAGGAAAGGTACAATATGCAGGCATATGGGTCTAATATGAGCAAAAACGGAGGTCTGTAGATAAACAATGTGGCCCAGATGGATGAGGTGGACCAAAAAAATGGTGTCTGTGCTGTAGGTTTCCATAATTTTAAATTACAATTATGTGAGATACAAGTAAATGATCTTTAGAAAATGTTAGCTCTTGCAATAAATGCAGATTAACTGCAAACCTTTAAAAGGAAATGGGAAGAATTCTCAGCTCAGGCGGATATTGCTGTGCTCATAAGGTAGGTTATGTGTTTTCTAGCTCTTGCAGTCAGTAACCTCTTGGAACATTTTCCTTCAAAGTGGCAACACAGATGAATACAGGTGGTTTAAAAAAAACATATGGCATGTTTGTGTCCATTGGCCAGGGTACCAAATATAAGAGTTGGAATATTACTTTACAACTGTATTCTAATTACAGCCTAACCAAGAACTTGTGTCATGTAACACACCCAAAAAACATGCAATCCTTCAGTCTCAGTGAAGGGTCTTGGCCTGAAAGATCTACTCTGTATTCATCTCCATAAATGCTGCCTGACCTGCTGAGTTCCTCAAGCATTTTGTGTGTGATAGTCTGGAATTCTGGCATCTGCAGGTGTATTTTGGATGAGATTATGCTGGAGAAAGAGCAGAGGAATTCACAATGCAGATTGGAGGGCTTTACTTACAAGGAGAGTTAGAAAGGCTGGCTTGTTTTTCCCTGAAATGGAGTCAAATTTACTGTCATATGCACAAGTACATGAATGCACAGGTGCAATGAAAGCCTTATTTGCAGCAGTATCACAGGCACAGAAACACTGACAAAAAAGAACAAATTATGCAAAACTATACAAGCAACAACATGATCAGAAACAAAGAAAATCTATGTTGTACAATTGTCATATTGAGATAATTAGAAACTGATCGAAGTAAATACGATTATGAAAATTCTGAACAAATAGTAATTTATTTTCTTTTCCATGGTGGTGGGAAAAGTGTCTAAGACAAGAGGTAATAGGCTTAAGGTAAGAGGGTGGAGGTTAAGACCAAATCAAAGCAGAAAGGTTTTACCACACAGAGAGTAGCTGGTATCTGGAATGCACAGCCCGAAGTAGTGGAGGATGTAGATATAATCACAACATTTAACATGCCTTGAGACACTTGACTATGAAGACACAGAACACTAAAGACATAATATGGACAAATGTGATCAGAATAAATGATTACCAAGGTTGGCATTGATGGGAAGACAACAGGGCTTATCTCAGTGCCGTACTTCTTTATGAAGATAACTTTATTGGTTTCTGGAGAAATCTACAGAATTATTTTCATCTACAAATTGGTCTTAAGTTTCTCTTTACCTCCACGGTGATGTGTCTGCTAGTGCATGGAGGCATTACAATCCTCAAATACAACATATCTGTGTGGACCATTCAGGCACATCCATTGCTTTAAATTCATTTTCATTTCCATGGCATGGATGCTAACACAGAGCTCGTAACTGAGACAGAATCTGATTGATTGTTCCTATAAACGTTTCTGCCTATTTTAGTGCTGTCTGGTGTTTTTCATGACATTTATCCAAAAGCTCGGAAAAAGCAACACACAAACTTTTAGCATCGTAAATCAGTGAGTTGTTTGTCATATCTTCCCTCTCACTGTGAAATGGGGACACCTCTTTTTTCCTTATTAGGGGGAGGGGGAGGGGGAAGGAGAGGGAGGGGGAGAGGGAGGGGGAGAGGGAGGGGGAGAGGGAGGGGGAGAGGGAGGGGGAGAGGGAGGGGGAGAGGGGGGAGAGAGAGAGAGAGAGAGAGAGCGCGCACGCGCGCGCCTGTGGTATGTCGAATTACCGGGTGAACGAGTAGTCTTTGGGGTACTGCAAGTCTGTGTCTTTATTGATGCTTTGCTGCATGCTTGAGTGCTTGGTGGGGGGGGGGGGGGTGAGGTGCGATGCTTTTTTTGCTGGTGGGGGAGGGGAGATCATGCTTTGCTGAAGCTTATGTGTGGAAGGGGGAGCTGGGGGCGCTTTGGGGTTCTAACATTTAACTATCATTCATTCTTTGGGGCACTTCTCTGTTTTCAAGGATGGTTGCGAAGAAAAAGAATTTCAGGATGTATATTATATACATTTGAAACCTTTAAACTGAGAACAAGGAGTAATTCCCCCCCCCCCCAGTCATATTTACGAGATTCTCTACTTATGAACTTATTTTTGAGAAAATGAATATCAATGTGAATGGTTCAGATTTGCTATACCACAGTCATTTTCCTTACATAAAATAAACAGAAATTAATTTTCAAAAGAGCATCTACTGTACTTGTACGTACTTTTCTCTGGAGAGGTTTTCAGGCAGAAGATAAGGTGCTTCTTTGCTTCGTATTTCAATCACCTTAAAAAGGAAGTCATAAGTCATACAATAGTTAAGTTAGATTATTCTAAACATACATCGCTAATTCTATGTCTTTAGATTTTTGTTCCTCCAGTTTAACCACACCCTCCCCCATGCTTCCATACTGTGTAATATGGGTATCTATTCAGTAGAGTTCCTGTTCTTGCTGAAACTGTATTCATTACCCCGTGTCTTAGTGGACTGTATAGTGTCCAACAAAACAGCCAGACCTACCTAGCAAAGGCAAGAACACAGACTGACAGTTCCAAACAACTACCAGAGATAACTGGTGAACTTAACTTTGGGAGCTGAAGACCTGATAATGGATACAAGAATGTTGCCTAGCTATCCAAGCTCAGAACTCAACAGCTTTCACCTTTCATGGACAATATTAGAGAGCTACAGCATATTCCAGTTTATAGCGTTTACTCAGGTAAAAAACCTGAGGAGGAATAGCAAAGTAAACTTTACAAAATCTTGGGTCAATTTAATTTTAAACTATTAGGTTCAACAATATAGCATATTTTGAATAACTGTGCAAATGTACTTCACAGGAGCATTATCAACTAAAAATTGACAGGTTAAGCTGGGTGGATATCTATATCCTACTGACTGGTCAACAGTGATTGACATAATTAGCATCATAAAGTTGGAATGAAAGGTGGAGGGATTTAGGAGGGGAATGAGTTCTGAGCTTTGGTTGCTGAAATGCCTACCAAGATGAAGCAATTACTTTCTCAGAAGCTAGAATTAAAATGAATGCAAATAAATCAAATAGATCCAGTGATGGAAGAGATTATACAGATACAGAGGGTTAGGATCAAGGAGAGATTTGAAAGCATGTGTTACAACCTTAAAATCAACTAATAACTTAGCCAGGGAAGAATGCAAGTCAATAAAATAATACAGTAAAGAGCAAATGGACTATGACATAAGAAGAGATGGATAGGTGGTTTCGTAAAGAGTTCAAGATTTATAGAGAGCATAATGAAAGAGAAAAGCGCAAGTTCAACCAATCAGTCTAGAGATTAAAAATTGCTATGGGAGTGGGATTTAAGAGATGCAGTGTTGGAATTACACAAGGTAAAGGAGGTGATGAGAAAAGGTAGTTTTAGTAATGGCACAAATGTGGTTTGAAAGCTCAGCTCAGGCTAGACAGGACCAATTCTTAGGAAGGAATTTAAATCCTAGCTGCATTTTTGTTAACTACTTCCCATGCTTTACCCACTGGGCAAGGAATGTTATATTTTCACCATCATTCACATTGGCATTACTTACTAAGTAACTTTAGCACTGAAAGAGTCCATTAGGGCAGCATTTAATGAAGTATTTGGCTACAATGTTCATCAATAAAATATATTATTTTAAAAATACTTCTATCCAATGTAACTAATGGCTGATCAGTGCATTGCATAATCCTCTGGAACCTTATCCAAGCACACGTTCCTTAGATAACTCAAGAAAAGTCTCGAAGACTAAACTACCAACCTTATTTACATGCTGACAGAAAGCTGGTACTGCAATCATCTGACTTAGGAAGTTCAAATATGCAGCCACAAGAGATAGAATGGCACAACGGTTATGCGTGGGCAAGTTATCTTCATTAGTCACTGCCAAATCCTATTAGCAATAATTTGAAAAATTAGAGATAAGAACAATAATCATACATTTCAAAAAAGTGTTTCTGAAAGCTGTAATCTTGTCCAAGCTAGGAACAAGATCAGTGTTAACATCTCACTCCTAATACAAGGTAATACATTGTTGAATTTCAATCTGAAAAATGTGACTTCAATGTCACAACTGAATTATAGAGATTTTCATGAACAAATTGAACTCTCTAATGTATTGGAGCTAATGGAAGTTTTAGATATTAGGAAATTATGCAAAGGACAAGATGTTTAGAAATAATTAATGAGGTCATGGATTTTACGTTTCCAAATAACAGTAGATTATGAAATCATCATCCATGTCATTCAACATATTTTAAGTAGTTTTGCAAAACAATAAAATCACTACCTAGGTTGCGAGTTTTCTTTAGTTATTTTCAAACAATTGTGATATAAAATATCAAGGAAATTTAAGCATTTTTAATTCCAGTGAAAACTGAGTATTGGTTGATTTTTCTGCTAGCTCAAAAAAATTACGCAGGTGCTGACCATATCTCAATCAAGAAAGTAGATCAAGGCCTCAGTATCTGTGTTTATTATTTATTGTAATGCCTGCACTGTTTTGTGCACTTTATGCAGTCCTGGGTAGGTCTGTAGTCTAGTGTAGTTTTTTTTCTGTGTTGTTTTCACGTAGTTCAGTGTTGCTTTTGCACTGCTTCATGTAGCACCATGGTCCTGAAAAACATTGTCTTGTTTTTACTGTGTACTGCACCAGCAGTTATGGTGCAAATGACAATAAAAAGTGACTTGACTTGAGTGGGTGTTTCAATTGATAGGGGATAGGGGTGTTGTTGGAGTGGTTGGATTCTAGAAGAAAGAGGCAAGGTTTCACAATAAGGATTGCTCTTTTAAGATGAAGATGAGGAAGATCATGAGCCTTTGGAATTCAGAGCCAAGGAACTATGGAGGTGCTGAATCACTGAATACACACGAGACCAAATTAAGCTTTCGACCTTATTGAAGGTAGTTCAAAAAACCATATGGCATACCACTGTTATTATTTCTTATGTTTCTGCCTCTAGCTTCATTCATAAATTTTAAAGACTTAACTGCATTAATAATACAATTTTCTACAAATCAGATGTAAAGTTATAGTACAGCAATACAACAAATAAAAGGCTCCATGTGGATTCTTTTTTTTAGAAACAATTGTTTTCAATTCTCGAAATGGCTTTTGATGATAATATTTTGATCCAGTGCATTAGCTTATGTACATAATTTACTGTGGAAAAGAACTGCGATATTGAGCATAATTTGCAAATGGAATGACGACCAAGTCCTTTGGAGAACTCTGAGCCGAGTCTATCACCTGAAACAACATTTAAAATGATAAACTAAAAGCTTACAATTAACAATACTTTTTTAGATATAAATCCTAGTTAATTCCTTCCATACAACAATTTTGATTAATACAATCATTTGCACTAATTTAACATACAGTTTCTAATTATAAAATATCATTTTCAATACTAAACTATAAATTTAAACATATTTGTGAATTCTACCTGAATAGCTAGTGCAAGACGAATCAGGTCTACAATCACTTCGTCATTGGCCAGTTCTATTGTAATAAGTACGAGAATGATGAATAAGGATTCAAAGTTTTTCTGTCCATTATCATCTTCTTTGCATCCCACGTAAATGTGCCTGTATAACAGCTGTCCTTGCTGAAAAATGGAATTGCTGGTTATGATCAAAAATTGTTAATGACTGACACTCATCAGTAAATGCACATGACCATGATAGTAACTGCCCAAAATCATTACAAAGTGTACTGCTCTGGTCTTTGAAGTTAATTATTCAAATAACATTTTTCTATAATGAGTGATGAGAAGCAATTTCTTTGTAAGAAAATTATTGAGTACAATCTGTTCTGTACACAAGGTTTTTGTCTGCACTAGAAACAAGTTCACTTCCAGAAACCCAGGCAGATTTAGCACTGCGATTCTTACATTTCAAACCTTTACTGGTTCCTCCACAACCACTGAGCTGTCAAATTTCCCTAATGTTACCTCTTCCTCATCGATTTTTCCCTGTATAAAGGACAGCACACTGACCTATGTGGTTTAGAGCTGATGATTGAAACAAGATCTGTTGTTTGCATCGATTTCATTCTGGTAATCTCCCAGAAGCCATCAAAAATTCTATCGCTGAAAATTCCTGCAATAATGCTTAGTTTTCCATGCTTTCTTCTGTTGTATTGCAATTTCTCAAGTGAAATTACATTTTTTAGTAGAAACGAACTGTTCATTATCTTAAACAACCTAACTGCACTATTCAAACAATAAGCAATCTAGATGTTTTGAATTAAGTTTTGTTAAATCATCTGTGAGAGAGTTGGCTAAAAATAATAAAACTACAGAATAACAACACACACACAAAATGATAGTGGAACACTGCAGGCCAGGCAGCATCTATAGGGAGAAGCGCTGTTGACATTTCCGGCCGAGACCCTTCGTCAGGACTAACCAAAAGGAAAGATAGTAAGAGATTTGAAAGTAGTGGGGGGAGTGGGAAATGCAAAATGATAGGAGAAGACCAGAGGGGGTGGGATGAAGCTAAGAGCTGGAAAGGTGATAGGCGAAAGTGATACAGAGCTGGAGAAGTGAAAGGATCATGGGACGGGAGGCCTCGGGAGAAAGAAAGGGTGGGGGGGAGCACCAGAGGAAGATGGAGAACAGGCAAACAACTAAATATGCCAGGGATGGGGTAAGAAGGGGAGGAGGGGCATTAATGGAAGTTAGAGAAGTCAATGTTCATGCCATCAGGTTGGAGGCTACCCAGCCGGTATATAAGGTGTTGTTCCTCCAACCTGAGTTTGGATTCATTTTGACAATAGAGGAGGCCATGGATAGACATATCAGAATGGGAATGGGACGTGGAATTAAAATGTGTGGCCACTGGGAGATCCTGCTTTTTCTGGCAGACCGAGTGTAGGTGTTCAATGAAACGGTCTCCCAGTCTGCGTCGAGTCTCACCAATATATAAAAGGCCACACCGGGAGCACTGGACGCAGTATACCACACCAGCCGACTCACAGGTGAAGTGTCGCCTCACCTGGAAGGACTGTCTGGGGCCATGAATGGTGGTGAGGGAGGAAGTGTAAGGGCAGGTGTAGCACTTGTTCCGTTTACAAGGATAAGTGCCAGGAGGGAGATCGGTGGGAAGGGATGGGGGGGGGGGGGCACAAGTGGACAAGGGAGTTGCACAGGGAGCGATCCCTGCAAAAAGCAGGGGGGGGAAGGGAAAAATGTGTTTGGTAGTGGGATCCCATTGGAGGTGGCAGAAGTTACGGAGAATTATACGTTGGACCTGGAGGCTGGTGGGGTGGTAGGTAAGGACAAGAAATACCCTATCCCGAGCGGGGTGGCATGTGGATGGGGTGAGGGCAGATGTGTGGGAAATGGGAGAGATAATGGGAGAGAAAACTACAGAATTTTGTTTTAAAATCCACAGTGAATGTAATATATTTTGTAAAACAACTACCAAAAATGATATCAAGCTCTTAATATCTTATCAAAGTCAACTTAGTGTCAGGAAATGTTTTAAGGATAATTATGTAAATTTCCTATTATGTTAAATCATAAAATTGCTTTATCATATAATGATTATACTCATTTACTCTGGAGTCGGCTTTGTAATTATACTCATAAAAGCCTAACATTCAGCTAAAATTAAAATTGGGGAAGGAGGGGTCTTCATGACATTCATCATTAAAGGATGCCTAGACAGTAGCATCCAATTAAAATATTACAAGTCAGACAGCAAAGGAAGAGAATATAGATTTTTCTATTCTATTAAGTGCAGATGCTTAAGAACATTTTGAACTCCATTGACATTAATGTGTGGTATTGTACAACAATACGGAACATTACATTATGGGTGCAATCCTTCTATTCTCTTCTATTGCACTGGTCCAAATTACAGTGGTTTTCATTAAGGTCAAGTACATGAGCTTGGTACCTTTAGAACCTGTCAATAATGTAAAACCAGGCTTCATACTTGTTTGTTGTACTGCAAAAGACTAATTGGTTAAAGTGAAGAGTTTGGCAACAATGAAGTGGAAAGACTCAGAGTTATCACAAAACTTACCTAAAAGCACATTAACAAAAGGATTATGGACCTCAGCTATTCAGTTCTATCTGACTGGCTGAGAAAATTTGGTTAAATTTTGTTTTTTGACTAAAGGTTACTTGTAAAGAGGACCCATTTTGATACGAAGTGTTTAAGACTTCAGGCAGCCTGTACAGTAAGATTGTATAAAGAATCACTGAAATTCTGAAAATAGAAATAAAAGAATGAAATAGAATGATTTGGAAACCAATTGCTGGACCAAATTCTATAGCAGCCTCTGGGGAAAAAAAAGGACCTGATTAAGGTCTTTAATTTACAGAGGCTCACAGGTTGGAATGAAAATAAAAGGTCCCAACTTATTGAGAAGTCCAAACTGAGGGCCAAGAAAATCACCAGTAAAGTCAGCAAAGAATATATAACTTGTAACCACATGGAACAGATTTTGTGAAAACTGGTGTACTGACAGAGATACATGGGTGAGCTGGCAGGGAAAGAAGTGGAAACAAGGTGGGGGGGAAATCAGAACCAGATTAATATGCTGATGATGGAAGGAGAGCAAATATAGGGTCGTGAACCAGAGAGTCAATGTCCACAGAAGCAAGCAAGGATAGAAGTAATTCATGAACAATTTCAGGATTTTCTTAGAACTTTTAAATTTAGAACATCAGCCTGAGAAATTGTCTTAAGTTTGAGGAACTACAAGAATCCACCAGTACGTTAACTCAAAAGCCTAACTAATGCCTGTGACATTTTTCAACGTTTTGAATTAGCTGTTCATTACAAGCTAAATGAAATACATAATTATGTCAATTACTTTTTTCATGAAACTTATGTCTTGCTTTGAGCTCTTGTCTCTTTTTATCTTCAATGCTGAAACATCTGGGATGATTCTGATTAGAAAAGAATGGAAATATTAGTGAATAATTTAACAGGACGCTAAAGCAAATACAAATAACAGTTCAATAATATGCTGGATCTTAAATGAACAGTTTTGAAATAACCTTTACATTAATTTACCATTTTAATTATAGTTGTATTTGGCCATTAGACTCATAAGTGACAACCTGATATAAATAGTTTCCACCAATATATTTTATGCATGCAGCCTTTAAAGGAAACTTAATTACTAGACAAAGCAGGATTTTCAAAATATAAATGGAATAATAGCTCAAGGATGTGCAACACAAGTTATTTTCAACCTATACAATATTATTATTCAACATTATACTGTAAGATTACTCACAACACTAGTTCTAATAATCTTGCTAAACTATATAAACTGATTTGATGCTGCTTATGTCTATAGGTTGGTAACCCAGCACCACTGCTGTCTGCTGGACAATTCATAATTTATGTACAATGTCACACCTCGATTTTATTTTTGTTAAACCACCATGCATTTCCCATTTAAGTTCATCCAAGAATATTTTACAGCAACAGAGACACAACAGACAGTAAATGCTGGAATCTAGAACAAATGACCTGGAGTAATTGAGCAGTCTGTGGGGGAAAGGAATTTTCAACACTTTAGGTCGAAACTCTGCACCAGGACAGAGTGGATTGGAGATAAGTTTCCATGACAGTCCACTCTCAAAAAACATGACACAATTTCATTCAGATTTTGACCCAACTTAATTTACTTTGACAGAAATTTCAAAGTAACATGAACCCAGAATTCTACTGGTGATAGATACAGCATCCCAAGGGATCTTTGCTGAGAGACGATCTACATTACAATATCATTCAAATGAATGAAATTAGACACAGATCTATAATAATATTCCAACAAAATGATTTTACCTCATTTCTTTGAACTTTGCTTTGTTCTCATGACGATCAATAAGACTATGTAGAATACACAGGACAAGTAATCTCAGCTCACTGTCTTCCATTAAAGAAACTGATAATATTGGCTCTAAAAATGGAGAAGGAAGTGCAGCTGCTATACTTTTGGCCTTGTATCCTGAAGTTACCTGTATTAATTAAAAATAGTAAACAATTTAATTACCTCTCAGGCTTATGGACAAAAAAAGACTCATTTTATATTCTGCTTACTTATTTGTAAAACTTGTTTCAGGTACATAGCAAAATTAACTATCAGTCTCTTATGCTTATCTGCCACTAAACTATATATTTTCTGTATTTTTACATTCCAAGGAGTATTTTACATAAAACTAAATCAGCAGTACAAAATAGCACCAGATTTCCACAAAAAAATTGCCAAATTTTCTTTTTGACCCTTTTCCAGTAATGTTATATATATTTAATCTATACTCATGTAGGATGTTGTTCCACATCATGTTCTTAATTCACAGAATTTTTTTCCCTACCAGGCCTCTATCTTTTAACCTTTGTCCAATTCATTCCAACTTGTATTCTAGTAACCCTTGTCCTATCACCTAAACAGTTTCTAGTTTCCTGGTCCCAGCTGACTCATCTTCACAATAGATGTTCAATCCTTCTTTCCCACCATCCCACATAAAGCTCTGAAAACCTTTTGTTTCTTCTTTGAACAAAACTCAGTCTCCTTTCACCTCCACTTTCCCTTAGCTAGCTGAACATATTCATTGAACAACCCCTTATACAAATATACTCATTTTCTATGAAAAAAAGTGTAGCTATGAACTTACATGGGCTCAAGCTAAGTCTGCCTCTTTGTTTGATATGATTCTCGACCATCAACTCTTTCTGGTACATTGATGATTGTACTGATAGTGCTTCCTACACTTGTACAGAATAAATAAAAACTTCATTATCTTTGTTGTCAATTTCTAGGCTTGTTTACATAGTCCATACAGGCAAATCCCTTTCCTTCCCTTGCTTTTTTTTATATAAATGTCCATCTCAGCTGATAGGTTAGCCACCAATATCCATTAAAAAACCATTTGACTTCCACAGCTGTTTCAACTACACCTTCTCGGTCTTCTAACCACTACATCCATTCTATCTTCTTTAATGCTCAGACTTTTCATACCAGTGCCTTAATTGTGGTTCTCTCACCGTACTTACAGGGTTTCAATCACACTTCTCCATTAACCTTCTTTCTGTGCTGTCTCTCTCACCACCAATCCAGACAAAGGAAAGAATTTACTGTGCTCATCTTTTCTCCACATTCATTTTGTATCTTCTTATAATTTCCAACAGGATTCTGCCACCAGTCACCTCTTTCCTTTTTAATAGGAATATTCCCTTCACAAATCAAAGTCCACTATCATTTCTAGCAATATCTCACCTGTTCATAGCACGTTCCCATGCAGTCTCGGAAAATGGATCTACCCTTTTACCTCTTCTCTGTCCATCAGTCAAGGAACCAAAGGGTCCTTTTATATGATGCACAATTTAGTTTCACTATTGACAAATTTGCACACTGGATTTGCTGCTCACAATATGGTTTCTATTTCATTGAAAAATGTACAGTGTGCATGATTGTTTTATGGGAAACCTCTATTAAGTGCAGAACCGTGACACCAACTTTTCAATCTTTGTAATTTTTATTCTCTATCCTACTTCCATTCTAAACCCTATTTTCAGCCTTCAACAACGGTCCAACAATGCTTAATGAGGCTTTTTTGTTTTGCGATGCGTTTGCCAGGATATTAGAACTTTCAGAACTTAAAACTGAAGGTTATAATTTCAGACAAATCTCATGTTTTCCTCATCAGACCACAGAGTTGCCTGCACTCCTCCATCTCAATTGTCTTTTTGTCTCCAACTGCCAGTTTTTAAAGTTAGTTGTTACCTTCATAACCTGGCTTTTATCCTCTTGCAGACATTCCATTGCTTCCTCTAGCCTTCCCCCTCTTCAAAAACAATATCATCTCATTTTTCCAGTTTTGATGAAAAATTCCAAAGGGGTATATTGAAATATTTCCTCAAAAAACAAAGTTCCATTTAAATAACCCTATTTACATTTTTTCTTTTAAATCTTACCATAAGTAATGATTGTAGTAGTTTGACCTGGATTGTTCTTGTTCCACGGTCCCTACAAACAATTCAAACTTGCAAATTAAAATAGGCCTCATTATCTTAAGATCAGAAAATATCATAAAGACAAGAGATTCTGCAGATTTTGGAAATGCAGAATAACACACACAAACTGCTGGAGGAACAACGTAGTTCATACACCATTTATGAAAAGGAATTAAGAGTCGACATCTCAGCATGAAATGTCAAGTCTGTGTGTCATGAAAATATAATTTTGACCTTAATTCAACCACGACCCAGAAGCCAAATTTTAAACATTAAATAATTAAATTGTGATTTAAAGTGTATTTATTTCAATTGCAAAAAAAAAATACAATTTCAAATACAAGTATGCCAATTAGTGTTACTGCACAGTCTAATATACTTCTACAGCAATTAATTCTCAATGAATAAAAACTTAAACAGATGAAGAGGAAATTAGTTAAAAAAATGTCAGAGACATTCAGCAAATTGGGCAATATCTGTGGAAACAGAAACAGAATAAACATTTCAGGTTAAAGATCCCTCTCAGAAGTGGAAATTAAAAAAAGCTCAGAGGCTGTAACAAAGTCATGATTAGAAAAAAAAAGTTGAAAAGTTCTTTTTTTAAACTAGAGTTAGTAAAGATATTAAGAAGCAGGGCTTCAAAAGCAGGTTGACTCCTCATTACTGGCCATGTTTCATGCTGGCGAAAAAAGAAATTGTAGAAACGCACAGATTCTACAATTTCTTCAGCTAAACAAATAATGCAGCAGAGAGAACCTTCGACACCTGCAGTATTAGGCTAGCTTTAAGGAACATAGCACCTGCACTGGCCAGATATATTGGACATCAGAGCTGGGACCAAAGCCCTTGAAGGGGAATTTGCCAGTCCTTGGTATGGCAGACACAGAGGTACTGAAAGGAATATTGAAATGGGAAGAAATAAACTGAACAAAGGAATAGGAGTTAAAATAGCATCAAAATAAGAAAGATTTTTTTTAAGGATAGGCAAGACTAAGGCATTTCACTTTGAGGTATTGATCCACAATGGATATGACAGCATAGGTGCCCAGTTTCTACAGTACATTTCCCACCATTATGAATCTTGCTTATAGTGGTATATTTGACTGCTGTGGCTAACATGTCCAAAGTTTACACCAACTAGATAAGAAAATTTTAATATCTGATCTAAAGCAGAAGGTAACACATGACAGTACCTATTAACTGAGAAAGCACAAGTCTGAATCATAACTTACCCAGAGTAGCTCGACTCCAGGGCTCCAGTATCAAAGGTGGGTACCTTTCCCATAATAAACATAATTATTTCAGATCTTTGATAATCTGGAAGATTGCTTCCAAAAGAGCCTAAAATAAAGTTGACAAGTTCAGCCATTTTTATGATCAATTAAATTTTTAATACACAATGACAAAATTTTGTAGTAAAATTCTCACACATCAAAAAACTAACATAAGTCTAAACAAGACTTAATATTTTCTATATTTACTGTATATTTCACCTGCTTAAATTGATATCACTTTGCAGACAGTCCTCACCTCTCTCAACTTACTTTTCTGCTTGGCCTGTTATAGTTAAACTTGGAGACACTACACTGATTCCTTTCTTAACATTATTAACAAATCCAAGGGCCCAGTATTCTCCTACTAACATCAGCTTAAATACTTTTGAACGGAACAGCAATTAGTGTTGGAGCAAGAATAAGAGAAACTTTAAACATCTGAACACCCAACCCCCATGCAATTTCTACAGATCTATACTGTTTTTGCTATACGAGTATCATATTCTATTAGCTCTAAAGCAAATATTGAAATATATTGCCCAAAGTTTAAGGCTCTGCACAAACATCACTGTACACATGTCGTTTTGGCTGTTCAACCATGTAATCTCTGAATAAATGGTCGATAGATTGCAGGATAAAGGATAACAGCTTGAGATAATTGTACTTAAGACAGGATCAACTACTTTCACTGCAGGTTGTATAATGAAGTAATCTTGCAGAGATGCTCTCCTCCACATATACTCATGTATATGCAAATTAGACCACTAACCTGGTGGATTAAGTGAACTTTGTTAGCGATCAGTCTTTACAACTGATGGAACAACTGAATAAGAAATTAAGAAACAATTGTGTTGCACGGAGGAGGCCAAGTTTCTGCTAACCTGTTTCTTATGGTAAGATTTAAATTTTAAAAGGTAATACAAAAATGCATTGAAACACTGAATCACAGAACATTATTAATATGGTTTGATATCTAATAATATTGTTTTTTCAAAAAAAATCAGTAAAAAATGTATATTGTGTCTTTATTACCTACTTATAAACAGTTTGTTTTCGCCAAGGAAGAAGAGTCTAAAACTAGGGGGAGTAGATTTAAGGTAAGAGGGGAAATATTCAAAGGGAAATTGAGGGGGGGGGCAACTTTTTCCACCCCACACAGGGGGTTGTGGACATGTGGAACAAGCTGCCAGAGGAAATGGCAGAGGCAGTTTCAATTATAGAGTTTAAAATATATTTAGTCAGGGATATCGATAGGAAAAGCATAGAGGGGTCCCAGCCACACGTAGACAAATGGTACCAAGCTCAGGATGACACATTGGTCGGCATGGGAAAGTTGGGCTGAAAAGCCCAGCTCTGTAGCAGAACTATGAACCTAGTTCACTATCTTATACCAAAACATGTCAGTGCAAGAAGAAAAATGTCTTTGCTAAGCCACTAATCAACCATTGCCTAAAACCATGTTACGTTGGCCCAAAATTTGTAATTAAATTATTATTATATATATATATATCCCACTACAATAGGATGTGCCATTTATTACCAAAATTAAGAAGTTGTCAGATGTGCTGCTTCATAATTTATTTTAAGCTTATTGTAACAACATCTTCTTTTCAAGCTCGTTGTTCCAATTATTCCTGCACTTACCAAGTTATACTGTGTACCATTTAGGATCACAAGACTAGAAGGCATGAGAACGGAATTAGGCCATTCAGCTCATGGACTCTATACTGCTATTCAATCATGGCCAATTTGCTTCCATCCTCAACCCCAACCTCCTGCCTTCCTCCTGTAACCTTTGACGCACTTAACTAAACAAGAGTCCATTAACTTCTGCTTTAAATATACCAAATAACTTTATCTCTACAACCATCTGTGGCAATAACTTCTACAGATCCACCACCCCGTGGCAAAATAAATTTATACCATAAGATTTAGGAGCCAAATTTGGCCCATCAAATCTGCTCTGCCATTTTATCAAGGCTGATCCATTTCCCTCTCAACCCTGTTATTTTGCCTTCTTCCTATAACTTTTCAAACCTCAGCTAATCAAGAACCTGTCAACCTCCGCCTTAAACGCACCCAGTGACTTGGCCTCCTCAGCTGCCTGTGGCAATGAATTCCACAAATACACCACTCTTCAGCTGAAGAAATTCCTCTTCATCCTCCTTTCTAAATGGATGTCCCTCTATTCTGAGGCTGTACCCTCTGATCTTAGACTCCTCCACTACAGGAAACCTCCTCTCAAGGCCTTTCAACATTCGATGGGTTTTAATGAGATCCCCTCTCATTCTTATAAATTCTAATGAGTGAGCCCACTCTAGTGAGCCCAGATCCATCAAACACTCCTCATAGGATAAGCCTTGCATTCCCAGAATAATTTTCGTGAATCTCCTCTGAACCTTCTCCAATGTCAGCACATCCTTTCTTAAATAAAGGGCCCAAAACTGCTCACAATACTCCAAATGAGGACTCACCAGTGCCTTATAAAGCCTCAGCATTACAGCCTTAATTTTATATTCTCATCCCGTCAAAATGAATGCCAACATTGCATTTGCTTTCCTTATCACTGACTCAACCTGCAAGTTAACCTTTAGGGAATCCTGCATGAAGTCTCCCAAGTCCCTTTGCAGTTTGGATTTTTGAACTTTCTCCTCATTTAGAAATAGTTTATACTTTTATTCATTCTACAAAGTGCATGACCATACACTTACCGGCACTATATTCCACTTCCCACTTTGACCAAGTCGTTCTATAGCCTCCCTGTTTCCTCAACACTACCTGCCCCCCACCCTCCCCCCCCCCCAAATCTATCTTCATATCATCCACAGCTTGGCCACAAAGCCATCAATTCTGTCATCCAAATCATTAACACATAATGTAATATGTGTTACAGCCCCAATACTGACCCCTGCAGAACTCGGCTAGTCACTGGCAGCCAATCAGAAAATCTACAGCAAAATACAGACCCTTCGGCCCACAATGCCGTGCCGAACATGTACTTACTTTAAAAATTACCTAGGGTTACCCATAGCCCTCTATTTTTCTAAGCTCCATGTACCTATCCAGGAATCTCTTAAAAGACCCTATAGTATCCACCTCTACCATAGTCGCCGGCAGCCCATTCCACGCACTCACCACTCTCTGTGTAAAAAACTTACCCCTGACATCTCCTTTGTACCTACTTCCAAGCACCTTAAAACTGTGCTCACTCATGTTAGCCATTTAAGACCTGGGAAAAAACCTCTGACTATCCACACGATCAATACCTCTCACCATCTTGTACACCTCTATCAGGTCACCTCATCCTTTGTCACTCCAAAGAGAAAAAGCCAAGTTCACTCAACCTATTCTCATAAGGCATGCTCCCCAATCCAGGCAACATCCTTGTAAATCTCCTCTGGACCCTTCCTATGGTTTCCACATCCTTCCTGTAGTGAGGTCATCAGAAATGAGCACAGTACTCCAAGTGGGGTCTGACCAAGGTCTTGTATAGCTGTAACATTACTTTTCAACTCCCTCATTTGTCTAAACTCTGGACAATGTAGGCCCAGGACTATCAACTGCCCATCATACATTAACCCTTTCATTCCCAAACATGGATTTTCAGAAGGTCTTTAACAAGGTGCTGCACATGAAGCTATTAAACAGGATAAGAGCCCATGGTAATACAGGAAAGGTACTAGCCTGGGCTGAACAGAAACAGTGGGAATAAAGGGACCTTTTCTGGTTTGGCTGCTGGTGACCAATGGTGCTTCACAGGGGCTGGTGTTGGATCCACTAACATTCATGTTATACGTTAATGCTCCAGATGACGGAATTGATGCTATGTGGCCAATAGACAACTTTAAGGGGAAGCTGCAGGTGCTGATGTTGTCACAGGCTGCTGCGCTTGTCCTTTTAAATGGTAGCGATCACAGGATTGGATAGTGCCAGGGTGAGTAACAGTGGTGCAACTTTGCAGAAGGCACACACAGAAGCTACTGTACAGAGAATGATGCCAGTCAAGCCGACTGCTTTGTCTGGATGCATCAAGCTTCTTGAGATTTGTTAGTATTGCACTTCTCTATTTAACTGAGGGGTATTCCATCACATTCCTAAACTGTACCTTGTAAATCATGCAAAGGTCTCCAGTCTGCTCCTGTGCCTGTGATATTTATGCAATTGAGTTTCTGGTTAATGGTGACATTCCAGGATAGTGATAGTGGGCAATTTTACAATTATAATGCCTTTGAACATTAAGAGCAGGTGACTAGATTTCTTTCTCACAGATAGTTGTTGCTGGGCACTTTTGTGGCATGACAGCTCTCCGCAACCCCCCAGAACAAAGAAATTCACCAAGGACTGTGTGAAGGAATTCCCACACAATGCAGTTTTAAATGACTGCTTGCCTTCCAACTATGCCCCTCTCTCGAATCGCTCCCATTAGTGGAAATATTTGCATACCTACCCTGCCTTTTAAATGTTTTAACAACATCACCTCTGATTCTACTGAACTGGGCAAGAATACAGATCAGGCTTCTTTAACCTCTTACTATAACATTTGCCTTTTAAACGATTTGCTACACCTTCATAACTTTGTATTTCAGGCACAAGCATACTTTGACTTGCTGTGATCATTTACAATCTTTTCCATTGTGACTGCAATCTGCCTTTTGATTCCTCCTAGCAAAGTGTATTACTTCACACTTTCCTACATTAAATCCATTATCCATCAGTAAATGTGGATATCTTACACTCTGCTTCCTTCAAGTCATTATTAATAGCTGCAAATAATTGAGGGCCAAGAGCTACAATCATTCTGCAAAGCACCAAGATGCTGTGAAAAACTCATCTTGCATACTGTTCACACAGATCAAATCATTACATGGTGCATTAAGCCAACATAAGGTAATAATACAATGACATAATGAAGTGTAAAAACTACTGAAAAAGTGCAGTGCAGGTAAACGAAACAGTGCAATATCATAACAAGACTAATTATGAGGCCAAGAATCCATATTATCTCACAAGAGGTCCATTCAACAGTATGATAACAGTGAGGCAGAAACTGTTCTTGAGCCCGACTGTATATGCTTTCACACTTCTCTATCTTCTGCCCAACGGGAGGGGAGCAAAGAGAATGTCCAGGGTGGCTGGGGACTTTATGTTGGCCACTTTACTGAGGCAGCGAGCAGTATAGGCAGAGTCCATGGAAGAGAAGATGCACGGAGCTATGCCAGTTGCCATACTTTATGCATCTGGACAGACTGTTTTCTATGGTACGTTGATAAAATATTGGGTTAGGATTGATGGGAATATGCCAAATGTGTTTATCCTCTTGAAGTAAAGGTTTGGGTGGGCTTCCTTGGCTATGACATCAACATGTTTGGACCAGCACAGGCTACACCTACAGCAGGTAGTTGAAGCTCTCAATTCAGGAGCATATGCACCACCACCCTTTTTGAAGTGAACAACCAGTTCTTTTGTAAACATTGAGGGAAAGGTTGCTGTCATGATAACATGACACTAAGCTCTCCATCTTCTTCCTGATACAAATTATCTGTCATGTCCTTGTTAATTGATGCTTATTAGTGGATGTTCTCTCGGTCTTGCTGCATGCAGTCATTTGCTAAGGAGTAGCTAGTGAAATTCAGTGTTATCCATTCATCACTGAACATGCCCATTTCCAACAATATAAAGGAAATCAACTGAAAAGGGTTGTTCACAGAGAACAGGTTCAACCAACAGGGTATGTTATTCGTCAGGTGACCATCAGAACCTGCAGTCTAGTATTTTCTTACAAAGTTCAAGAAAATTCCTCCTATAGGACTCCTAACAACTTTAAATTTCTCAGTGTTGTCATTTCAGAGGATCTGTCCTGGGTACAGTCCATAACTGCTATTATGAAGAAAGCACGGCAGCACCTCTACTTCATTAGAAGCTTGTGAAGATTCTACATGTCATCTAAAACTGACAAACCTCCACACATTCTTCTAAATTCCATTGAGTACAGGCCCAAAGCTGCCAAACGCTCCTCATGTGTTAACCCCTTCATTCCTGGAATTATTCTTGTAAACTTCCTCTCGATTCTCTACAATGACAATCCATCCTTTCTGAGATATGACACCTAAAACTGTAGGTAATACCCTACATGCAGCCTGACAAGTGTCTTATAAAGGCTCAGCATTATCTTCTTGCTTTTATATTCTACTTCCCTTGAAATAAATGCCAACATTGCATTTGCCTTCTTTACCACAGACTCAACATCTAAATTAATCTTCTGTGAGTCTTGCATGAAGACTCCCAAGTCCTTCTGCACCTCTGATGTTTGAACCTTCTCCCCATTTAGGTACGGTAATAGTCTGCACTATTGTTCCTTTCACCAAAATGCATTATCATACATTTTCCAACACTGAATTTCATCTGCCACTTTTTTGCCCATTCTTCCAATTTGTCTAAGTCCTGCTACAATCGCATTGCTTCCTCAGCACCACCAACCCCCCCTCACCTATCTTCTTATCATCCACAAACTTTGCCAAAAAGGCTTCAATTTCTCTAAATAAATTATTGACAAACAATGGGAAAAGCAGTGGTCCCAATACTGACCCCAGTGAACACCACTAGTCATGAGCAGCCAACCAGAAAAGGTCCCATTTATTCCCACTCACCACCTCCTGCCTGTCAGCCATTCCTCTATCACTGCCAGTATCTCTCCTGTAATGCCATAGGATTTCACCTTGTTTAGTAACTCATGTGTGGCACCTTATCAAATGCATTCTGAAAATCCAAGTAAATGACATCCACTGTCTTCCCTTTGTCCACCCTGCTTGTTACTTTCTCAAAGTACTCCAACAGATTTTTCAGGCAAGATTTCTCTTTACAGAAACCATGCTGACTTTGACTTATTTTATCATTATCTCCAGTTGATCATGGGTAAAGCCCTCCCCACCACTGAGCACAGCTACACTGGGTTGTCACAGGCAAGCAGCATTCATCAAAACCCCCCCGCCATCCAGGCCACGCTCTCTTCTCACTGCTGCCTCAGGAAGGTGGAACACGGGCCTCAAGACCCACATCACCAGGTTCAGGAACAGTTATTACCCCTCAACCATCAGGCTGTTAAACCAGTGAGAGTAACTTCACTCACTCCATTCATGAACTGGATTCATTTCAAGGTCCCTTCAGCTCATGTTGCTATTTATTGCCTACTTATTTATTTTTCTTAGTTGTTGGATATTAGTTGTTGCCCGCCCTGTCAGGGACAGTCTTTCATTCTTTCTACTGTGCTTCTTGTCATTACTGTGACTGCCCGCAATAAAAGGAGTCTCAGAATGGTATATGGTGACATCACACGTACATCAATAATAAATGTACTTTGAACTTTTACCAGAAAGAAAACCGCAGGCAATGATGGTTTGGTCTGATTTCACTTCGCACTCCTAAGTCCACCAATATTAGAAACAGAAGGCTAAGGCCTAATTACCAAAGCAACACCAGCAACGTGTAATAAATTTGAATCATGTTCAGTTAACCCCATAACATTAACTGCATCAACAACGAAAGCTGCCAACCTCACAATAATTTCATTCACAGTTAGCAGTGGAATTCACAAATCAAATGATGCAGCTCATCTTTTCTTGTGATCTCAAATCAGTATCATTACTAGCAAGAGGAAAAATACGAGAGCTGGTTCATAAATAATGATGACATTTGATGGAAATAGTTACTATGGTGACAGAGTTTTTTCAAAACACTATAATGCAAGTCTTCAGTCCCCAAGATAAACATAACCCTATATACCAAGCAATAATACCCTATGTTCCTCCCCTCCCAAGCAAACTACATAGTTCCAAACTTGCTGATTATCGGACACCAGCTCCACTAACCACTGAGCAACAGGAGGATTCCACACCTGATTTGAAAACCAAAGGCTGAACTTGCTCCAAGCTAGTTCAGGATCCAAAACTGCAAAGCTTACGTGACAGAACTTTGAACATTTAATTGCTGATAAGATGACAATCAAACCAAGCTCAGTCTGCAAGATAACTGGAAACTATGACAACGGTCAAAGCTACACTGTCAACTGTTTCTTGCCTTTCAAATGTCTCCAGCCATCAGAAACATTCCAAAACAGAACTTATAAACTATTAAAACATCTATAAAATCTGAACATTTTATTTTTAATGTTCTTCCTTACAGCTGTCCTATTAGAGATCAGTAGGATCCTAGACATTAGCCTAGTCCAAGCAGAAGTACAAACGAGGGGTGGTCGATAAGTTTGTGGGCTAAGGTAGAAGGAGTTAATTTTAGAAAACCTAGCACATTTATTTTTCCTACATTTATACACTTAGTCCAGCGGTCATGGAGCATACGGATCCCTTCTTTGTAGAAGTCGGCATCTTGGACCTCCAGTAGTGGTCCACAGCAGGGGTGATTGATAAGTTCATGGCCTAAAGTAGAAGGAGATGAGTTATTCAAACTTTCTGCATTTTCACTCAGAGTTGAACTGCCCGTGCGTGTTGTCCTACCACCTAAGGCCACAAACTTATCAATCACCCCTGCTGTGGACCACCTGGAGGTCCAAGATGCTCTCGTTACATGCATGCGCAGTTCAATTCTTTGAGTAATAATGCAGAAAGTTTGAAGTTAATAACTCATCTCCTTCTACCTTAGACCACAAACTTATCAGTCACCCCTGCTGTGGACCACTTCTACAAAGAACGGATCCGTATGCCCCACAACCGCTGGACTAAGTGTGTAAATGTAGGAGGGGACGATGTTGAAAAATAAATGTGCTAGGTTTTCTAAAATTGACTCCTTCTACCTTAGGCCACAAACTTATCAATCACCCCTCAGAGTGGGAAGACTCCGCAGTACAAATGCTGCACAATTATAAATGCAGCTGGGAAATCATTATGCAGCTCGGTGAACAAATGTGGGACTTCTGCATTTTTTGCGTGCAACCTGACTGCTGACATTTACCCACTCGAGTCCTAGCATTTCACACATATTCTGGACCATAAATTATGCTTGGTGCTACAACGCGGAGCTTAACCAATCAATAAAACTGGTAAATTACACACAACTTCACACCTACTGAAGGCTCAGGAGTTTTTGTGCAAGTTCACTGCATAAAATGGATTTCATGCTAAATATTTTCCATTTCAATTTACACCATTAACATCCATGGAGAATTAGTGTCATCTGTAAATAACACACAATTTCACATTGCTAAAATATGTACTCACCAATCGTTTGGATAATTGCATCCTGAACTACTTTCTCATCATTGCTTGTTGATAAAACACCAGTAGATGCATCCTGATTTGACAACTCAAAATCAACACTGAGGCGCAAGTGTTTCAGCAATGTGTTAAACACCTCTAAAACAGTTGGACCTGACGTGGGAAAACAACTTTATGGTTAGTACTCTACAAGTTATTAACTGTATAACATTTCTAAAAGAAAATACAAATGAAAGGCAAGTCTAAATAAAAGTGATCAAGCACAGTTTGAATTAGACACACAAGCAATTAAGCATTTAGCATGCTATCTCAAAATTTGTAAGCAATTTTAATAAGAATAATCCATAAATACATTTTTACTTCTCCTGTTGGAAATAATCTAAAGAAATCCCACAAGGGGAAAAAAAAACACATATGGGTCATATAGTCCACCTAGATCAGCAACAGATTTGGCTGTGGGACTAGTTCCATAGACTTTTCCCATTGGTCCTTTGGAATGCACCAGATTTATTAGCTCCACTAATCTTCAAGTAAGGGGAAGGAAATAAAGATTGCTAGTAGAAGAGTATTACATTTTACTATTCAATTGAAGATTAAATGTTCTAGTTGTTTTAAAATGTGCATGTGTCTTAATAATTATGATTTTAAGCACTAACTTTAATACTGAAGTTCCTGCATAACCGTGAGCCTAAGCAAAAGACAATAACCAGATCACTGAAGAAGAAACTGTCACCCAGGGCATGAACAACTGGCAGTGTATAAACAGCATTAGGCCTACTCCAAAACTGAGCTAGTCTGCTCACTTTTAAACTTAGACCTATCCCTCTTATGCCTTTCCTATCTAAGCAGTCAAATGGGATTGTGGTGAGCATGCAAGCTGCGGGCCAACAAGGTCCAGTTCCATGTTCTTAGAACACAGAGTACAACACAGCGTCTGGCCATTTAATGTATTTGCCTCTACTACTATATCAGGCAGTGCATTCCAGGCAACCATGACGATGAGTAAAAAACTTACCCCTCGAACCTATCCCCTCTCACCTTCAAAGCATGCCCTCTGATATTACACATTTCTACCCCGGGAAACAGATACTTTCTGTCCATTCCATCTATGCTCCTCATAATCTTGTAAACCTCTATCAGATCTCCCCTCAGCCTCTGATGCTCCAGAGAAAACAGGCCTAGCTTATTCAGGCTCTCATGATAGCACATGCCTTTCAAACCAGGCAGCATCCTGGTGAACCTCCTGTGCACTTTCTCCAAAACCTCAGCATCATTCCTACAGTGGAGCGGACAGAACTGTATGCAATACTCCAGAAATGGCCTTACTGAGTTTTATAAAGTTGTAAATAACCTCCTGACCTTTGAATTCAATGCCTCGACTTATAAAAGCAAGTATTCCATAAGCCTTCTTAACCACCTTATTGACTTGTGTAGCCACTTTCAAGGAGCGATGAACTTGGATCCCAATATCTCTCTGTTCAGCAACGGGTACTTTGCCTTTAGCAGTGTACTATCTCCTTGCATTTGCCCCACTGAGGTGCAACACCTCATGTTTATCTGGGCTAAACTCCATCCGCCATTCCTCAGCCCATATTTTCAACTGTATTATTTGCCAGTCTTCTACATTATCCACAACTCCACCAATCTTGGTGTCATTCTTAAATTTACTAACCTACCCATTCACATTTTTATCCAGGTCATTTACGTACATCACAAGCAGCACAGGTCCCAACACAAATACCCTTGGAAGTCCACTAATTACAGACCTGCAGCTCGAATAAGTCCTTTCAACCACTACCCTCTGTCTTCTATGTACAAACCAGTTCTTAATCCAAACAGCCAATTTGCAGCAGATCCCATGCATCTTAATCTTCTGGTTTCTAAAAGCCATGTAGACAACATCCACAGCCCTACCCTCATCAATCTCTCTCATCATTTTGTCAAAAAAACTCAGTCAAGTTGGTAAGACATGACTTACCCCATAAAAAGCCATGCTGACTCTCCCTAATTAGGCAGTGGGTTTCCAAATGCTCATGTATCCTGTCCCTAAGAATTTTCTCCTCCAATTTCTCTACAACTGACGTGAGTTTCACCAGTCTATAGTTCCAAGGTTTTTCCCTTGTTCCCTTCTTAAATAAAAGTACATAAGCCACTCGCCGGTCCTCTGGGCCCTCGCCTGTGGTGACAGAGGACACAAATATACTGATCAAGGATCTAGCAAACTCATCTCTTGCCTCCTTCAATAACCTGGGGTAAATCCCATCAGGCCCTGGGGACTCATCCACCTTAACAATACTTAGGCGCCCCAATATTTCCTCCTCCTTGACCTCTAAACACTTTAACGTATTTATATACACAGCACTGATCCCCTGGTCCTCCATACCCTTTTCCTAGGTAAATACTAAAGCAATGCACTCCAACTACCTCACTCACATTCTCTACATCCAAGCAAATAGAAACACAGAAAACCTACAGCACAATACAGGCTCTTCAGCCCATAAAGCTGTGCCAACATGTCCTTACCTTAAAAATTACCTAGCTACCCATAGCCTTCTATTGTTCTAAGCTCCATACACCTACCCAGGAGTCTCTTAAAAGACCCTATGGTTTCTGCCTCCACCATGTCGCTGACTAATTTCATGCTCTTACCACTCTATGCATACAAAATTTACCCGATATCTCCTCTGTATCTACGTCCAAGCACCTTAAAACTGTACCCTCTCAAGCCAGCCATTTCAACCCAGGGAAAAACCCTCTGACCATCCACACGATCAATGCCTGTCATCATCTTGTATACCTCTATCAGGTCACCTCTCATCCTCCATTGCTCCGAGGAGAAAAGGCCATGTTCACTCAACCAATTCTCATAAGGAATGCTCCCCAAACCAAGCAACATCCTTGTAACTCCCTTCTGCATCCTTTCTATGGTTTCCACATCCTTCCTTTAGTGAGGCAACCGGCACTGAGCACAGTACTCCAAGTGGGGTCTGACCAGGGTCCAATTTAGCTGCAACATTACCTCTCAGCTCCTAAACTCAATCCCATGATTGATGAAGACCAATGCACCATATGCCTTGTTAACCACAGAGTCAACTTGCAGCAGTTTTGAGTGTCCGATGGACTCAGACCCCAAGATCCGTCTGATCCTCCACACTGCTAAGAGTCTTACCATTAATACTATATTCCACCATCATATTTGACCTACCAAAATGAACCATTTCACACTTATCTGGGTTGAACTCCATCTGCCACTTCTCAGCCCAGTTTTGCATCCTATCAATGTCCTGCTGTAACCCCTGACAGCCCTCCACACTATCCACAACACCCCCAACCTTTGTGTCATTATCAAATTTACTAACCTATCCCTCCACTTCCTCATCCAGGTCATTTATAAAAATCATGAAGAGTAAGGGTCCCGGAACAGATTCCTGAGGCACACCACTGGTCACTGACCTCCATGCTGAATATGATGTGTCTACAACCACTCTTTGCCTTCTGTGGGCAAGCCAGTTCTGGATCCACAAAGCAATGTCCCCTTGGATCCCATGCCTCTTTACTTTCTCAATAAGCCTTGCATGGAGTAAATTATCAAATACCTTGCTGAAATCCATATACACTACATCTACTACTCTTCCTTCATCAATGTGTTTAGTCACATCCTCAAAAAAATTCTATCAGGCCCGTCAAACATGATCTGCCTTTGACAAAGCCAGGCTGACTAGTCCTAATCATATTATACTTCTCCAAATGTTCATGAATCCTGCCTCTCAGGATCTTCTCTATCAATTTACCAACCACTGAAGCAAGACTCACTGGCCTATAATTTCCTGGGTTATCTCTACTTCCTTTCTTGAATAAGGAAACAACATCCGCAACCCTCCAACCCTCCAGAACCTCTCCTGTCCCCAATGATGGTGCAAAGATCATCACTAACGGCTCAGCAATCTCCTCCTTCGCCTCCCACAGTTTGCCTGGGTACATCTTTTTTTGGTCCCGGTGACTTATCCAACTTGATGATTTTCAAAATCTCCAGCACATTCTCTTCCTTAATATCTACATGCTCAAACTTTTCAGTCTGCTGTAATTCATCCTTACAATCACTAAGATCCTTTTTTGTAGAAACCCTCTTCATCGTTAAGTGGTCCAACTCTCTCCCTATTTATCCTTTTACTCCTTATGTATGCACAGAATGCCTTGGGATTCATCTTATTCCAAATTGCCAAGGACTTTTCAAGACCCCTCCTGGCTTTCCTAATTCCCTCCTTTAGTTTTTTTTTCTTGTTTTGTTAAACTCATGTGCTTCACTTGACCTGATTCCTGAAGGTTTACGTATTTTTCCTTTATCTTTTTGACTAAATTCATCACCTCTCTGGAAATCGTAAGTTCTCTCATCTTTCCATCCCCATCCTTCCTTCTAAAAAGATATCTTTCCTGTATTTGTACAATTGATCTTTAAGCACCCTCCACATTTCTGATGTGGACATGCTGGAGAAAAGATGTTCCCAATTAACACTTCTTAGTTAATGCCTAATGCCCTCATATCCTTACCTATAGCTGTCCTGAAAGATGGGGAATTGTGGGTCACTGTTCCCCATATGTTCACCCACGAAAAGGTCAGTCAGTTGGTCAGGCTCAATACCCAACATTAGGCCCCTCCTCTCAATGGACAGCCCACACACTGATTTAAGAAATTTTTCTGGATACACTTAACAAATTCAGCCCCTTACACTAAGGTGATTCCGGTTTATATTAGAGAAGCTGATAATAATCTTGAATCTATGATTCATTGAAAATGCGGAACAAACTACATTCCAGAATAAACGTCAGATACAAAAGAATGATGCAGACGTACACAAACATTCTAGAACGCAGTGGCAGGCTGAGGAGAGAATCAGTAAGTTTATAGTTTACTATTATATTACTCTTACATATACAGCGAATAAAGGAACATGCAATTAACATTACTCGTTACCCCTCCGACTGTTAGCGCTACTTACCAACAGAACCTTTTGCTGCTATAGTAACAGTCTCTAAAAGGACTTGCACAATGCCAGCTCGGACCCTTGGAGAATCCTTGTTGTGAGTGTCCAGGTGTCGAAGAATTTGCTGAATCACATGATGAGAATGCTGAGCCTGTAACATTAGCTATATTGTAATGAGCAAACCAGGAGCACGTGCAACTGAGACATTAGAGAACAACTTTTATGCAAGGCAAGGAAGAGAGCTTTAAAATGAAACTAAGCAGAAAATGTTAAGTTTCCATGCACATTGCACACATTATCTCACTAGACCTTATTGTGGATAAAATGCTATTATAAAAAGGCCCAATAAAAATTAAGCCCACCTGCTTGAAATAAAACATGATGCTGGAAACATCCAGCAGATCAGACAACATGGGAAATGTTTCTGGTTAATGACTCTTAGTGAGAACCAGCAAAAAGAGAAAACAGTTATTTTAAGGATGGAAAGGAATGAATGATACTAAGCGAATGCCTGAGAAGTTAGTTAGGATTGAGCTGTAAACAAGGTCAGCTGCTTCAACGGGTTAATAAGTTACAGACTCGGAACAAAAACGTACAAGCAATCAAATCAAAGGAGCTGAAGGGTAAAAGCAAACAAAGGAAGGTGAAGCTGTGAAATGCAGGGCTGCACGACAAGCCAGGCAGGTCAATTTGTGCTAGCAAGAACTGAGCAAATATCATAGACAGGCTTGTTAAGTCTATAGGGAGTCACCACATGTTGTAAAATTTAATATTAAGCCAGGAGCCGCTAGGTGGCTAGATAGAAAATGAGTTACTGTTCCTCATGCTCACATCGGCTCCTGTAATAACAAAGCAGGAGGCTATGGACAGAAAGGCTAGAGTGGAAATGAGATAAGGGAGATCTTGTGTTCTATGCATCAAATGCCTCATTTTATTGTGTCCCTGGCCTTTTGTTCAAGATTCTCTCTCTTCCTTCATTAACCTATTAGCCAGATCACCTTCATCCCCACAACTCAAATTTACTTTTGTCTCACTCATCCCTCTGTAAAAACTAACTTATTTTTCTATCTTGCCCAGCTCAGCAGAAGGATCTTTGAGCTGAATTGTAAACTCTTTCTCTTTTGACAGACTTTGACTAACCTGCTGAATGTTTTAGCATTTTGTTTTTATTTTGGATTTCTAGCATCTGCAGTTTTTTTTAAATTTCCATGCACTCCAAATGTGCAGACTGTTGACACTGGACTCTTAGCAATTAAATTAGACTTTTCAATATTTTTATTCAAGCCATAATGGACTTAAGTAGATGTAGGAAAAGCAGTAAAATGGCTTTCAGAAATAACAAAAATTGCTTTTCCAAATATTACACACTAACCTGTATGGAATACATTGTAATTTTAAAGCAGGAAACAGCAAATGCATTTGGGTCCCACAAGTGATGGTTGTCTAAATGCCTATTAATAAAAGAATAAAAAAGTATAATTAAAATACATTTCAGAAATTAATCATAGCAAATTTATAATGCAAGCAGTCAGCAGAGTGAACAAGTAAAACCCTGAAGACCAAATTTTTGTTTGGATGATTTATATCAAAATCAGTTTATCTGCATTACATTTATTATTAACCGCGTTATTTTGAAGGGAGGAAAGTATACTAAGTTTCACTTAAAAAACACCAAATTTGACCCAATTATTTCCTGAATGTTGATGAAAGGGTATTCACCAATTATTATTTGTGTGATATTTCTAACATGATAAAATACACCAAGCTATCTCACAGGAAAATTCTGACAATGAAGTTAATATCCAAAACCATGACAAAGTTTCATTAGTATTGGAGGTAAGAGGAGTGGATTAGGTTTCGAAAGGGAATTCCAAATCTCAACCTTGGCAGATGGAGGCTAGGCTACTGAAGTGAAAAAGTTTAAACTGAGGATTTGCTTAATGACCAAACAATTTATTTGTTTTATTTAGCATGGAATAGGCTTTCAGCACTTTGAGCCACACCAATCAGCAGCACTTAACAACCTTGATTTAACCCTATCCTAACCACAGGACAAGTTGCAATGGTCAACTACCCGGTATGGGAGGAAACACGAGGACCTAGAGAAAACTCATGCATTTCACATGGAGGAGGTACAGAGACTTTTACAGAACAGCACCAGAATTGAAATCTGGAATGCGTAACATCGTGCTACAATGTCGGCCGTAAGTGGACAAGACAAAGCAGGACTCAGCAGAGAGTTTTTCAAGTTTTCTTATTACAGTAAACCATGGTCTTTAGAAATGTTAAGGTATATAGAACCACAGACCACTACAGCACAGAAAACAGGCCATTCAGTCCTTCTAGTCTGTGCCAAAACTTTAGTCCGCTAGTCCCACTGACCTGCACCTAGCCCATAATCCTCCAGACCTCTCCCATCCATGTATCTATCCAATTTATTCTTAAAACTTATGAGTGAGCCCACATCTACCACATCAGATGGCAGCTCGTTCCACACACCCACCACTCTGAGTGAAGAAGTTCCCCTAAACCTTTCCCCTTTCACACTAAAGTCATGCCCTCGCATATTTTTCTCTTCTAATCTAAGTGGAAAGAGCCTACTTGCATTTACTCTCTCTATACCCCTATAATTTTGTAAATCTCTATCAAATCCCCGCTCATTCTTCTATGCTCCAAAGAATGAAGTCCTAACCTGTTCAATCTTTCCCTGTAACTCAACTCCTGAAGACCCTGCAACATCCTAGTAAATCTTCTCTGCACTCTTTCAATCTTACTGATATCCTTCCTATAGTTAGGTGACCAGAACTGCACACAATACTCCAAAATATGTCTTATACAACCTCACCATAACATCCCAATTCCTATACTCAATACTTCGATTTATGAATGCCAGGAATCCAAAAGCCTTCATTACAACCCTGTGTACCTCTGATGCCACTTTCAGGGAATTATGTATCTGAACTCCCAGATCCCTTTGTTCCTCTGCACTCCTCAGTGCCCTACCATTTATATTATCTAGTGTTACTGAACAGGGTTGAATTTTTAGTTAAGACATCATTAAATGGGAAGAACAGAACTGTAGAGAACACAAAAGATTCCACAGATGCTGGAAATCAAGAGCAACACACACACAAAATGCTGGAGGAACTCAGCAGGTCAGGCGGCATCTAATGAAATGAATAAAGTCAATAAAGGGCAGGAGGAAGAGTCTGATGGGAGAGGGGAATTGATGAGGAGGTGACAGGCCGGTGAGAAGAGGTAAGAGCCCAGAGTCGGGAATAGAAAAAGAGGGAAGAGGGGGTTAAAAACTACCAGAAGAAGAAATTGATGCTCATGCCATTAGATTGGAGGCCACCTAGACATACTAAGAGATGTCGTTCCTCCACCCTGAGAGTGGCCTCATTGTGGCAAAAAAGGTAATCATGGACTGATTTGGTGGACTGGGAATAGGGATGGGGACTGAAATGGTTGGCCAGTGGGAAATTCGCTTCTGATAGATAGAACAGAGGTGCTCGACAAAGCAGTCCTCCAATGTAAAGGAGAACGCATGGGGAGTATCGGACACAATAGTCGACCCTAACATATTCACAGGTGAAACGCTGTTTCACCTGGTAGGACTGTTTGGGGCCCTGAATAGAGGCAAGTGACATGTCGCTTGCAGGGATATGTGCCAGGAGGGAGATTGGCGGGGAGGTATGAACGGACAAGGGAATCACAGAGGGAATCACAAGATGTGCTTGGTGGTAGGATCCCATTGAAGATGGCAGAAGTTACAGAGAATGATATGTTGGATGCGGAGATGGGGTGGTAGGCAAGATCAAGGGGAACTTTATCTCTGTCGCTGTTCAGGCAGCGGGAAGATGGGGTGAGTGCAGATGTCTAGGAAATGGAAGAGAAATGGCTGAGGATAGCTTCAATGATGGAGGAAGCTAAACCCCATTCTTTGAAGACATCCTGGAAAGAAGAGCATCATCCTGGGAACTGATGCAGCGCAGATGAAGGAATTGAGAAAAGGGAATACCATTTTTACAGAAGACAGGGTGGAAAGAGGTATAGTCAAGAAAGCCATGGGAATCAACAGGTTTATAAAAGATGTTGTTAGTTTGTCTCCAGAGATGGAGAAAGACAGATCAAGAAAGGGGAAAAGGGAGCCAGAAGTGAACCAATGAACCAAATGAATTTAACGGCAGAGTGGAAGCTGGAAGCAAATTTGATGAAATTTACAAGCTCAGCATGGATACAGGAAGCAGCACCAATGAATTTATCAATGTAGTGCAGGTTGAGTTATCAGGGAAGGCTTGGAATATGGATTGCTCTACATTGCCAATGAAAAGGCATTCATAGCTGGAATATAGTCATGATATTTAAGTCTAACATTCCTAACTTCCTTCAAGTAAATTACATTTGTTTTAACGTCTTCCTGGAATGATACTTTTGACAATTAGGTACAATATTCTAACTAGTATTTAATATAGACTTAGCATAGCTTACTTGCTTTTATAAATTTTTATTTTCTGGCAAAACATTTCACTGCCTTTTTAAATAGGATTTTTACTATCCAGCTCCAAGGATTGGTGTATGAATACTCTCAAACTCCACAGTTCCACACCATTAAAACTGAACCAGTTACTATTTTTACTCAAATTCTTGGAGGATGAATGCAATACATCTCTGCATTGAATTCTGTCTACCCACTTCAATGGCATTCATCTGAATTTCATTAACACTTTTCTCACACTTCTCTACAAGTTTTAACTCTTTGTCCTCACAAGTCTGGAGACGAAACTGAGCTGAGTTACAAAGCCTCCTTATAAGTATCAATTGTTCTAACACGGCTATAACCAAGTAGTTCATCAAATACCTTTTAAAAGATACCACGATTTAAACAAAGGATCAAGGACAGTTAAAATGTTTAAAAAAACAAGTTAAAGCATTAGGAAGGTAACAATCATGAAAAGGTCTAATTATTGTCAGATAGTTGAATTCAAAAGGAAGGGGTGTATACTACAGAGAATAGTTGAACAAAAAATGAAGCATATTCTGTCTATCAATGTAGTGCAGGTTGTCCATATGCAGTCCATATTCCAAGTTGAGGTGCAACTTGGCACTAACATTGTTATTCACACAACTTAAGAAAATTCAGATTAATCTCTTACATGGAGAAGAGGGCTTCAGAAAGGTTTTGTGGAACCTCTTGAAGCAATATTCAGGATCCTGAATCCTACAAGATGCTGGTGAGGCCTAATTTGAAGTATTGTGTGCAGTTTTGGTTTCCTACCTGTTGGAAAGATGTCAATAAGATTGAAAGAGTGCAGAGAAAATTTACAAGGATTTTGCCAGGACTTGAGGAGTTTCATTATGGATAAAGGTTAAATAGGTTAAAATTGTATTCCCTAGAATGTAGAAGATTGAGATGAGATTTGATAAAGGTATACAAGTTATGAGAGGTATAGATTGGGTAAAACAAGCAGGCTTTTTCACCGAGGTTGGGTGAGACTAGAACTAAGGTCCTGGGCTAAGGGTGAAAGACGAAACTTTTAAGGGGAACATGAGAGGGAAGTTCTTCATTCAGAAGGTGGTAAGAGTGTAGAATGAGCTGCCAGTGGAAGTGGTAGATGCGGGTTCCGTTTCAACATTAAAGAGAAATTTGGATAGGTACAAATATGGAATGGTATGAATGGCTATGGCCCCTGTGCAGATCAATGGGACGAGGCAGATTACTAGTTAAACTCAGACTAGATGAACATAGAGCTTGTTTCTGTGCTGTTGTTTTCAATGACTAACCCAATGGGAAAATCTGTACAGAGATACCAGCATAACTGAAAAATAAAAGGTTCAGCTTTGCTGTTTCATCATATGTAAATTGATGTTTTTCAAGGAACTACAGAGTATTTTTTAAAGATCAAACACATCCATACCTTACAGTTAGTCTAAAGAAAAATATTCAAAAATATTACATAGTATGTATTCTAATAACTAGTTTCCAAAGTATGACAGTGATTTTATGTGCAAATATTGTATAATTTTACAATTTAAAAACAGAATAAAAAATCGTGTGCTGTCACAAATTAACCAAAACACCAAGTTTTTGAATTATGTACATTATAGCAAGAATATTTTCATTACATACACTGTAATTTTTAAATTAGGAAATTAGCACTTCACAGCACTACTGGGATTGTAATAGGCAATGCAAAACATACTAACTACAACCCTTTCATCTGCTTTTTCTTTGACATGAACAAACACCCTGCAGATTAAAGCTCCGGTTCTGGTTACCTTGTTAAAGGTTTGTGCAAGCTGCGGGATAAGTTAAATGTCATCTGTCTGCTCATTGTTCTTTTTTTAATTGGTTGCTACTTTCAAATCAGCTAATGAAGTTTAAAGAAAATCTGATCCTTTTGCAGTTAGAGAAAGGTGCATTAAATAGTCCTGAGAGAGAAAGCAAAATCTCACCAGCTGGACAAATGAACTGGAGTTATCAATGAATCAGAGTCAAAATATCTTAGAAACAGGCCCTTTGGCCTCCTCTGCCTATGCTGAGCATCATGCCTCTCTATAATAATGAGGGTGGGGATCATTGTAAGCAAAGTTAAGGAACAACAAAACATTTCTATTTACCTGTATTAATTTCATACTACTCTAGGTTTTGCTTATTTAAGTACCTGTCCAGCTGCCTATTAAATGTTTTAATATTGCTACTGCAATTATCTCCTCAGCTCATTCCAGATACTAATTAATGTGAAAAGTTGAGCTCTCAGATCCCTTTAAACCTCTTCCTTATTACTTGGTAGAATGTTCTCTAGCTTTAGACACCACTATCAGAGAAAGCAAACAGGCTATCAATCTATGCTTCTCAATTTTAAATTCCTCTTTGATAATCACTTTTCAGTCTCCTTTGTTCCATGGAAAGCAGACCCAGCCTATCCAATCTATCCTAACAACTCAAGCCCTCCTACCCAGATAATACCCTTGTCAGTATTTTCTGTACCCGCTCTAGCTTAATCACAACTTTCCTATAGTGCAGTGACCAGAACTGCACCTTTTATATAAGTGTAACACAACATCCCAACTCTTGTATTTCATGCCTTGCCAATAAAGGCCAACATGCCATAAATCACTTTCACGTTCTGTGTACCTACCTACCTATGCTGTCACTTTCAGGGATGCATGTCCTTGCATCCTAACATCTTCCAGCTCAGTAATAAACCCCAAGGCCCTGTCATTCACTGTCTATATCCTGCTTTAGTTCAATTTCTCAAAATGCATCCTGCTCTGGCTTAACTTCCCAAAACATCACACCACACCTGTTTGTCCTAAATTCCATCTGCCATTACCTTGCCCACACTCCCAGTTGATCTACATCTTGTCTTAACCTCAAAACTCCTTCACTGCCGGTGACAGCAATAATTTAAATGTCATCTTCAAACCCGCTAAATCTGTCAGAAATCATTAAGAATAA
This sequence comes from Hypanus sabinus, assembly GCF_030144855.1. NCBI lineage: Eukaryota > Metazoa > Chordata > Chondrichthyes > Myliobatiformes > Dasyatidae > Hypanus > Hypanus sabinus. The sequence goes on along the minus strand of NC_082706.1, from coordinate 161,746,527 downwards.
AAGAACCCACCACTGCTATACTGACTCCAATCTCTAAACTAATTTTAGCTATATTACCTTGGATCCCATGATCTAATCTTCCAGGCAAGCCAATTGTGTGGGATTTTGTCAGAGGCCTTACTAAATTCATGGCCTTGCCCTCAACAATCCTCTCATTTACCTCCTTTAAAATTCTCACTTAAATTTGAGCTGCAATTTTACATGCCCTGTATCTATCACCAATCTGTTCTTGCTTTTCTTAATTCAAATAAATTCTGCCTCACCAAATCCCTTCTCAGAACTTTCCTACCAATAAAGCAAGACTCAGCAGCCTGTACTTCCTTAATTACTTAAACAAGGGCTCATTAGCTAACTTTCAGCTTTGTGGTAATTTATCTCTGACTCAAAGATACAAAACTGTCTAACAGGGCCCCAGACACTTCTTCCCTTGTTTCTCATAATATTCCAGGATCCATATAATCAAGATCCAGAGATTTATCTACCTTTGAATTTCAAGACCTTCAACATCTCTTCCATCATAATACTGACATGCTCCAAACCATCATTGCTCATCTCCCAGAATTCATTTGCTTTCGTGTTCTTCATCACAGACAAGAATTCATTTAGACCTCGCCATTTCCACTGACTCTACATTGATCGATAAGGGGCTATATTCTCCAACAGCCATCCTTTTAGTCCTAATATACTTAGAGAATCTTTCAGGATGATTCTTTATCTAATTTGCCAGGGATAACTATTGGCTCCAACTCGACGGCTGTGAAAGTTGATGAAGGCTGCAACAAATCCATCAGCTCCAATTGTCGTTGTTTCCATGCCATTGGAATCAGTTGGTTGAGTTGTGAAGTATGTGCTTCTTAGAGTGCAAAATCAAGTACATGTTAAACAAATACACGCACAGGGTCATCACTCTGTGGGCCTAGATCAACAGAACGAAACCATCATCCTCGACCTCGAGGGATAGCCACGACGATCTATTTTTGCCCTAAGTTTCTTGCTCATGTACTAAATATCGATTGGCATCTCCCTAGAGCAGGGGTTTAGATGGGATGGAGTTTGTTAGGTGTGTTCAGGAAGGTTGACTGACACAGTATGTAGATACGCCTACAAGATGAGAGGCTGTACTTGATCTGGTATTGAGAAATAGAACCTGGTCAGGTGTCAGGTCTCTCAGTGGGAGAGCATTTTGGATATGGGGGAATCACAATTCTATCTCCTTTACCATAGCACTGGAGAGGGATAGGAACAGATAAGTTAGGAAAGCGTTTAATCAGAGTAAGGGGAAATATGAAGCTATCTGGTAGGAACTTGGAAGTATAAATTGGGAACAGATGTTCTCAGGGAGCTGTATGGCAGAAATGTGGCAAATGTTCAGGGGATATTTGCATGGAGCATTTCAATGAAACAGGGATAGGATGTTATGGTACAGGAACCGTGGTGTACAAAGACTATTGAAAATCTAGTCAAGAAGAAAAGCTAATGAAAAGTTCAAAAAACTAGGTAATGACAGAGACCTAGAAGATTATAAGGCTAGCAGGAAGGAGCTTAAGGAGCTTAAGAATGAAATTAGGAGATCCAGAAAGGGCCATGAGAAGGCCTTGGCGAGCAGGATTAAAGAAAACCCCAAGACATTCTACAAGTATGTGAAAAGCAAGAGGATAAGATGCGAGAGTATAAGACCAATCAAGTGTGAAATTGGAAAAGTGTGTATGGATCTGGAGGAGATAGCAGAGGTACTTAGTGAATACTTTACTTCAGTATTCAGTACGGAGAAGGATCTTGACAATTGTCAGGATAACTTACACAAGATTGAAAAGCTTAAGCATATAGACATTAAGAGGATGTGCTGAAGCTTTTGGAATGCATCAAATTGGATAAGTCTCCGGGATTGGACGAGATGTACCCCAGGCTACTGTGGGAGGCAAGGGAGAAGATTGCTGAGCCTCTGCCGATGATCTTTGCATCATCAATGGGGACGGGAGAGGTTTCAGAGGATTGAAGGGTTGCAGATGTTGTTCCCTTATTCAAGAAAGGGAGTAGAGATAGCCCAGGAAATTATAGAGTAGTGAGTCTTACTTCAGTGGTTGCAAAGTTGATGGAAAAGATCCTGAACATTTGGAGAAGTATATTATGATTAAGAATAGTCAGCATGGCTTTGTCAAAGGCAGGTTGTGCCTTATGAGCCTGACTGAAATTTTTGAGGATTGACTAAACACATTGATGAAGGTAGAGTAGTAGATGTAATGTATATGGATTTCATCAAGGCATTTGATAATGTAACCCATGCAAGACTTATTGACAAAGTAAGGAGGCATGGGATCCAAGGGGACTTTGCTTTGTGGATCCAAAATTGGCTTGCCCACTGAAGGCAAAAATGTGGTTGTAGACAGGTTAAATTCTGCATAGAGGTCGGTGACCAGTAGTGTGCCTCAGGGATCTGTTCTGGGATGCTTACACTTTATGATTTTTATAAATGACCTGGTTGAGGAAGTGGAGGGATGGGTTAGTAAATTTGCTGATGACACAAAGGTTGGGGTTGTTGAGGATAGTGTGGAGGGCTGTCAGAGGTTACAGCAGGACATCAATAGGATGCGAAACATGGCTGAGAAGTGGCAGATGGAGTTCAACCAGATGAGGTGGTTCATTTTGTTAGTTCATATATGATGGCAGAATATAGCATTAATGGTAAGACTCTTGGCAGTGTGGATATTCGGAGGGATCTTGAGATCGGAGTCCATTGGACACTCAAAGCTGTTGCACAGGTTGACTCTGTGATTAAAAAGGCATACGGTGTATTGGCCTTCATCAACCATGGGATTGAGTTTAAGAGCCAAGAGGTAATGTTGCAGCTATATAGGACCCTCATCAGACCTCACTTGGAGTACTGTGCTCAGTTTTGGTCACTTCACTATAAGAAGGATGTGGAAACTATAGAAAGGGTGCAAAGGAGATTTCCAAGGAAATTGACTGGTAATGGGAGCATGCCTTATGAGAATAGGTTGAGTGAACGCGGCCTTTTCTCCTTGGAGCGGTGCAGGATGAGAGGTGACCTGATAGAGGTGTACAAGATGATGACAGGCATTGATTGTGTGGATAGTCAGAGGCTTTTTCCCAGGGCTGAAATGGCTAGCAAGAGAGGGCACAGTTTTAAGGAGCTTGGAAGTAGGTACAGGGGAGATGTGAGGGGTAAGTTGTTTTTTTTTTAAAAATGCAGAGAGTGGCGAGTGCATGGAATGGGCTGCCAGTGACAGTGCTGGAGGCAGATACGATAGGGTCTTTTAATAGACTCCTGGATAGATACATGGAGCTTAGAAAAATAGAAATCTATATGTAACCCTAGATAATTTTTAAAGTAAGTACATGCTTGTCACGGCATTGTGGGCCAAAGGGCCTGTATTGTGCTGTAGGTTTTTTATGTTTCTTTGTGCTCCTACATTCCTTGTATCCCCAAAAGTACTTATTTGCTCCCTATACCTGAAACACAAGTTTTCTTTTCTTAACTTATGAACCAAGGTTTCCTAATTAAGCAAAAGGATAATACGGCAATTAAAGGGTCATCACTGTACCATATGCTGCAGACAGCATTTCCCAGCTTAGTTTTTAAACAGTCAGGATTATAGGAAAATGACTGTGCTGCTCCTTTCATTAATCACAACAACTCTGTGCAAGACAATTATAAACTTCATGCTGCAATCACTATCCTCTTCATAAGCCCAGTCCATGGAGTGGACCAAAGCCTCTCATGGCTCAGGTATCAAGTGGGCCAGCCTATTGTACTGGGAGTTTTCATATACACTGGGGGGTGGGGGGGGGGGGAAATGCTTTTTACCTTCATGTTTTCCTTCATCTTCACACCAGTCTTTTTTGTTGTTCTGGCTGCTATGGGAAGTGTTCTGGTCCAGAAGATATAGGGATTTCTGACTTGTTGGCAAAATGGATTCAAAATTGGTTGTGTGATTGGAGGCAGAGGGCCGTCGTGGATGACCTGTGTTGTGATCTAATGGATCTTTGGAAGTCAAGATTGGGGCATAAAATTTATAGCTAAGCAATTTTATTAAATGTCGTGGTAATGAACAAAGAAAAGGAAGCTGAGAGGTCAAGGGATAAAGAAGTGATGGTCATCTCATACTCCAACTAGAGATAACAAAATTCCAGTGATAACAATTAACTTATAGTCAGATTCATGTGGCTTTTGAAAACCAAGCTTCGAAAAAAATATGGATGCAACTATACCATAATTACTAGAAAGTTCACTGAACAATTACATGTATGTATATGGATGATTATATAAAAATATAAGCATAGGTGAGTTAAACTACAAGGAAAATTCAAGAAAATTATAATTCTAAACCCCTAATTCAAAATCTGACTGTAAACTACAAGGATTGGTGCTGGAACCTTTGTTGTTTCTAATTGTGAATGAGAATGTAGATGGTCTGAATAGTAAGCTTGCAAATGACATTAAATATTGGAGTTGTGGACAGCAATAAAGACAGTAACACACACAAAATGCTGGTAGAACACAGCAGGCTAGGCTGCATCTATAGGGAGAAGCAATGTCGACGTTTCAGGCCGAGACCCTTCGTCAGGACAATAAAGACAATAAAGGATACAACAGGCAAGTCAGGTAGAGCAGGAGCAAATGGTGTTTTAGCCAATCAAGTGCAATGCATTTTGGAAGGGAAAATTGTGGTATATATACTGTAAATGGCAAAGACATTATGGGCATTTATGCAGAGAGACCCAGGAGTGCAAGTTCATAGCTTCCTGAAAATGGCATCAGAGGGTGATAGGAAGGTGAAAAAAAATTCATATGCTGGGCTTCATAAGCAGAGATACCGAGTACGAACGTTGGTCACGTTGCAGAAAGGATGTGGCAGCAAGCAAGAATTATGGAGAATAGATTCATCGGGATGTTGCCTGCAATGGAGAGCCAGAAAAATAAGGAGTGTTTGGATAGGTTTGGTTTATTCTCAATGGAACACAGAAGCATATAAAATAAGTGAAGTGCATGAATAGGACAGACAGTCAGAACCATTTTTCAGGGCAGGGAGTCTAGAAATGAAAGGAGATTTGAGAGGGATGTGGCTCATTCACCACACTCACTCACAATCCAGAGGTTGAGGAATGAGCTACCAGAGGACATGGTGGAAGCAGATAGAACCATATTGTTTAAAAGGAATTTGGACAGGTAATTAGACTGGGAAGGTTCCAGGGAAATACAAGCCTAATGGGTTGCAGACAACCTGTATTTGCATAGCTAGGTGTCATGGTTGACACGTTGGCTGAAAGGGACCATTTTTGGGCTGCGGTTCTGATTCTTTGTCCACTTTCAGGAAAAACATTGCTGAGTATTTATGCCCTATTATGCACCACGAGGGTGGTCCAATTTCTAGGCACACGTTCTATTCAGTTTTATGGCCAAAAACCCAAAAGAAGCAGCATGGAATGACAGAACTCTCTGATTGCAAGTTATAACATATTTAACAAATTCCAGAGCAAATACAGTAACTCTGGAACAAAAGAATTATCTTTTTAAAATAGAAATTCTACATTAATGCCCAACAATATACTATATATGGCAGTTGCATCTCAAGCACGTGTTGCTGCTGTACCTCCCAGAAGTGTTAACCAGCCTAGGCCCACCCACATTCATACGGCCTCAGTAAAACTCATGTTACATTTATTTACAGTGGGTGTTACTTGAATTATCTCTTTCTTCCCTTGAGCTGCCACTGCCTGATATGAAGGTGGTCTAACTTGACCAAAACCTCGCCTTACTTTCCCATTTCTCTCATTAAGGGAAAGACTTAATTAACAGCACCTACCACATAAAGACGCTTCACAATTTTCTTCCTTCCCTTTTACTGAACAAACCTTAAAGTACACCTGCTTCTCACTCCTTCGCCATTGCCCACTCCATATTTAAATTAACATATCGTTCAATCTGAACTGACTTTCAAATGAAAGCAGTTTTAAGTTTTACTCTCTACTGTCTGGGAAGAAGCACTATACAACTTACACTAGTACAGGTCTGATGGCATTGTTCATGTTACCATAGGCAGCTCGACTCAGCAATTCACGGAAGCAACTCTCTGCTAGAGTCGCAGGGTTCTCATCTTTATCAGCAGCTCGTGATATTGATGGATGGTTGCTTCTGCTGAAAAACGAAAGCAGAATATTAAACATATATCTTAAATTATGGTTATACATATGCTTCATAATAATTTTTAATTTTGAACCAGATAAAATCAATGAAGCAATAATTAATTTTACTTGCAACATGAGTGAATCTGCAGATGCTGGGAATCCTCCGCAACTTCCGCCACCTCCTATGGGATCCCACCACCAGCCACATCTCCCCCTCCCCCCACTCTGGGCTTTCCGTAGGGATCGCTCCCTACGAGACTCCCTCGTCCATTCATTCCCCCCCCCCCCCCCCCATCCCCACCGACCTCCCTCCAGGCACTTATCCCTGCAAATGGAAAAAGTGCTACACCTGACCCCACACTACGTCCTTCACCACCATCCCAGGCCCCAGACAGTCCTTTCAGGTGAGGCACCACTTCACCTGCGAGTCAACTAGGGTGATATACTGTATCCGGTGCTCCCGATGTGGCCATTTATACATTGGGGAGACCCGCCGCAGACTGGGAGACCATTTCACTGAACACCGGCGCTCAGTCCTCCAGCAGTGGCGGGATCTCTCTGTGGCCACACACTTCAATTCCACAGACCACTCCCACTCCGACATGTCTGTCCATGGCCTCCTCTACCGTCAAGATGAGACCACATGCAGGTCGATGGAACAATACCTTATCTCCCGCCTAGGTAGCCTCCTACCTGCCAGCATGAACATCCAACTCACAGACCTCCGTTGATATCCCAGCCCCCCCTTATTGCACACCTATCTATAATTTTAGTCTGGTTCTCTTTCTCTCTTTTTCCCCCCTCACTATATTCTCCCCCCAGCCCTACCCTTCTTTCTCTTATTTCCCATAATTCTCCACCTTCTTCCAGCCCATTTCCCTCCAGCCTATCACTTCCCAGCTCTCTACTTCATCCCTCCCCACACTTCTAACCCCCTCTTGACCATCCCATGTTACTTCACTCCTGAGGAAGGGTTTCGGCCCGAAATGTCGTCACTACCTCCTCCCATAAATGCTGTCTGGCCTGTTGAGTTCTGCCAGCATTTTGTGTTTTTTTAATTAATTTTACTTGTACAGGTCCGAAAATTTAAAATCCAATGTAACATACCAACAAGGAACAAAACCCCCTAGGTGTGAACATTGTGTCAAGAAAGTAAATTTAGCAGAACCATTAGCAGTTTTGTTCACTGCCAACAAAGTGGACCCATATCTTGTCAGCGCCATCTTTGCAAACACAAATGCATGACTTTGTACTAACCAATGATAAAAAAAAGCCATTAAAATGAAACTACAATTTCAGTATCTGTCCAATCTTTTGTCTGGTCTGTTATTCTGGTGTGTAGCTGGAAGCACAAGAGTTCCGCTACATCCATACTCTCAAATTTGCGAAGGAGAATGAAGAAATTGCGATTTTAACGTGCAGCAATCAGATTTCATGGTTTGTTCCTACAACACCTGTCAAAACATTGGGCATTCAGTACTATGAAAGGTGTTAAATCAAAGGAAATGTTACTTTCCCCTATTTACCTTACTGCTTAATAACAAGTTTTCTTAGCACTTCTTACTTTATGCCCGAACAAAGAGGTTTAATCTTTACTTGAACAATGTGTGCAATTCCAAACAGAAAATAACACTAGGGAAAACAAATCTTAATGAGCATAAACTTTACCCTATAATAAGAACTTTCACTACCACTACAATTATGTCAGGTGGTTTTACACCCAATGTAACTGCAAAATCAACCTTGGAAAACTGGACAGCATGATCAACCATGATCTTAATGAATACAGAGCAGGTTCAGCAGGCCAAATGGCCTACTCCTGCTCCTATTCTTATGTTCTTATGTATGTTACCCAGCATTCCTGATACCTGGTTGATGGTAAACACGAGCACAAAATTGCCAATTTAGAAAACTATTTAATGGCCATTCATAAGATGTGTAATTCTCTTCCACAAATATCATAAATTATAGCCACAACACATTTGAAGGGGGCAAGTGGAGATGATCCTATGAAGTAATTTGAACTAAAGTCAGAATATATTGGTGGAGACGATTACTAATTCATTGGAACAGAAACACAAAAGCGAAAAATTGGCAAGGGTTCATATGGCTAAAATAAGACGACTATTCGTTTTTCTTCACTCAACATCAAAGAGGAGCTTTTTTTCTGGAAAGTTGAGAAGATTTGAGCACAAGTTGGATATTGTTATTGATGTATCGGCTCATATACTTCAGGACAATTAAAAACACTGGCTGTATGTGTAGTTATGTCCTGATGCATTTTGACTTCCACGACTATGTTGCACTTTTCCACATGCTTTATTTTGCTCAATTCCTTGAGCACATCCCAAGGTCAGTTGTAACAGCAGCACAGAGACCCCAAGTAACTGTTGTACATTAATTGCAAATCTCACATGAAAGATAAAAATTTGGTTGAGTCTTGGTCCAAATTGTTGACTGTGCCCTTCTCCATAGATACAGCCTGGCTTGCTGAGCTCCTCCAGCATTTTGTGTGTGTTGGTAACACTATTATTATGCTACTAGCTAGGAAGTCGTTTTTCCATAAAATATTAATTTACAGACTAATCTGTAGTATCAAAATTCATTTGCTCAATATCAAATTCAAGGTTTACTAAAAAGGAACCACTGCACATTTCAGATCTGGAAACTGGAGCTCATGCTACATATAATGTTCAAAGGCAGGTCATTTAGACTGATAACCCTAGAATAGACTTTCAGACTAGCTGTTAGCAAATCCAATAGAATATGTTGTGACAATGGCAAGATCAGGTAAAGTGGGACCGGAAAGCAAGAGTGGAGACATTTTACAAAAATCACTATCAAAGTTCTCTAGAAATCAGCTGCGTAAAAAGGAATGGCAACAACATTTACAGGGTTGCTGAAACTACAGTTTGCATAGGGCCTATTGCTGTGTCCAGTCCTTTTCTTTCTTTTTCAATCTTTTTATTGAGTTTCATATATACATATAAAAGAACATAACATAATAATGAGTAAATTATGAATACAATAGACTTGAGATCGCGTTAATAATAAGATAACAATATCCTATTAAACATCAACAGAAAAAAATACCTTAATCAATCAAGTCCATATGATTATATATGAAAAAAAAACAAAAATAACTATTAAAAGAAGAAAAAATTTGAAAATATGTGAAAAAAAATATATATTAAGAAAAATAAAACACTAAACTAAACTAACATGGGCAATAATAATAGCTTACAAGTATATGATAGTGTCAAAAAACTCCAGAACTCCATACCTGAACATGAATAAGCAGAAAGAAGGTCTGGAAAAGGCCAAATTAATTCATGTGAAAATGTCGAATAAACGGTCTCCAAGTTTCTTCAAATTTAATTGATGAGTCAAAAATAGTGCTTCTAATTTTTTCCAGGCTCAAATAAGAAATAGTTTGAGAAAACCACTGGAACGTGGTAGGAGGATTTACTTCTTTCCAGTTTTGTAATATAGACCTTCTGGCCATTAATGTTACAAAAGCAATCATTCGTCTGATTGAAGGGGAAAACTGATTACCATCTTCATTTGGTATGCCAAAAATTGCAGTAATAAAATGAGGTTGTAAATCTATATTCCAAATTGAGGAAATGGTAGTAAATATGTCCTTCCAATAGTTATGTAAAGTGGGACATGACCAAAACATATGGGTCAATGAGGCCACTTCTGAATGACATCTGTCACATTGAGGGTTAATATGAGAATAGAATCGAGCAAGTTTATCTTTAGACATATGAGCTCTATGTACAATTTTAAATTGTATTAAAGCATGTTTAGCACATATAGAAGAGGAATTAACCATTTGCAAAATTTTTTCCCATTTATCTGTTGATATATTATATCAAAGTTCTTTTTCCCATTCTTGTTTAATTCTAACTGATATTTCTGGTTGTATCTTCATAATCATATTATAAATAAAAGCTACTAATCCCTTCTGACAAGGGTTTAAGGTAAAAATCAAATCTGTAAAATCCACTAAAGTTGAATTAGGAAAAGATGGTAAAACTTTATGTAAGAAATTTCTAATTTGTAAATATCTGAAAAAATTAGATTTAGGTAATTCAAATTTGTTGGAAAGTTGGTCAAATGACATCAAAGTATCTTCAAAGAAAATATCACGAAAACATTTTATACCTTTCCTTTTCCATATGTTAAAAGCTTGATCTGTCCAAGAGGGTTTGAAAAAGAAATTAAGTAAGATAGGGCTATCAAGAACAAAGTTTTTCAAAGTAAAAAACTTACAAAATTGAAACCAAATTCGTAATGTATGTTTAATAACAGGATTAGATATTTGTTTATTAAATTTAACTAAATCAGCAGGAAAACAGGAACCAAGAACAGAGAATAGAGAATATTCCTTTACCTCATTACATTCCAAATTTACCCACTGTGGGCACAATGGTGAATCCAAATCTAGTTTCCAATACATTAAATTACGAATATTATTTGCCCAATAATAAAATCTAAAGTTAGGTAAAGCTAAACCACCATCTTTTTTAGATTTTTGTAATTGCCTTTTACTTAACCTAGGGTTTTTATTTTGCCACACAAATGAGGAAATTTTTGAATCAATGTTATCAAAAAAAAGATTTAGAAATTAAAATTGGTACGGCTTGAAATAAGTATAAAAATTTCGGTAAAATCATCATTTTAATAGCATTAATCCGACCAATTAATGATAAAAATAAAGGAGACCATCTTGTAGTAAGTTGTTGAATTTGATAAAGCATAGGTAAAAAATTCAATCTAAATAAATCTTTATATTTCTTGGTAATTTTTATACCTAAATAGGTAAAGTTATCAGTAACAACTTTAAATGGTATCCTATCACTCAATAAAGTTTGTGCATTTAAAGGAAATAATTCACTCTTATCTAAGTTTAGTTTATTACCAGAAAAAATACCAAATTGAACCAACAAGGATAAAATAGCGGGAATAGACCTATCAGGGTCAGAAATATATAACAGCAAGTCATCAGCATAAAGTGATAATTTGTATAACTTCTCATTACGGGTAATACCAAAAATATTAGGAGATTCACGAATAGCAATAGCTAAAGGTTCTAATGCAATATTAAATAATAAAGGACTTAAGGGACAGCCTTGTCTCGTACCACGAGATAATTGAAAAAAAGAGGATCTATAGTTATTTGTAAGAACAGAAGCAACAGGTTTATAATATATTAATTTAATCCATGATATAAAGTTAGGACTAAAATTAAAATTTCTCAATGCATTAAATAAGTATGTCCATTCAACTCTATCAAAAGCTTTTTCAGCATCTAATGAGATAACACATTCTGGGATTGTGGGTGGTGAAGTATGAATTATATTAATCAATTTTCTAACATTAAAAAAGGAATACCGATTCCTCATAAAACCAGTTTGATCTTCTGAAATAATCTGTGATAGTACTTTTTCCAATCTAATGGCTAAAATTTTTGTAAGAATCTTAGAATCTACATTTTATAGTGATATAGGGCGATAAGATGTACATAAAGTAGGATCTTTATCTTTTTTAAGAATTAGAGAAATATTAACTTCATAAAAAGATTGAGGTAATCTCTTCTTAGCAAACACATCATTAAAAATTTCACATAACCAAGAAGAGAGCAGAGAAGAAAAAGTTTTAAAAAATTCTACTATATAACCATCAGGACCAGGAGCTTTCCCTGAATTCATTGATGAGATAGCCTCTCCTATTTCCACCATAGAGATAGGAGCATCTAACAGGCTATGGTCTTCATCTATCAGTTTAGGAATATTCAAATTGTTAAAAAAATTATCTATCATGGACTGGTCACCATCAAATTCTGATTGATATAAAGATTTATAAAAATCTTGAAAAGTATTATTAATTTCTTTATGATCAGTAGTTAAATTACCGTCTTGTTTGCGAATTTTAATCATTTGTCGCTTAGTCGAAATAGCTTTTAATTGATTAGCTAACAGTTTGCCAGTTCGATCACTGTGAATATAGAATTGAGCCCTGGTCCTATTTAATTGATTTTCAATTGAAGAAGATAATAGTAAACTATGTTCCATTTGAAGCTCAACTCTCTTCTTATAAAGTTCTTTGGTAGGAGTCACGGAATAAATCTTATCAATTTCCTTGATTTTATCCACTAATAAAGCAATATCTAAATATCTTTGTTTTCTTTTACCAACAGAATATGAGATAATTTGTCCACGGATAAAAGCCTTAAAAGAGTCCCAAAGTATTCCTCTGTCGATTTCTTCAGTGTAGTTTGTTGAGAAAAACAAGTCAATTTGCTGTTTTATGTAGGTGATAAATTCTGGGTCTTGAAGCAAAGTAGCGTTAAGCCTCCAAGATCTGATATTATTGGAATAGTCCGAAATCTTAATAGATAACTTCAAAGGTGCATGATCCGAAATAGTAATAGAATCATATTTACAATCAATAACATCCGTTAATAACCGATGATCAATAAGAAAATAGTCAATTCTAGAATAGCTATGATATACATGTGAAAAAAATGAAAATTCTTTATCTTTAGGGTTCAAAAACTGCCATATTTCTGTAATTCCCGAATCAACCATAAAAGAATTAATAAGTAGGGCTGATCTATTCGGAAGAGTACGGATAGGTTTAGATCTATCCATCGAAGGATTCAAACAACAATTAAAATCTCCACCCATTATCAACATATATTCATTTAGATTAGGAAGGGAAATAAATAAACGTTTAAAAAATTCAGGGCAGTCAATGTTTGGAGCATAAATATTAACTAGAACAACTTTCCGATTAAAAAGTGAGCCAGTTATCAACAAAAATCTACCCTGTGGGTCAGAAATAATTTCATGATGTGTAAACGATATTGAGGGGTCTATAAAAATAGACACACCCCTAATTTTAGCGGTACAATTCGAGTGAAATTGTTGACCCTTCCAGAACCTAAAAAAACATTGATTATCCTCCCTCCTGATATGGGTCTCCTGTGCAAAGATAATATTAGCGTTCAGTCTATGGAATACTTTAAATATTTTTTTCGGATGATTTAAACCATTAGTATTCCAGGAGATAAAGTTAACAGATTTATCCATCATGCTAATATTAGTTGTGTGTATCATAAAAGGTTAAAAAGACACATAACCCACAATTCAGGAAGGAGGAAAATTGATTCAGGAGCAACCGGAGAACATGACACCTCAACAATATTAATAAGTTAAAGTCTGCCCATAAACTAAATGCAAAAAAATAAAGAGCAAAAGCGTGAAAAAAGATCCCTACCCCCTCCCCCCACCCTTCGAAAAAAAGCCAAGCGGCAGGCGCATAATCTAATACTAACATTACCCCCATTTCAAGATGGCAGCTTTATAAAAAGATTAAATGAAAACTATATAACACCCAGATTAAGATATAGAGTTGCAAAAAGAAAATATATATCAATCAGAATAAAAAAAACTAATATAATAAAACAAACAATCATTAATAAAAAAAATATAAACATCAAAATTTAAAAGTGTAATATACCTTTAAAAAAAATCCCGTGTTCAAATACAAGATGACGTTTCAAAAGCAAAGACTTATGGGAAGAAGAAACGCCATTTTAAAAAAGCCATATTACTAAATACAAATGTGAGTTCAGCAATCTATTAAAAGACAAAATAGGATTTAAAAAAAAGGGATGTAATAAACAGTACAATATATATATAAAAAAAAGACCAAAAATCCAAAACATTCGTCCCATTTCTAAGTACAGGCAAACAAATAAATGCTTACAAAAAACAGAATCTTACGGGAAAAAGAAACGACATCTTAAAAAAAAGTAAATCATTATTGCAAAATATAAACGTATATGACCAAAACAGAAAGAAGAAAAAAAAGATATTATAAAAATTAAAAGGAACATATATAAACAATGATGATAGTAAAAAAAAACAGACCCATAGATCAAAATAAGAAGTTATAACCCAGCTTCATAGGTTAAAACTTAAAGTAAAAAGATATCCTCTCTCCGAAAAATCTTCCACATAACACATAGTTCAAGTTGCACTAGAAGATCGAAATTCTTCAGCAAATTTCTTCGCTTCTTCCGGAGTGTTAAAAATTTGCTGACTGTTGTCGTTCAGCGTAATTCTAAGCTTCGCTGGATACATTAAAGCTTGTTTAAGTCCAATCGAGTAAATCTCTGCCATCACTGGTTTAAAAGCGATTCTGGCTCTCATTACCTCGTAGGAATAATCCTCAACAATTCGAAATTTGTTGGTATTGTAAGAAATCATACCTTTTTTACGAGCTAATCGAATTAAAAGCTCTTTCTCACGAGGATAAAGAAGGCGAACAATCACCGCTCGTGGTTTATCAGTCGTAGACGAAAACCTCGCAACTCTGTGAGCGCGGTCAATAACAGGATTAGTTTGCAAACCTTCATCACCGAAAATTTCCCACAGTAATTTAGAGAAAAATTCAGTTAAATCACCGGACTCAACTCTTTCGGGAAACCCGATAATTCGCAAATTCTGTCTGCGAGATCGATTTTCGAGATCAGTAATTTTAAACTTATACTGATCTACAGTTTTAAGAGTCGATTGTACCTTCTTATCCAACACTTCAATTGTACGTACTTTTTCAACAATTAATTTTTCAAGAGTCGCCAACTTAACTTCATGCCGCTGAATATCCGATGCCTGCGACTGAAGCTTAGTATCAAGCGATCTAACAACTCCTTCAAGTTCAGACATTTTCGTGGTAAGCTTGTTTTCCAAACTTACCATTTTACTTTCCAGCCAACTTGCCATTTTACTTTCCAGCCTGTTTTCCAAACTTGCAAGTTTAGTGTCCAGAAGATTAGAAATTGCATCGATAGATAAAGGCTCCTTAGACGATTTCTTACTTGTAGCCATTTTAAGTTCGACAGAGTTAGATCAAATATAGTTTTAGGAAAAAAAAAGTCCATTGAAAATATCAACTCATTTGATTAAATTCGAAAAGATTTGATTAAAGGGTGATTATAGTTAAAAAAGTAAAGAGCGCCTAAAAGGCAGGTGTTTACGTCGCCATCTTGAAACTCCTCCCCCGTGTCCAGTCCTAACCTCTATTTTATATGACGGTTATATCATTGACTATTTATCTCCACAGAGAACTTCTGTAAAATTTGTTATGGAAGATCAAGAGTTAACTAAGCTTTTTGGAGGATAGCAGAAATTGTTGAAACCTGTTAAACCTTTCATTTTAAAAACTGTCTTCTAGTTAATGGTAAATATACAAAAGAATTTAAATGGTAACGTAGAAATCCATGCCCAATTTGAGGCTATTTGCCTGTATAAGCAGCATTTCTACTCAAACTTCTGCATTACCACTTCTCTAAAAATAAATTTATTTGCTGAGTTAACCGTGCAGTAATAATTTGTAAAAGCTGCAGAACAAAAATAGATGCATCTTTCAAATGGTACAACCTTGCCTTTTGAGAACTGATTATGAAACATGTTGAGTATTCCTGATAGTACAAGACATTTTTTTCATGTCCAATTAAATCACATGATTAATTCCCTGTAGATTTCACTCCTGGAAAGCAATTAATAGTATCTTATTGCTTGGGCTGGATAATTCCAGCTACTTAATTTCCACAGTATTAGGAATATTCTCCATAACTGAAAGCTATTACAAAATTAAATGACCTGTAGAATCATTAACATAAAAACCAAATCTCAAATACAGCCACTCCTGGTACTGAAGCAAATTAATTCAAAATCAAAATGAATATCGTATTTTAAAGCTTAAAATAACTTCACTAAATAGTAATTGATAATGAACTTTCATCGGTCAGCACATTACTATGTATAATTTTTAGATTTTTTAAAAATATAACCTTTGGGCACACACTTTCTTCACTTGTAATAAAGGCACAGATATTCTCAATTTCTAGAAGACAAATCTCAAGTAGTGCTCATGATTATTCCCACCGTTAATGTTATTCACCAAGAGTTACACATGCTGGAAGGCAGTTAGTTGGTGACATACTTTACATTCATTGGACATTGTCCTTTAACTTTTCATATATCCTGCGCTAACATTTTCTAACTCTGCTTTCTTATTTGTATAATTAAATTGAAACATTTATTGGAACACCCACATATTTTGTAAAATTATATTAAGTGATAGTAACCAGTACTGGACTAATACATAGAGTCCCGAACTTCTGACAAGCAGAAGTTTCAATCGCAGCACAATAGGATTGAAAGTATGTAAAGGACAACTGGAATGAAAAATTTCTGTCAATAATGGGATACTATGAGGCAATAAACCCACCACACCCAAAAGAGGGGATTCACAATGCCATCCTAAGTATTCTCTTTTTTAAAAAAAAGCAAGTTTGTTTAGGGATTCCCAAGTGTCAATGGGAATGTTAAGACTTCTTCAAATACGCTTTGAATAGTCTTAAAGGTTTCCTCTGTCCACTTGGCAATCTCCTGCTGTTATTTAGCTTAAAGAATGATTGCTTTGGAGTCAGGTTGGGTGTGATTAATTTAGTCAGTCCATCATAATTAACAACAAATAATCAGAGACTTGATACTGGTGATGTTAGCTGATGTTGGTTTGCCCAGAAACACGAGAAATGTTGGAGTTGATGTTTTGGCCTGGACCCTTCTTCGGGACCAGAATGGAAGTGGGGGGGGGGGGGGGGGGTGGAAGATGCCAGAATAAAAAGGAGGGGGAGGGAGGAGGAGGATAGCCAGAAGGTGATGGTGAAGCCAGGTGGGTAGGAAAGTTAAAGGGCTGAGGAAGAAGCAATCTGATTAGGAGAGGAGACTGGATCATAGAAGAGAGGAGAAGGAGAGACCTGGGGGAGGTGATAGCCAGACAAGGAGTAAGAGACCAGAGTGAAGAATAGAAGAGGAAAGGAGGAGAAAGAATTTTTTTTAAACCAGCAGCAGAAATCAATATTCATGCTATCAGGTTGGGGCTACCCAGGTAGAATACAAGATGTCCTTGCACTCCAGCCTTTTACTTTTCCTACCAACTTCATCCTGACGAAGGGTCTCAGCCCGAAACTTTGACTGTTCATTTCCACAGATGCTGCCCGACATGCTGAGTCCCTCCAGCATGTCGTACGTGTTGCTTTGACCCCAGCATCTGCAGTATACTTTGTGTTTAGCTTCACCTATCACCTTCCAGCTGTCCTCCTTCCCGTTCCCACGCCTTTTTATTCTGGCATCCTCCCCCTTCCTTTCCAAACCAGAAGAAGGATCTGTTTATTCATTTCCAGCGATGCTGCCTGACCTACCAAGTTCACCCAAGCACTTTGTTGGTTGACAGACAGACATACTTTATTGATCCCAAGGGAAATTGGGTTTTGTTACAGCCGCACCAACCAAGAATAGAGTAGAAATATAGCGATATAAAACCATAAATAATTAAATAAAAATAAGTTAATCATGCCAAGTGGAAATAAGTCCAGGACCAGCCTATTGGCTCAGGGTATCTGACACCCCGAGGGAGGAGTTGTAAAGTTTGATGGCCACAGGCAGGAATGACTTCCTATGACACTCAGTGTTACATCTCGGTGGAATGAGTCTCTGGCTGAATGTACTCCTGTGCATAACCAGTACATTATGGAGTGGATGGGAGTCATTGTCCAAGATGGCATGCAACTTGGACAGCATCCTTTTTTCAGACACCACTGTCAGAGAGTCCAGTTCCACCCCCACAACATCACTGGCCTTACGAATGAGTTTGTTGACTCTGTTGGTGTCTGCTACCCTCAGCCTACTGCCCCAGCACACAACAGCAAACATGATAGCACTGGCCACCACAGCCTCACAGAACATCCTCAGCATCGTCTGGCAGATGTTAAAGAACCTCAGTCTCCTCAGGAAATAGAGACGGCTCTGACCCTTCTTGTAGACAGCCTCAGTGTTCTTTGACCAGTCCAGTTTATTGTCCATTCATATCCCCAGGTATTTGTAATCCTCCACCATGTCCACACTGACCCCTTGGATGGAAACAGGGGTCACCGGTGCCTTAGCCCTCCTCAGGTCCACCACCAGCTCCTTAGTCTTTTTCACATTAAGCTGCAGATGATTCTGCTCGCTCCATGTGACAAAGTTTCCCACCGTAGCCCTATACTCAGCCTCACCTCCCTTGCTGATGCATCCAATTATGGCAGAGTCATCCGAAAATTTCTGAAGATGGCAAGACTCTGTGTTGTAGTTGAAGTCTGAGGTGTAGATGGTGAAGAGAAAGGGAGACAGGACAGTCCCCTGTGGAGCCCCAGTGCTGCTGACCACTCCGTCTGACACACAGTGTTGCAAGCGCATGTACTGTGGTCTGCCAGTCAGGTAATCAATAATCCATGAACCAGGGAAGCATCCACCTGCATCACTGTCAGCTTCTCACCCAGCAGAGCAGGGCGGATGGTGTTGAACACACTGGAGAAGTCAAAAAACATGACCCTCACAGTGCTCGCCGGCTTGTCCAGATTGGTGGATGTAGCCAATGGATTTCCAAAGTGAGAAGAGTGGACAGAAACACAGAACACAGCTGAAGTAGTGCTGGAGCTTGGCCATTCTACTATGAAAGTGTTGTAGGCTGCAAGATCAACCACAATAGTTTGCTTCTGTTTGATTATCCCATTACACTGAGAGGCATGAGAGGTTTTTGGCAAGGACCAAAAACCTATAAAATCACCAATTTTAATGGAATAATATGTTCTGGAGATTTCTCAGAGAGAAAGAGGTCTACAATTCTTAACATCAAAGAAGGCTGAAGGCTACATCTCACCGACCACCTTCGTATGTAATAATATCAAAAGGCAATAATTATAAACTAAACCTGCTTCCACTTTGCGAAGGAAACAGCAACTACAAACTACCATACTTCAAAGACTTTCATAACACTGTTCAATTCCCCTCTTGTTGCATCCTAACCTGTCAAGTTCCTCTGTTGTTTGCATGTTGAAAAGTAGTGAAGGAACAATCTTATCCATGTGTTGAGGCTCCCAGATTATAGTTTGGAGCTCATCATTCACCGTTTTCCGTACGACACCTTGAATGCCTTTTATGCCTGCAATCCTGATCCTGTCAACAAAACAAAGTTAATCGTTACAATGATCATCCATTTTAGCCTTCAAGTCTGTAGCAAAGTTTCTACAGATCATGACTTCAAAATGCAACTTCAAATTCATATTCATAAAGGCAGAACCAAACCCATTCACATTTTAATAATTCATATCATTCTCTTCTACAAGTACTTTGTAATATGGTTATTTAAATGAGCCAATGCATTTTGATCACTGGAAAATACATAAAAAGCTAAAATATCTGTGCAATCATTTGGTCTCAATTACTTCTATTTCCACATCCCATGAGCTCCGTTTGAAGAAAATTATGAACTCAGTCAGTTTTTTTTTACATTTTCTTAGATAGATACAGCATATCCTAACAACTATACTTATTAAAATCTTTCACTACACATCCCTTCGTGAACATAATTTATTCCACATTCACTTCAGCAAATCTCTTAAACCTTCACCTTTGCTACAGAAGAATGTCCAAGATTGGGCAGAATATTCTAACAGGATGCTAACAAAGACAGGTAAAGGTTTGCCATTGCTTCTTTTATATTCTGTACCATCTAATTATAAAACCTAAGATGCTATAGTTTTTCAGACCAAATCATAAATCTCCTAGTTTAACACTTGCCTTGAAGCAAAAGTGTTTTTCTACCCCCTTTAAAACTATTAAGTGTATTACCGATTTACTCGCAAAAAAGTCACATCATTTTGCAATAAGTTTTGGTACTGTCATTTGCACTATTGATTAATTTGTTTTGCATTCCACAATTGGCAGGAGCAGATTTAGGCCATTCAGCCCATTGAGTCTGCTCTGCAATTTCATCGTGGCGGATTCGCCTCTCCCTCTCAACCCCATTCTCCTGCCTTCTCCCCACAACCTATTTTGTCCTGACAAATCAAGAACTTATCAACCTCAGTAATAAATAAATAAACCCAAAGACGGCTTCCATAGCCACCTGTGGCAGTGAATTACAGAGATTCACCAGTCGCTGGCTTCTTATCTCCATTCTAAAGGATGCCCTTTATTAGGAGGCTGTGCCCTCCGGTTCTAGACTCCCCCAGTATAGGAAATATCAGCTCCATGTTTACTCTTTCTCAGTCTTTCAACATTCAGTAGGTTTCAATGAAATCCCCCTTCGTTCTTCTAAATTCATAGAGCCAAACACTCCCCATATGTTAAGCCTTTCATTCCCAGAATCATTCTCGTGAAACTCCTCTGAACCCTATCCAATGTCCACACATCCTTCCTTAGATAAGGAGCCTAAAACTGTTCACAATACTTCACCACACCCTGTTCCAATTCCAACCTCACTCCTTCCGATAGCTCTGCTCTCCGCTCCCTCCGCACCAATCCCAACGTCATTATAAAATCCGCTGATAAGGGGGGAGCTGCTGTTGTCTGGCGTACTGACCTCTACCTGGCCGAGGCACAGTAACAATTCTCTGATACCTCCTCTTATTTACCCCTTGATCATGACCCCAATAAGGAGCACCAGACCACTGTCTCCTATACCATCACCAACCTTATCAGCTCTGGGGATCTCCCATCCACTACCACCAACCTCATAGTTCCCACACCCCGCACTTCCCATTTCTACCTCTTACCCAAGATCCCCAAACCTGCCTGTCCAGGTAGCTCAGCTTGCTCCTGCCCACCGAACTCATTTCTGCATACCCTGACACTGTCTTATACCCCCTTGTTCAATCTCTTCCCACCTATGTTTGTGACACTTCTAACAGTTTGAATTTTTTCAATGATTTTAAGTTCCCTGGCCCCCACCGCCTTATTTTCACCATGGACGTCCAGTCCCTACATACCTCCATCCCCCACCAGGACGGTCTCAAAGCTCTTCACTTCTTTTTGGATTCCAAACCTAACCAATTCCCCTCTACCACCACTCTCCTCCGTCTAGCGGAATTAGTTCTTACTCTCAATAACTTCTCCTTTGGCTCCTCCCACTTCCTCCAAATCAAGGGTGTAGCTATGGGCACCCGCATGGGTCCCAGTTATGCCTGCCTTTTTGTTGGCTTTGTGGAACAGTCCATGTTCCAAGTCTATACGGGTATCCATCCCCCTCTTTTCCTTCGCTGCATCAACGACTGCATTGGTGCTGCCTCCTGCACACATGCTGAGCTCGTTGACTTAGGACACAGTGGCCTGGTGTGGTATACTGCGTCCGGTGCTCCCGGTGTGGTCTTTTATATATTGGTGAGACCCGACGCAGACTGGGAGACCGTTTCGCTGAACACCTATGCTCGGTCCACCAGAAAAAGCAGGATCTCCCAGTGGCCACACATTTTAATTCCACGTCCCATTCCCATTCTGATATGTCTATCCATGACCTCCTCTATTGTCAAAATGAATCCAAACTCAGGTTGGAGGAACAACACCTTATATACCGGCTGGGTAGCCTCCAACCTGCACGCATGAACATTGACTTCTCTAACTTCCCTCCTCCTCTTCTTACCCCATCCCTGACATATTTAGTTGTTTGTTTTTTCTCTCTCTCTGCCCATCACTCTGCCTCTGGTGCTCACCCCACCCCCCTTTCTTTCTCCCGCGGCCTCCCGTCCATGATCCTTTCCCTTCTCCAGCTCTGTATCACTTTTGCCAATCACCTTTCCAACTCTTAGCTTCATCCCACCCCCTCTGGTCTTCTCCTATCATTTCACATTTTCCCCTCCCCCCACTACTTTCAAATCTCGTACTATCTTTCCTTTCAGTTAGTCCTGATGAAGGTCTCAGCCCGAAACATCGACAGTGCTTCTCCTTATAGATGCTGCCTGGCCTGCTGTGTTCCACCAGCATTTTGTGTGTTGTCACAATACTCCAAGTGAGTTTCACCAGTGCCTTACACAGCCTCAGCATTATATACTTGCTTTTATGTTCTAGTCCTTTTGAAATGAATGCTAACATTGTATTTGCCTTCCTCAGCTCTAACTTAACCTTCAGGGAATCCTGCACGAGGACTCCCAAGTTATAACCCCTCAGCCATCACGCTCTTGAACCAGTGAGGATGACTTCATTCAACTTCTCTTGTTCCATCACTGACCTCTTCCCACAACCTGTGGACTCACTTTCAAGGATTCCTCATCTCCTGTTCTCTTATTTATTTTTCTTTTGCATTTGCACAGCTTGTTGCCTTTTGCACATTGGTTGTCTGTCCACCCTGTTGGGTGTGGTCTTTCACAGATTATAGTTCTTGGATTTACTGAGAATGCCTGCAAGAAAATGAATCTCCTCAAGGAATTCCAGCAGATTTTTTTTAAGGGACTCCCAACTCTCTTCACTCCTCAGATTATTGAATTTTCTCACTATTTAGAAGATAGTCTATGCTTTTGTTCCTTCTACCAAAGTGTATGACCATACATTTCACGACATTGTATTCCATCTGCCACTTATTTGCCCATTCTCACAATCTTTTCATGTTATGTGTCTATGATTTGGATGATGGAATTGATGGCTTTTTGGCCAAGTTTGCAGACGATATGAAGATAGGTGGAGGGGCAGGTAGATTTGAGGAAGCAGAGAGGCTACAGTTGGACTTAGCAGACTCGCACAGGACTCCCCAAAGGTTAATTTGCAGGTTGAGTCATTGGTGAGGATGGCAAATATTAGCATTCATTTCAAAAGGACAAGAATATAAAAGCAAGGATATAATATTGAGGATCTATAAGCCCTCAGAGAGGTCTCACTTGGAATATTGTGAACAGTTTTAGGCCTCTTATCTAAAAAAAGGATGTACTAACTTTGGAGAGGATTCAAAGGAAATGATTCCAGGATTGAAATGCTTATTCATATGAAGAGTATTTGAAGGCTCTGGGACTGTACTCAGAAAAGAAGAACCATTTAGGAGGAATTTGTTTAGGGTTAGGGTGGTGAACCTGTGAAATTCATTGTCACAGTTGTTGGGTATATTTAAGGCAGTGGTTGATAGATCCTTGATTAGTCAGGGCATGAAGGGACACGGGGAGAAGGCAGGTGACTGGAGCTGAGAGGGAAATGGTTCAGCCATGTTGAAATGGTGGCGCAGACTCAATGGGTCAAATGGCCTAATTTTGCTTCTATACCTTACAGTCTTATGGTCTGCATATTGAAATTTCAGGCTTTTTCTGCCAAGTTTAAAATCAATTGTTTGACATAGATAAAAAGAAAGCAGAACAAAACAAGGCAGGCACTAAATATATTTAAGATACAGATAGATTGCTGCATAGCAGGAGTATTAAGGGTTATTGGGGGCAATAATTGGTGGAGCTGAGTACACAGCCAGATCAGCCCCGACCTTACTGAATGGTGGAGCTAGCTTGATGAGCCAGATGACCTACTCCTGCTCTTATTTCTTATTCTATCGATCGATTAATTGATTAAGATACAGCACCACATAGGCCTTTCCAGCTCTTTGAACTGCACTGCTCAGCAAATCCCGCTTTAACCCTAGCTTAATCAAGGGACAATTTCAAGAATTAATTATTCTACTAATCAGTACATCTTTTGGAGTGTGGGAGCAAACTGTCACAGACTCTATAACTTACAAAGTCAGAATCGAACTCCAAACTCTGCAATAGTGTCGTGCTAATCGCTGTGCTACCATGGCGTCCAAACACTGATCCCTGGCTGTTTACAAATCTTCAATCTGATATAACATGCTTAAGTATTATAGAATTTCCTATCCTTACACCAACTTCTAATTTGATTGCACTCTTTAATAAATCTCAATTCAGAGAAGCTTCCACAATAATCTAAACACAATAATATATTAAAAAGTCACATGCTATATTAAAAAATTACATTTACAAGTTATTGTGATAGTAGTCTGCATAATTAGAGAATCATTTTAAATCAAAATATAAATGATCAAGACAGTAATAAAAAATTTTAAATCCAGCGGCAGATTATTTAGAAAGCTTAATTGTTTGGCATCAAATGCACTGATTAGTCCACAGTGTGAGCTGGGGACCCAGACAGACGTCAGGACAGTGGCTTGCAGCCCGAGCTCAGGAATGCTGATGTATTTCCCATTCTACTAGTGGAAATATACTGTTGTGTAACATATAAAAACATTAAACATGTTTGGGTATTAACAGGGGCAACCTTCAAAAGCCAATAAAATTTGCTAGGCTAGCACCAGAACAGGTCGAGGAGCACCAAGGTGATGAGATTTTTCTGTAGCTGTAACTACACCGCAGTGGAGTAGTCAAGTAAACAAAGGACACAATGTATTATTTTGGAAATAAAGAATGCAGAAATATATAACATGATCACCAAATATTCTTAATACAATAAACACCTGAACAAAAACTTGGTTGCTTGCTTTAAAAAATAAGAAACATCAAGTTTGTTGTCTTAAACTATTAATGGGATGGACCTTTAAAATGACACTCCAGTAACAGGACAGATGCTGCTAACATAATCATTAAAGAAACTAATGTCCAGAGGATTCAATAGGAATAAATAAAGCCTGAGAAGCCAAGTGTAAGAGTATAGATAAGAAATAGGAAGGGTGCTCAATTATGTTACCTGTCAATTGAACAAATGTTAAGGGATTATAAAAAGATAACAAGTCACATAGAAATTTGGATAATTCTCATGAAAGTGATTCAAAGAGTTTTGTAGTATTTCATTAGAATTTATGTGGAATGTTCACAAGTGTTAGGACTGATTGAAGGGAGGTTTGACCAAATTTGTACAGTCTGTAGATAATGTCAGGTGCCAAACATCTTTACTTTGTTTTCAGTATCAAGACTACCCCTCCCAGGTTGCATCAATGTTCCGTTCCTGTTAACTGTCCATAAACACAAATAGTTCAAGTCATAAATGCAGGTAAAAACCAAATTCTCAGAAAGCAGAAGATGCCTGCAGCCAAACAGCAAATTCATGCCAACGTTCTCCCAAATTCTCACTCGTATGTATGGGCTTCACAGAAATCAGGCATTTGAAAGCTTGGGAGAAGGTGTAGTGCAAAACTTCTATGCCTGTCCTCCTCTTCCACGTGCCCTGCGCTTTCCTCCATTCTCATTGCACCTTGCTCTGTGGGTGCTTGAATTTATGAAATAAAGTTGTGGAATTCCACAAACACTTTCTGTCTGTTGTTGAGGGAGAACTAAAATCATATTTCATCACAGAGTCCATAGGACACTTACAGCTGCTGAGCAGGTTGACTGTGTGGTTAAGAAGGTGTATGGCGTATTGGCCTTCATCAATCGTGGGATTGAGTTTAGGAGCCGAGAGGTAATGTTACAGCGATATAGGACCCTGGTCAGACCCCACTTGGAGCACTGTGCTCCATGATGAGAGGCATTGATCGTGTGGTTAGTCAAGAGGCTTTTTCCCAGAGCTGAAATGGCTAACGCGAGGGCTTAGAAGTAGGTATAGAGGAGATGTCAGGGGTAAGTTTTTTTTTAAAAAACGCAGAGTGGTGAGTGCGTAGAATGGGCTGCCAGCGACGGTGGTAGAGGCGGATACGATAGGGTATTTTAAGAGACTCTTGGATAGGTACATGGAGCTTAGAAAAACAGAGGGCTATGGGTAACCTTAGGTAATTTCTAAAGTACATGTTCGGCACAACATTGTGGGCTGAAGGGCCTGCATTCTGCTGTAGGTTTTTTTTAATGTTTCTAATCAATCCTGATACAGTTAGTGTTGTCCCAGCACTAATTTAGCTGTAATAATGGCTATATCTCTGAACCAAATCCAATGTTAGTTCACAAGTGACAAGTTGATACTAAGCAATATTGATGCCAATGTGCTTGCTCTTTATTATGCTTAAATCTATGCTGCTGAGCTTGTGGGGGTGAGGGAGGGAGGAGGGCTGTGCTCTGGGGAGACAGAACATTACTGATATCAATCAGTCTTTGGCTTGTCCAAAAATCCACGCCACACATAGCTCTGTTAATTCTGCCACCCCCAAAATGTCTGGCTGGCAGTGGTCAATCATGTTCCAAAATTTGTATGAAGTGCAAATACATTTGTTTTACATCCATTGGTTTATTAGTGATGGACATTGCTGCTCGTTCATTCCACATTGTTCCAGTGCTTTTCCACTTTGCTGCCACCTCTTACCAAACTCAACTATGAAACACGGGGTGAGTTCAGCAGTTAATGAGGTGTAGTTCAGGGGATTACTTTCTACTGCTGTGGCCATGCTGCTGCACAGGCACTAACCATCATAAAATGTCTCAAGGAACTGAGGGGCTTCAGAAGCTGCTTATTCAGGCCAACAGGAAACCAAGTTGTTTTTAGGAAAAATCTGGCCGATCACAAATGAATTCTACGGACCCGACTTCATCTTTACGTAAGTTATTGACTGTCCAGCTCAGAGATGGAATTTTCTCCCATCTCACCTCCTATAGTGCTATTGTGATAGGCTGGTTGCATGAAGAGCTGCTCTCCTCTCAGGAGAAAGGGTCCAGACATTCCATTGTTCAAAGAATAAATTTGTTTTATTAGAGTTTTTCAACCACTGCATACAAATCACCCAGCAGTGATTGTCAAGTTTTTGTGCAGGCAATGGATATTGCAGCTTTTCTTTACTTCCCCCTTTAAATGTTTGAAAAGTGTTATTTTAAAAGGAATATAAATTTCCAGGTATTCCATCAAGTTTCTTCACTGCTTGGAAAGGAACCACTAATTCCTTTCTGCTTTGCTGCAGCATATTAGCCAAGCGATCTGGACGAACAAGCAGGTGGTGGAATGAGGTTTACAAAAGAATTCTGTTGGGAAAATTTTGTGTGGAAAGACCACTGCACACATGAAATCCACTCACTCTGCTGCAGAATCCTAGCTTCAGTGGCACACTGGTTCATTACAATTAGAAAGAGTGATAATGATTTCACAAGTACATAATCTTAATCTCCAGGTCCCACATCACATCATGGAGCTGCATTTATAACCACTAAACCATAATGTTTTCTTACACTGGGTCAGTGTATCAGAAAGGCATTTCCCCATTTCATTGACGTAGAATCACCTATATATTTTTAAATTACATCCATTTTACCCCTTTTAATTTCAAGCAAATATTCAAATACATAAAGATAAAATAACAGCATAAATAGTTGGTCCAATTCAGGATCAGAAGTGCAGACTGCCATTACTTATCAAACACGCTACAAATCTTTGTAAACAAGATTGCTTTCAGGCTAATTTAGTTTTCCATCAATGTGGCATTTGAAGTAAAGTTTGATAATTAAGCAAACTAAGGTTGACAAATTAAGCAAAGGTTGATTAATTAAATGCTTTTCATTAACCATGACTTTATCAGCTGAATAAATGTGATGAAACAAAACTTGTTGCAGCAGAAAATTCTGCAGTGCAATCTCGTAAAATTTTTCTTCTGCATCCTCCAGAGTTTCTGAAATCCAAGCTGTTAACAATTTCACCACCACACCAAGTTATAGGAGAAATAAATGCTCAAATTTCCTAAGGAATGCTAGATAATGTAGAAGCCAAGGATTTTGTGCCCATGTCACCTAGCGAACTCTGGCGGGTTTGTAACATTGGTAATGAATATTTTAAGTATGTAACAGTACTCATCAAGGTGTTAGAAGTTAAAAATATGAGTGTAAACCACCAGCAAGCATTCCACTATTTAATAATAGAGGGCACATTATTGATTAAATAACTGAAGATTCTTGCAGATAGGATATTAATGCAGGAGTTGTCCAAAAACCCCAAAATAAGCTCGCTCCAGATTTAGACAAAGATTATAAGAGTCAAGAACCAAAAAGTCCTCAAAGAACCTACAAAAAAGCACTAGAGAATAGGTAATTAGTAAATGTTGCTTGACATCTGGTTGCTTCAGGAGGAAAGTGTCCAATATGGAAGCATTTTGCCAAGTTAGATTTGCCCTGCATCATGCATACATTTCTGAGCAAGTTTCCATCAAGAGGAAATCAACACTGCAGATGCACGGTAGTAGCTTGGGTAGATTTGCACAATGAATCTAAGTTAATTACCTAGATGATGAAAACAACAAAAAATTTTAACTAGTAACAAAATAATAAACATATGGGAACTAAAGTTGGCAATTAACCTTATTAGTGTTTCGACACTTGGGTAAATCAGAACAGACTTGTAAAAATTCCTCCATTTCATCTGTTCCCAGGATGAGGCTTTTCATTCTAGAATGAAAGACATGTCCTCCTTTTTCAAAGAAAGGTGCTTCCCTTCCTCCACCATCAACGCTGCCCTCAACTGAGTCTCTCCCATTTCATACACATCTGCTCTTATGTCATCCTCCCGTCACCCTACCAGGGATAGGATTCCTCTTGTCCTCACCTATCACCCCACCAGCCTGCGCATGCAGCACATAATTCCCCAGAACTTCCACCATCTCCAATGGGATCCCACCACCAAGCGCTCACATGTCCATTCGTCCCTCCCCACTGATCTCCCTCCTGGTACTTATCCTTGCAAGCGGAATAAGTGCTACACCTGCCCCTATACCTCCTCCCTCACTACCATTCAGGGCCTCAGATGGTCCTTCCAGGAGAGGCGACATGTCATCTTTGAGTCTGTTGAGGTCATATACTGTGACTGGTGTTCCCAGTATGGCCTCCTGTAGATCGGTGAGACCGACACAGATCGGGACACCGCTTCACCGAGCACCTGCGCTCTGTCTGCCAGAAGAAGCCGGATCTCCCAGTGGCCATCCATTTCAATTCCTCTTCCCATTCTGGTACGTCAATCCATGGCCTCCTCTACTGTCGACATGAGGCTACATGCAGGTTAGAGGAAAAACACCTTATATTCTGTCTGGGTCACCTCCAACCTAATGGCATGAACATCAATTTCTCTGGCTTCTGATAATACACCTACTCCTCCTTCACCATCCCCCATCCCCCCTCACATTATCTCCTTGTCTGCCCATCACCTCCCTCTGGTGCTCCTCCCCATTTTTCTTTCTTCCATGGCCTTTTGTTCTCTCCTATTGGATTCCCCCTTCTCCAGCCCTGTATCTCTTCGACCAGTCAACTTCCCAGCTCTTTACTTCATCCTTCCCCCTTCCGGTTTCACCAATCACCTTGTGTTTCACTCTTCTCTCCCCCCACCTTTCAAATCTACTCCTAATCTTTTTCTCTCTCCAGTCCCACCAAAGGGTCTTGGCCTGAAAAGTCAACTGTACTTTTTTTCCCCATAGATGCTGCCTGGACTGCTGAGTTCCTCCAGCATACTTTGTGGGTGTCACTTGGATTTCCAGCATCTGCAGATTTTCTCTTGTTTGAGATTTGTGCTTCAGCTTTATTTGCCTATTTTCAGTAACCAAACAGAAGTATAATGTCTCAATTTTAACTTCAATTGACTCAGTGCCACAGGGCCTACTGGGGAAAGAATCAAATGTCCATTGGTTTAGGTAAACAAAATAAAATCTGCCTCATTTCACTTCACAAGACAACTAATTTTCAGACCTGTATGCAATCAGTAATTTCTTAACTAAAGATGAGGTTGAAAATTTAGAGCATGTAATGGAAGAACCTAAAATATTCAAAAGCTGACCAAGTGTTTGAAATAATTTAGAATTCAAAGGAAAGTAAACAAGCATACGAAGACAGCGAAATGTCATAATGAAATTCTGAATAGCAGACATAAATAAATTGCATTGTGCTGATGGTACTGCTTCTGTCCCCAACCCTTACAGTGAAAAATTTAATAAATTACCTATCACCATAGCTATAGGCTTCAATTACAGTCAAAGATATGTAGGGAAGAATCCCAAAACCTAGAATACGGTTTGTAAAGTTTGTGACTCTAATGCCAATCCGAAGACTAAAAGTAGTATTAATTAATATACTTGTATACATCCAAAAGTTAAATAATCATGTACACATTCTGAAGAAAAATAAATGCTGAAAATCATTAGGTCCTAATGCAGATGAAGATTGCTTTTGCAAGTCTCTGTCAACTTGCAAATTAAACACAAAACCAGAGAACAGACTTAACATGTTAGAAGGTACTGAGATGAACAAAAATAGAAACAGTACTACTGAAACACAACTTGCGTCATCTGAATACTTTCCTGCAATAATTAGCACATTTTCCAGGGTTTAAATTAGCACCCTTATTCATCACAGAAATTTCATGTTTTAAGGGGTTTTATTTTTAAAAACTGGGATCTGCAGCTCTTGCTGTCAGTTGTGTGAAAGAGTTGTGTGAAAACCTGTCTGCATTAATCAGATCAAGATTTAACTGATGCAGAATGCCATCTGTAAAGTATTAGGAAAAATTCTTTATGGAAATTTTACTGTACCCTCTGCAAAAAAACAACATTCAATGATGGATTATATCTGAACATGAATTAAAGGATTCTAAAACAATCAGAAATAGCCTTTTGTACTCACTTAGTCCTGGTATCCAGATCATCATGATAGGAATGGCACATTGCGCTGAATCGAGACACAAAAAAATCATAGCGTCGATGGTATGAAGCAGTGTCTTCCTCGATGTTTGCAAACTTGACAAACTAGGGTAAATAGTGTGCAAGATTAATACTAGGATAGACATATACACAGATTGTTAAGATGCAATTCCTCTGCCCTAGCATTTTAGGACACGATTAATTATCTAAATAATCTACATCATTTCAAAAGATTTGAAAAGGCTAGATGTTATATGGAAGGTTCAGAAAACATTCTAAAAGAGAGACAGCACAAGGAACAGGAATCATGAATGTCCTTTGTTGATAAAATGCATGATCCAAAGAAAGAAAAACACCTTAACTTTCCTCAGCCATAAAATTGGGAACCATCAATTGTTCTTTCTAATCTGTGCCCCATTTCCCCAAAATAATCTAAAAGTTTTCGGATTAATTTATATCTTCAGAAGGCCTTTTCACTATTTCTAAATGCCTCCACTGATCAGAACCAACCAGCCCCTTGGTGCACAACCATACCAAATAATAAATATTGCAGAGCACCATCAAAAAATGTTTCCAACAAATACACTGCAACTGACTGGTATTTCTCCATGAAACTGGCAGTAACCAGAAACACAATCTGGCTTCAGTATTAATTCAATCACAAACAAGAGAAATCTGCAGATGCTGGAAATCCAAGCAACACACACAAAATACTGAAAGAACTCAGCAGGCCAGGCAGCACCATTGGAAAAGAATAAACTGCCAACTTTTCGGGCTGAGATCATTCATCAGGTATTAGTTGCAGTTTCCAAACCAAGCACAATACATATTTACAAACAAGAGAAAATCTGCAGATGCTGGAAATCTGAACAACACATACAAAATGCTGCAGGAACTCAGCAGGCCACGCAGCATCTTTGGGAAAAGGTTTCTTCCCCCATAGATTCCCCCAGCATTTTGTGTATAATACATACTAAAACCAAATTCTAGACGTGTTAAATGTTTCATTCCTGAGCTGAACATGTACTTTCATTACCTGTATAACTTGACTAAAACAATGAGCCCATGCTGAGGAACAGACAGCTTCTGTTGGAAAGTGGTCTCAGGTGAAAGGCAGGGGTCGTGTTGGAGTAGCAAATAGGTTTCTGAGGGACAAGGATGTCCCAGCTGCCACCCTCCACCCAGGACACACCCGTTTGCTCTCCAAGCCTACACCTGCTCCAACTGCCCATTGATCAAAACGCGTAGAAATTTTAACAATGCCGTGACCACGGAGTTGGGCAGGCAGGAACAGAGCCAAGTGCTGCCTCACCACACCCTCCCCAACTCAAGCAGAGGCCTGACTGCTGAGGATTCAGGCAAGTGCAGACCAGGTAGCGGGGTGGAAATGTCACCTGGGACGGCCCAGCTCGGCTCTGCAGAAGCTCATCATCTGTTACAGGTACAGGTGAGTGCTACAGGTCAGGGGTTAGAGTGTTGCAATTCCCACCCACTCCAGGATTTAAACCCATGGTTTTTCTGCTGTTTCCTCACCTCGTCACAGAGCGAGGCCATTGACTCACAGCATGGATACAGGCCCTCTAGCCTAACCTGTCCATGTTGGACAAGGCACCTATCTGGGCTAGTCCCATTTGACTGCATTTAGCCCAAAGCCCCCTAAATTGTTTCTATCCATGTACCTGACCAAATGCATTTTAAATGCTGTAATTGTACCCACCGCCTCTGGCAGCTCCTACACATATTCAGATCTCTCCCCTCTCACCTTAGACCTGCACACACATACATTTAGATTCCCTGACCCAAGGACTGTGGCCATCGGAGAACAGTACAGCACCCTCTTAAGTACCTTCTCCTATCTGCTTTCACCATCAGCCCTGGAAGCACAGGCATCAGGCATCCAGCACTCAATGGAGCCCACATTTTATTTTAAAAATGCATATTTTAAAGCCACGTCCTTCAGCACCCAAAAGCTTCATTCAGGAAAAATTGACCATGTCACCCATGCCCTCAGCCTCCATTGCTCCAGAGAAACCAGTCCGAGCACTTTTGCCCAGAGCAAAAATGGCTAATATTAGTGAGAATCAGTTTACAGTGATTGGAGGAAAGCATTACAGGGATGTCAGGGGTAGGTTTATTTTAAAAAAAAGAGTGGTAAGTGCGTAGAATGCACTAGCAGGGATGGTGACACAGGCATCTACATTAGGGAGTTATAAGAGGATTCTTCAATAGACACATGAGTGAAAGAAAAAGAGAAAGCGATGTGGGAGGGAAGTGTTAGATAGATTGATCTTGTAGATTAAAAGGCTGCACACCTTGTGGGTTGAAGGGACTGTATGGTTATACGCTCTACTTTTGCCATAATTGTGCAGAACATGTATATTATGAATAATGGTAAATATTTTTGATTATGAAACCAATCTCTAGTTATAATGCACCCAATTTTTTTTTCTTTCTAAATAGTAACACAAACTTTCTCATTGTTGAAAAGTGACTCTGCAAAAACAAAGTGCTGCTTTATGAAGTTTTTGTGCATCACATACTCCGGAGAAGTCAGACAGCATTGGTGGAGAGAGCTTAAAAGAAGCAAGTTGGGGCAGTCGGCATTTTTTGCACGCCACAGATCCTGAGGAGAGATTGGATTGTGAATAATTATTCACTTGGCAAGGGCCAATATAACAAAGATAGGTTTAGATGGAGCAGCTATTGTGTGAGTGAACCAGCGTTCGCGTGGGGAATTGATGCATTAGGACATCGAGGCTTAGGAGAGGCAGAGGTCACAAGTAGATTTTTTTTAACTTCATTATTTATTCTTTCTTCCTTTCTTTTTGCACACCTAGAACAATGAGGATGTCAGGTGTTAATAGTGAAATGCTCCTCATGTGATTTGGGAAGACAGGGAGACCTCCAGTGTCCCTGATGACTACACCTGCGAGAAGTGCATCCAGCTGCAGCTTCTATCAGACCATGTTAAGGAGCTGGAAGTGGAACTGGATGAACTCCAGATCATTCAAGAGGCTGAGGGGTTGATAGAGAAGACATATAGGGAGGTAGTTACACCAAAGGTACGGGTCACGGGTAACCAGGTGTCCATCAGGAGGGGGAAAGAGTAGATAGGCAACCAGTGCAGAGTTTAGGGGAGACATCAGGTCAAGTTTTTTTTTTGTTTGTTTGCTTGCTTGTTTGTGTTCTTTTTCTCTTTCTTTCTTTCTTTTTTAAAAACACAGAGGGTTGTGAGTGCCTGGAATGACTTGCCAGGGATGGTGGTGGAGGCTAAAACATTAGGGGTATTTAAGAGCCTCTTGGACAGGCACATGGATGAAAAAAAAAGGAGGGTTATGGGGTAGTGTGGGTTTATTAATTTTTTTAAGGATTATATAGGTCGGCACAACATGGAGGGCTGAAGGGCCTGTACTGTGCTGTAGTGTTCTATGGTTCTATAGTACCTCTGTGGACGTACCTCTCTAAAACAGCTTTGGATACTTTTGGGAAAGGGTGGGAATAACCTAGCAGAGGAAAGTCACAGCAGTCATGTCTCTGGCACAGAGTTTGGGTCTGTGGTTCAGAAGGGAAGGAAGGAAATGAGGCAAACTGTAGTGATAAGACTATTTGTTTGTTAGGGTAACAGAAGGAGATCTTGTGGAAGAGAATGAGATCCCCAGATGTTATGTTGCCTCCTGGGTGCAGGGTCAGGGACATCTTGAATCGAGTCCACATCATTTTTAAGTGGGAGGGTGAGCAGCTAAAAGTAATGAGGTCCTGCAAAGTGAGTTCAGGGAATTACATGTAACGATATAGGACAGACCTCCAGGATAGTGATTTCAAGATTGCTACCTGTGCCACGTGCCAGTTAGGCCAGAACTAGGAAGATCATACAGTTGAACATGAGGCTAAGTGGATGGTGCAAGAAGGGAGTTTCAGATTTTTGGATCACTGGGCTCTCTTCCAGGGAAGGTGGGATGTGTATAGAAAGGATGGTTTGTACCTGAACTGGAGGTAGACCAAGATCCCTTTAGGAACATTTGGCAGTGTTAGTGGGGAGTGTTTAATCTAAAGTTGCATGGGGATGTGAACTACAGTACCAGAACAGATAGAAGAGGAGCTGTGGAGAAAGATGATATTAAGCCGACAAACGAAGTCAGGAATCAAAAGGCTGAGCATGGTGGGACCAATGTTCTGAGCTTCATATACTTCAGGGCAGACAGTACTCTAGGAAAGACAGAGAGCTTAGTGCATGGATCAGCAAGTGGAATTATGACTTTCTAGGCATTAGTGAAACTTGGTTGTAGGAGGGGGAACAACTGCCAGCCCAATATTCCAGAGTTCTGTTGTTTTTGACATGATAAAGTGGGAGGGATTAAAGGGGGAGGGGTGGCAATACTAGTCAGGGAAAAAGTCACAGAGGTGCTCAGGCCAGACAGACTGGACAGCTCGTCCAGTGAGGTTTTAAGGGCAGTACTGAGGAAGACTGGTTAATGGCATATTACAGACAACCCAACAGTCCACGAGATCTAGAAAAACAACTTTGTTGAAAGATCGCAGACTGTTGCAAGAAACACAAGCTGTAATAGTGGGTGATTTTAACTTGTCCACATATTGATTGGGACTCCCATACTGCTAAACAGCTAGATGGAAAACAGTTTTGCAAATATGTTCAGGAAAATTTCATTAATCAGTACATAGTAGTCCCAACTAGAGAGAGTGCAATAGTAAATGTTCCATTAGTGAATGGAACAGGACAGGTGACATAAATTTGTGTTGGGGGATCACTTTGCATCTAATGAACATAAGGCCATCAGTTTCAAGATAATTATGGAAAAGGATAGGTCAGATCCTCAGGTTAAGATTCTAACTTGGAGAAAGGCCACTTTTGATGGTATCAGGAAGGATCTGACAAGTGTGGAATGAGACAGATTGTTTTTTGGCAAAGGTGTACTTGGTAAGTGGGAGTGATATTTTGAGAGTACAGAGTTTGTATGTTCCTGTCAGAATAAAAGGCAAGGGTAACAAGTTTAGAGAACCTTGGTTTTCCAGATATATTGAGGCCCTGATTAAAGAAAAAGGCACATAGCAGGTACAGGCAAGCTGGAACAAATGAGGTACTTGAGGACTATTAATAGTGCAAGAGAACATTTAAGAAGGAAATCAGAAATGAAAGAAGACACGAGGTTGCTCTAGCAGACAAGGTAAAGGAAAATCCTAAGGGTTTCTACAGATATATTAAGAACAAAAGTAGAGCATAAGGCGAAACTGGTCCTCTGGAAGATCTGAGTGGTAATATATGTGGGAAGCCAAAAGAGATGGGGAGAGATCTTAAATGGATTTTTTGCATCTATATTAATTCGAGAGACAGACAGTCTATGCTGCATCGCCTCACATCATTGAGGTCAAGACCCTATACATATTACGGAGCAGGTGTTATTTTTCTTGAGGCAAATTAAGATGGATAAATCACCAGGGATTGACAAGGTGTTCCTTTGGACCCTGTGGGAGGTAAGTACAGAAATTGAAGAGGCCCTTACAGAGATATTTAAAACATCCTTAGCCACAGGTGAGGTGCTGGAGAATTGGAGGATAGCTAACGCCATCCTATTGTTTAGGAAAGGCTCTAAAATTGAGCCGCAAACTACAGTCCAGTGAGCCTGACATCAGTGTTATTGGAAGATATTCTAAGGGATCGGATATACAAGTATTTGGATAGACAGGGACTGATTAGGGACAGTCAGAATGACTTTGCGCATGGTAAGTCATGTCTAACCAATCTTACAGAATTTCTTAAAGTGATTAGGTCCTGAAACGAGAGTATAGGGAGTTAGGAAGGCAGTTAAGAAGAAGGACCGCAAAGGTAGTAATCTCGGGATTACTGCCTGTGCCACGCGACAGTGAGAGTAGGAATAGAATTAGGTGGAGGATGAATGCATGGCTGTGGGATTGGAGCAGGGGGCAGGGATTCAAGTTTCTGGATCATTGGGACCTCTTCTGGGGCAGGAGTGACCTGTTCAAGAAGGACGGGTTACACTTGAATCGTGGGGGGACCAATATCCTAGCGGGGAGGTTTGCTAGGGCTACAGGGCGGATTTTAAACTAGTAAGATGGGGGGGCGGGAGACTATTTGAGGAGACTATGGGAGAGGAGGTTAGTTCACCAGTGGAGCAAGTAAATAGACAGTGTGTGAGGGAGGAAAGGCAGCTGATGGAGAAGGGATGCGCTCAGCCCGAAGATGTAGGGGAGAAGAAAGAAAAGGATAATAAATTTGAATGCATTGTTAGGGATGGAAAGAGAGGAGGAGATGGAGAGTATCTTAAATGTATCTATTTTAATGCTAGGAGCATTGTAAGAAAGGTGGATGAGCTTAAAGCGTGGATTGATACCTGGAATTATGATGTTGTAGCTATTAGTGAAACATGGTTGCAGGAAGGGTGTGATTGGCAACTAAATATTCCTGGATTTAGTTGCTTCAGGTGTGATAGAGTAGGAGGGGCCAGAGGAGGAGGTGTTGCATTGCTTGTCTCAGAAAATCTTATGGCGGTGCTTTGGAAGGATAGATTAGAGAGCTCCTCTAGGGAGGCCATTTGGGTGGAATTGAAGAATGGGAAAGGTGCAGTAACACTGATAGGAGTGTATTATAGGCCACCTAATGGGGCGCGTGAGTTGGAAAAGCAAATGTGTAAGGAGATAGCAGATATTTGTAGTAAACACAAGGTGGTGATTGTGGGAGATTTTAATTTTCCACACGTAGACTGGGAAGCTCATTCTGTAAAAGGGCTGGATGGTTTAGAGTTTGTGAAATGTGTGCAGGATAGTTTTTTGCAACAATACATAGAAGTACCGACTAGAGATGGGGCAGTGTTGGACCTCCTGTTAGGGAATGCGATAGGTCAGCTGACAGATGTATGTGTTGGGGAGCACTTCAGGTCCAGTGATCACAATAGCATTAGCTTCAATATAATTATGGAGAAGGACAGGACTGGACCTAGAGTTGAGATTTTTGATTGGAGAAAGGCTAACTTTGAGGGGATGCGAAGGGATTTAGAGAGAGTGGATTGGGTCAAGTTGTTTTATGGGAAGGATGTAATAGAGAAATGGAGGTCATTTAAGGGCGAAATTATGAGGGTACAGAATCTTTATGTTCCTGTTAGGGTGAAAGGAAAGGTTAAAGGTTTGAGAGCACCATGGTTTTCAAGGGATATTAGAAATTTGGTTCAGAAAAAGAGGGATGTCTACAATAGATACAGGCAGCATGGAGTAAAGGAATTGCTCGAGGAATATAAAGAATGTAAAAGGAATCTTAAGAAAGAGATTAGAAAAGCTAAAAGAAGATACGAGGTTGGTTTGGCAAATAAGGTGAAAGTAAATCCGAAAGGTTTCTACAGTTATATTAGAAGCAAGAGGATAGTGAGGGATAAAATTAGCCCCTTAGAGAATCAGAGTGGTCAGCTATGTGTGGAACCGAAGGAGATGGGAGAGATTTTGAATGATTTCTTCTCTTCGGTATTCACTAAGGAGAAGGATATTGAATTGTCTAAGGTGTGGGAAACAAGTAAGGAAGTTATGGAACCTATGACAATTAAAGAGGTGGAGGTACTGGCGCTTTTAAGAAATTTAAAAGTGGATAAATCTCCGGGTCCTGACAGGATATTCCCCAGGACCTTGAGGGAGGTTTGTGTAGAAATAGCAGGAGCTCTGACGGAGATCTTTAATATGTCATTAGAAACGGGGATTGTGCCGGAGGATTGGCGTATTGCTCATGTGGTTCCATTGTTTAAAAAGGGTTCTAGAAGGAAGCCTAGCAATTATAGACCTGTCAGTTTGACATCAGTGGTGGGTAAATTAATGGAAAGTATTCTTAGAGATAGTATTTATAATTATCTGGATAGACGGGATCTGATTAGAAGTAGCCAGCATGGATTTGTGCGTGGAAGGTCATGTTTGACAAACCTTATTGAATTTTTTGAAGAAGTTACGAGGAATGTTGACGAGGGTAAGGCAGTGGATGTAGTCTATATGGACTTCAGCAAAGCCTTTGACAAAGTTCCACATGGAAGGTTAGTTAAGAAGGTTCAGTCGTTAGGTATTAATGCTGGAATAATAAAATGGATTCAACAGTGGCTAGATGGGAGATGCCAGAGAGTAGTGGTGGATAATTGTTTATCGGGATGGAGGCCGGTGACTAGCGGGGTGCCTCAGGGATCTGTTTTGGGCCCAATGTTGATTGTAATATACATAAATGATCTGGATGATGGGGTGGTAAATTGGATTAGTAAGTATGCCAATGATACTAAGGTAGGAGGTGTTGTGGATAATGAGGTGGATTTTCAAAGCTTGCAGGGAGATTTATGCCGGTTAGAAGAATGGGCTGAACGTTGGCAGATGGAGTTTAATGCTGAGAAGTGTGAGGTTCTACATTTTGGCAGGAATAATCCAAATAGAACATACAGAGTAAATGGTAGGGCATTGAGGAATGCAGAGGAACAGAGAGATCTAGGAATAACTGTGCATAGTTCCCTGAAAGTGGAGTCTCATGTAGATAGGGTGGTGAAGAGGGCTTTTGGAACGCTGGCCTTTATAAATCAAAGCATTGAGTACAGAAGTTGGGATGTAATGCTAAAGTTGTACAAGGCATTGGTAAGGCCAAATTTGGAATACTGTGTGCAGTTCTGGTCACCGAATTATAGGAAAGATATCAATAAATTAGAGAGAGTGCAGAGACGATTTACTAGGATGTTACCTGGGTTTCAGCAATTAAGTTACAGAGAAAGGTTGAACAAGTTAGGTCTCTATTCATTGGAGCGTAGAAGGTTGAGGGAGGATTTGATTGAGGTATTTAAAATATTGAGAGGGATAGATAGAGTTGACGTGAACAGGCTGTTTCCATTGAGAGTAGGGGAGATTCAAACTAGAGGACATGATTTGAGAGTTAGGGGGCAGAAGTTTAAGGGAAACACGAGGGGGTATTTCTTTACTCAAAGAGTGTTAGCTGTGTGGAATGAGCTTCCTGTAGAAGTAGTAGAGGCCAGTTCAGTTGTGTCATTTAAGGTAAAATTGGATAGGTATATGGACAGGAAAGGAGTGGAGGGTTATGGGCTGAGTGTGGGTAGGTGGGACTAGGTGAGATTAAGGGTTCAGCACGGACTAGGAGGGCCAAGATGGCCTGTTTCCGTGCTGTGATTGTTATATGTTATATGATTACCAGAAAAACTGATGAAGGCAAGGCAAGTAGATGTTTGGTCAAGAAGGTTCAGTCATTGGCATTCAAGATGAGGTAGTAAATTGAATTAGACATTGGCTTTGGGGGACAGTGATAGTGGGCGTGTAGTAGACAGCGAGGAAGACTATCAAAATTTGTAGCAGGATCTCAACCAGTTGGAAGAATGGAATTTAATGCAGATAAGTGTGAGGTGTTGCACTTTGGAAGGATCAGCTGGGACCTACATGGTGAGCTGTAGAACAGAGGGATCTGGGATTATAGATACAAAGAAGGATAAAGAAAGCTTTTGGCACATTGGCCGTCATAAATCAATGTACAGTCAGCCCTCCTTATCTGCGAGGGATTGGTTCCAGGACCCTCGCGGATACCAAAGTTCGCGGATGCTCAAGTCCCTTATTCAACCTGTCTTAATGCGGTGGACCTTAGGACCCAGCAGAACCCCAGACTTTATTTAACCTGTCTCAGTACGGTGGACATTAGGACCCAGTGGCAGAGATCTGAATTCGCAGTGTTTCTGTTCATGCAAATAATCACGATTGAAAATAAAGCGGAAGTAATAAAGCTATCGTAAAGATGTGAAATGCCATCAGTCATTGGAAAAGCATTAGGCTACAATCGGTCAACAATCGGAACTATTTTAAAGGATAAAGTGAGAAAGGCTCTGCCCTGATGAAAGCTACAATTATTACTAAGTAACGCAGTGGTTTAATTATTGAGTTTTGGGGTTTTGATCCTCCACATCAACTCGGCACTGTGGAGAGTGAGCTTGGAAGTGGTCTGTCACTCAATCAAACTCAGGAATTTCCGTTCCCGAGCCCCGCACTGAAACATACGTTCTTAAGTGTTTTATATGCATAGAAAGGAAAAATATATACTATATACCAAGACAAACGTTTGACTAACTTACACTAAATAATACCGGATGTACTTGTTCCGACTTACTTAGTAAGAGAACTTCCAATTTTTTTCGATCCTGATCCATGATAACCCATGCCCATCCTCCCGCATACTTTAAATCATCTTTGGATTACTTATAATACCTAATACAATGTAAATGCTATGTAAAATAGTTATTATACTGCATTGTTCAGGGAATAATGACAAGAAAAAAAGTCTGTACATGCTCGAACAACAAGTGCTGGAAGAGCACTTCAGGGTTTTCGCGATTCGCGGTTGGTTGAATTCGCACATGCAAAATTTGCGGATAAGGAGGGCTGACTGTACTGAGTAGGGGAGGTGGAATGTTGCATTGAAATTGTATAAGACATTAAATAGGCCTAATTTGCAGTATTATGCATAGTTTCTGTCACCTACCTACACGAAAGATATAAACAAAACTGAAAATGTGCAGAGAAAATTTCTAAGAATGTTGCTTGGATTTGAGGACCTGAGAGATAAAGAACGATTGAATAGCTTAGCACTTTGTTCCCTAGAATGTAGAAGATTGAGGGGAGATTTGATACATGTATACAAAATTATGAGGGGTATAGATAGGGTAAATGCAGACGGGCTTTTTCCACCGAGATTAGGTGAGACTGCAACTAAAGGTCATTGGTTACAGGTGAAAGGTGAAGTGTTTAAGGGGAACATGAAGGGGAACTTCTCAACTCAGAGGGTATGGTGAGAGGATGGAATGAACTGCCAGTCCAAGCAGTGGATGTGAGTTCAATTTCAACATTGAAGAAATATGGATAGGTACGTGGATGGGAGGAGTATATAGGGCTACAGTCTATGTGCAGGTCAAAGGGACTAGGCAGATTAATGACTTGGCAGTGACTAGATGGACCAAAGGACTTGTTTCTGTGCTGTAGTGTTGTATGACTCTATTAACATTTTATTTGAAGGGATATAATTTGTTCTGAAATTTTCACTGGTTGTTGCGATCAACTTTAGAATGACACCTCAGTCTGCACAAAAGCTGGGCCACAGCAGTGGAGAGCTAATAATCAACATTTACTGAATATTTTATATCTCTTTTTTGTTGATATGTCTGCAATTAAATGACTGCTACCAGAGCCTGAGACTTGGAGCAGGCTCGTTATTGATATGTAGGTAGAAATAATTGGGTTAGATCCTTGCAACTTCACTGACAGACTTGAAGCTCATTTAATAGAGGGGAAAAAAATCAAGATAGGATTCCTGTACATACAGAACTATGAGGATTAAGTTTGCTCACTATGTTCATTTACTCCATAAAATTCCTGCTCAATTATGCCAAAACAGAGCACTGACTTGAAAAAAAGATGGGCCAATAAAACAAAGTTATATTTTGAACAGAGAGTCAGTGACACAATTCAATAAAATGATTCAAACAATTAGTAGGAGTATTGCAAACCAAGAGCCGCTTAAATAGTACACCAGCTACATAAATCATCATGTAAGCCAATTTATTTTATAAACCCCACAATACCTTTCAAGTATATTAAATATTTCATATTGAATTTTTTTTATTAATGAACTAGAACAGATTAGATTTTTTTTCTCAAATACTAAGATTTTGAGAGAGATTTAACCAATGAATCAGTGACAAATACATATAGCTAACATACAAGATTGTTCTGAAAAGTGTACAAGGCTTTCTATATATTTACATCAATTATCAACCGAGTTGAGAGGTTCAGACTTTTAGTTGAAACTCCATGATGATAGACATAATGGCAGAGCTCAAAAATATTTCAAGAAATTCAAGATACCATCCTATTTCCAAATCTTCTACCATTGCTACCAAACACTAATTTGGCAGAAAAAGCTTTAAAAATTATAGAAAGTGTGTTTTCGCCATTTGGACAGTCAATATTCCTGGCAATTTTAGAACATTTCTAAAGCATGCTCCATACATAAGTAACATGAAAATCACTAACTTAGAATAATGGAGTGTTAGTGCAAAGTCAACATTGCTCTCCTGGGCAAAGGAAATCAAGGTATTATACATTCACTTTGCTGGGACAGACAGGAATTCCCGGTGTCTCACAGTGTGGTGGAGGAAGCAGAGTCCTGACCTTAATGCTATTTGTACGTAGTCTGCATATTCATTTGCTCAGCATGAAAACAGGCAATTCAGCCCAGTCAAACTACATATAAAGAACCCATTTACAGCAACCTAGTGGCTAACACACATACTTTTGAAGTACAGGAGGAAACCCATACAGTCACAGCAAAGTGCACAAACTCTACAGAGGTTGCACGAAGTTTTGGATTGAAAATAGGTCCCGGGGGCTGTTCTGGTAGCTCTGCTGCATCCTGCTTGAAACTGCATGGGCTTCCCTCCTCCTCCCACCCCATACTCTGATTTTGCACTGCATTCTAGTTGTTATGGTTTAAAGGTGATTTGGCTGCTGAAAAACCACCACAGTGCATAGTCACAATGTGCCACAAAATTTCTATGACATAATGAGATATACCAGTACTCCAAATTTAATTCCAAGCTGCTGAGGTAACAGTGTAAATATTCCATACTATAACAATGAAGAAGCTCCAAAGCACCCCAACCTAAAGAATGACTTTCATTTTAACAAAACTAAAGAAACTTGACCTACATTGCTAGGGGAACAGTCTGCTGGGGGAATCCACCTGTGGGAGGAAAGGAGTTGTCCACTCAGGTCAAACATCTGCAAAAGGATTGAGAGTGGAGAGGCGAGAAAAGGAAAGTGAGAAAGGAGTTCAAGGCAATTGGTGGACTGAGGACGGCTGCAGGATGACAGGCAGGCCATACAAGGAAGGGAGGTGAGCACAGTGAAGCTGGGAGATAGCAGCCAGGGAATGA
The DNA here is from genome assembly GCF_030144855.1 of Hypanus sabinus. Lineage (NCBI taxonomy): Eukaryota > Metazoa > Chordata > Chondrichthyes > Myliobatiformes > Dasyatidae > Hypanus > Hypanus sabinus. The sequence continues at coordinate 161,702,986 of NC_082706.1, read as the reverse complement.
TAGATGGAGGCAGACGAAGGAAGAATAAAAAACACTGAGAGAAAGGAATGTGAAGACCATAGGTAGCTGCAGCACAGGGATAAGCAGGAACACAATGGACTATCAGTGCTGGATTCTGATACATAAAGGAGGAGAGAATTGGGTGGGGGGATGTGGATACATGGTGAAATGGCAGTTGGAACCAGAAGGGTGGGAAAGACTAGAGGAACTCTCATCTGCATCAGTGAGACCACGTACAGACTAGGCTCAACCTGTAATGGCCACCCAAAACTCCTAGCTGCATGCCATTTCAATCCCCTACATCCCACCCCCCATCTTCCAATACACCCCTGTCATCCACTCACCCACAAATTCCCCTACCCAACCCCATCTAGTTCTGGTTCCACCTCCCATTTGCCTCACCCCAATTGCTCCCATTGTTACGCTGGTAGTCTCCTTCCAGCAGCTATCTCCTTGCACCTCTCTTCATCTGTATTTGTTCATTCTCTGCCTGCTTCCCTTCCAATTCCACCCTGCTCACCTCCATTACTTGTCACAACCTGCCTGTCATCTTCAGTCCACTAATCTCTTTGGACTCCATTCTCACTACTCCCTTTATCCTCACACTGGCCATCTCACCTCTCCATTTTCACTCCTGATGCAGAATTTCGACCTGAAACATCAACAATTATTTTCCTCCTACAGATGATGCTTGTTTTACTGAGTTCTTCCAGCAGATTATTCATTGCTGTAGGTTCAAGCATCTTGTAGTCTTGAGTCTTCATTAAAGAGGAGATAAAGACAGTCCTAAAAGTATATTAAGGTGAATAATTACCCAAGACCAGCCCAAATGTACCCAAGGAAATTGTGGGAAGCCAGGGAAAAAAATTGCAAGAGCTCTAGCTGAGGTATTTACATCAGAAGGGAGAGAGGGAGAAGAAAGGAAACTACAGGCCAGTTGCTCTGACAATGGGTTGATGTTGTATACTTATGAGCCTTACTTCAGCCATGGCTAATATACTGGAAGGGACAGGATGTACATACATTTGGAAAAGTAAAGACCGATCAGGAATAGTCAGCATGGGAAATAGTCTCATGAATTTAAGTTTTTTTTCTAAAAAGAGGTGACCAAAGTAATTGATAAGGACAGGGCAGTTGACATGTTCACTTCAGCAGGGCTTTGGCAAGCTTCTGCACAGTAGGCCATCTTAAAGATTAAAACACATGGAATCCAAGGTGAGCAAGTCAGCTGTACGCAAAATTGGCTTTGCGTAAAAATGAGAGGATTGTTTTTTTTTTAACCTCCTAGATTTGAGGTCTATGCCAGTGGTGTGCGACAGTAATCAATGCTGGATGCCCTATTGTCAACCATCTCCATTAACAAATCTAAATAATGTTGGAAGGAGCATGGTTAGTAAGTTTGCAAATGTCACCACACTCAGTTGCATTGTGGAGAGTCAAGATGGTTATCAAAAATTACAACACAACGTAAATCAACTGGGAAAGTGAGACAAGGAATGACAGTCGCAATTTTGGACAAGTGCAGTGTTGTATTTTGGGAAGTTAATTGAAGGAAGGGCTTGCGCAGTAAATGACAGGGGCCTGGAGAGTGTTGTAGACTACAGATCCTTAAGGACACAAGTTAATTGTCCCTTGAAAGTTATGACACAAGGTGGTGAAATTGTTTGGCATCCATGCCTTCATGGGTGAGGGCACTAAATACAAGAGCTGTACAAGAAGTTGATGAGACTATACTTGAATATTTTGTATAATTCTGGTTGCCCAGCTATAGAAGGAAGGACATTAAATCACAAAAAGCTGCAGAAAAGATTCCGAAGGATTTTTCCGGATAAGATGGCTTGAGTTAAAAGTTTGTGGATATTCCACCAGAATATAGGAGGCTGAGAGGTGGCTTTAAGGAAGCATGATGTGCCTAGAAAAGGTGGGTCATCACCATTTTATTCCCCAGAGCACAGAAGTATAAAGCCATAGGGCACAGAGGGGAAAGGTTTTCACAGAGTGAAGGGTATATGGAAAGAATTGCCGGTGGGAAAAGTAAGATCATTACCATATTTTAAAAGATATTGAGACAGCTACATGCACAGGAAAGGGTTAGAAAGAGATGTTTTTGTATTCAAGTGTTGGGACCAAGTCCCTATGCTGTCTAACTATAATAATATTTGCTAAAAATAGTTAAATGAATGCCCTAGAGTGTGGGAATATATATGAAATCCATTTCTATGATATAATCACAGCACTTCCATATTACTGTGACCAGAAGATCTATTTAGTAAGTGAATACTCAATTTACTTTTCTCCTAACCATATGTTTTAGCGAGATCATTTAAAAATTGGTTCTTATCACTGTAAGATATCAGAAGTTACTAACCTCCCCAAAAAATCTGTGCCAAAAAAAACCCCAATACTTATCACTTTAGAAAGGCTCAAAAAATGTTCAAATGTTCAAAAGATTAAAAAAGTAAACTTTCATAAGAACAAAGAGTCAAAAATTAAAAGAAATGCAAGCAAAAGAGAAAAGATGAGCTTTGGTATAGAGGAAGGAAAGAATAAGAGGTGTGTGCTCCAAAGAGTAGAATGATATCTCCTAGGAAACTACCCTGGAGCATTGGGTTTTCGCTATATTTATAACCGCCTTTGATCAAAATATAGGGAACCTTATAATTAAATCTGCTGATAATGTTATGTTAGATGCACAGCAAGTAATGCAGATGAAAATTAAGTTGCAATGGGATACTGGATTAAATGACTAGGTACAACACTTGCTGATGAACTTGTATGGGAATAAATGAAAGATGATCTACTCTAAGGTGGATAGATCAGAGTATTTTCTAAATGGTCAGAAGTTAGGAACTACGGTCAATATGATTTGTAAAAGTTAACTTACATTCACAAAGGGAATTTAGAAACTACAAAACCTCCCTATTTTTAAGCTCCCAATGAAAACCAAAATGTAATTTGCCTTAACTACATTGACATGCCTGCTAGCTTTTCGCAATTCATGCACTGTAACACCTTGATGCTTCTATACTTTACTCAGTCTCTTCACTTATATAATTTGCTTTTTGAACTCTTTCCAAAGTACACAACCTCACATTTCCCCACATTAAATTCCATTTGCCAGTCTCCTGCTCACTGACATAGATATCTGTAACCTGTCACAGAAATGCATTGCCCTTTCTCACAACGTGCCCTTCCACTCATTTTAGTATCATAGGCAAAATTATTTATATTTCCCTCCAGAGTATTGATACAAATAATGAACAATTGTGGGATAAAAACTGATCCCTGTGGTACTCTGCTAGTTACCACCTTCCAGTCTGAAAAGAACATATTTATTCCAATTCTGAGACCGTTTTCGATCCATTCTAATGCATTTCTGATATTGTGATGACCTGTAATTAAATATATACCAGGGACTGAATATTAGATGATTAGCTGTGATCATTTTGAATGGTTGACAGGCTTACTTCTGCTCTATTTTCCTGGTTTTTATATTGCATATGCTCCACAAATACATATTACACAAACACTAAGAAATCTGCACACATTTTAAAATTGTGACTTCTGCTTCACCCTGAATAGCATTGCAGTAGGTATATCAAACCAAGAAAGATTTAAGCTAAAATGCACAGGAACTACCCCATTTAAAATAGGAAGCTTGGCCATCTCACTTACCGAATTGGAGCCAAGAATTTGTAGTTCAGGCTCTCCCGACTCCAGTAGCTTGGCTACCATTTGAAGAAAGCTTTCAACAAACAGATTAATGCTTTGGGAATGACAAGCCATCAACAACTGGTCCAATGCCTCCATTGCAATGAAAACATACCTGGCACAAAAAAAGAATTATCAACTAAAGCAACAACCACTTCTCCACCCTTTTTCCTCCTCATCCTTTCCAAATATGCTTTACTTCTTAACATCCAACTTCAGAATTTGAAAGCATACAAATAAACCAATAAAAAAAGGACTGCTTAATCAGACAATGCACAAAATAAACATTAAATTCATATTTATTTATTCAACATTTTAGTGATGGTTTATTTTTCAAGTAAGCACAAGGGAAATATACTGCATATAATGAAAAGAAAATATAATAGAAATATTCAGTTCAGGCAGCATCCGTTGATGAAGACAGTGTTATTTTACTTACAAGTTTTATAAGCACAGAAGCAGAAGAAAATGTGGAAAGATTTAGATACAAAAAAGGGGAAATTAAATGATAAAAATGATGAAGGGACAAGGAAAAAGGGGTGAACATAAAAAGGAAAAAGTATTTAGCTTCAATGGATCCAAATTCCAGAAATAGAGAACAATGAATGCATGGACGTTATTACACAGTAACATTTTCATAATAAGTAGATACAAAATTATAGCACAATATTCTTAAAGTATGTGGTCCAAGGTATATATTGGGATTGGGCAAGAAAGGAAGAGGAGATAAACCAAGGAACATAAAAATCTTAATCATATTTTAAAGAACACTGCTACAAAATGATCCCACTTAAGTATCCATGTAGATTTAAATTCTATGTTAAGGAAACAATACACAAAAATTCTAACAATGACAAGAAATTAAGTAGATCAAATAATATGTTTAATGAAATACAGAATTAACTTTTCAGGGAAAAAGATGCAATTTCAAGCAATACAGTTATTGACGAAAGAGTGATTAGTTTATGTCTTTGTAGAGAATGGTATAGATTCCTGTTGCTGTGTTTAAGATTTTATGACTGTGGCATTTTAATATTAATAATTTAACTAGGTTTTTAATAAATAGCTGAAGAGAATTTACACAAAGACAAGCTGTGGTCTTAGCATTAGCAACAATTTATTTAAGTCAGAATTTTTAAAGTGTAAGAGAAGGGGGAGAAAGAGCAAAATGATGTTGCAAACAAGAAGTGGGATGTTTTCAATGGTATTTGTTCTTAAGTCATGCTCTGAAATGGAAGTACTCTGATGAAGGATTCTAAGCGTAAAACATTAATGTTAAATGTTTTTCTTTCCACAGATGCTACCTAACCAGAACTAGAGGCCACAGTTTAAGAATAAGGGGTAGGCCATTTAGAACAGAGATGCGGAAAAACTTTTTCACCCAGAGAGTGGTGGATATGTGGAATGCTCTGCCCCAGAAGGCAGTAGAGGCCAAGTCTCTGGATGCATTCAAGAGAGGGTTAGAAAGAGCTCTTATAGATAGCGGGATCAAGGGATATGGGGAGAGGGCAGGAACGGGGTACTGATTGTGTATGATCAGCCATGATCACAGTGAATGGCGGTGCGGACTAGAAGGGCTAAATGGCCTACCCCTGCACCTACTGTCTATGGTCTATAACCAACTGAGCATTTTCAGTTATCTCTTAAATTTAAGCACCCTTCCACCATTTCTCCCACCATACACTCTCCAGTCACAACTCAGCAAATAATGCTTTAGAAACATAGAAAACCTACAGCACGATACAAGCCCTTCGGCCCACAAAGGTGTGCTGAACATGTCCCTACCTTAGAAATTACTAGGCTTACCCATAGCCCTCTATTTTTCTAAGCTCCATGTACCTATCCAGGAGTCTCTTAAAAAGACCCTATCGTATCCACCTCTACCGCCGTTGCTGGCAGCCCATTCCACGCACTCAGCACTCTGTGAAAAAAAAACAACTTACCCCTGACATCTCCTCTGTACCTACTCCCCAGCACCTTAAACCTGTGTCCTCTTGTGGCAACCATTTCAGCCCTGGGAAAAAGCCTCTGACTATCCACATGATCAATGCCTCTCATCACCCAAGTCTGTTAATAGTTTAAAATATATATCAAAAATTGATCAGCCATTAAGTCCCTTTTTTTGCTTATCATTCAAGATCATTTTTGTTTTTCTATATCAGTATCTAGCCCTAGCCCCTTAACCCTCATATTCAAAAACTTACTGATTAGTTTTGAATGTAATAACCAAATCTCTAAGCTCCTTCAGGGTCAAAAATTCAGAGGATTCATCATATTGACCAAGTATGATTACATTTCAATGTTATAAATGATTAAAGAACACAGCAAACTTAGCCACCCTCTTCTAATTTATATATTTATATATCTACTCTGACTGTATGTTTTGATAATTACGTGCAAGATCAATTTTCTCCCATCTTGATCTCTTTAGTCTTTCACTGCTGGATCCTAGAATTCCCTGCCCTCTGGACTACCAGCATTTGCCACTTTGAATTCCTTATTTTTTCATTTTGTATTATCCTTGACCTTTTGTTAATCACAGATTGTGCTGTTTTCTCATGTTTTCATTCAGAATTCCTGCTGAGTGTTGTGGAATATCTGCCACCATTTGTCCCGGTCCACCTTGGACAATTCCTTCACTCTGTTACAACAACTTCCCTTAAGTTGAAGAAGGTCCATATGGGTGAAATGGTTTTCACTGCAAGCTGCATCTGGAATTCTATTACATTGTCATCACTACCTCTTTGGGCTTTTGAAGATCAAAATGTATCACATCAACTTGTGCCCCCTCATCCACTCTTTAGGAACATCCAAAATAATGCCAAAAGGTCACGCAAATATGATTTCACTTTCACAAATCTATGCTATTATTTCCCAAACACCTTGACATGATCTTCCTCATGATAAATTGCAGTATTTGTGCTGCCATTGATATCAGGCAAGCAAGTAACTAGTTCCCTAGTTCTTCTCTTTTTCCTAAATAGTGGGGTCACTTAGCCTCCGATTTACTGAAACTATCCTAGAAGCACAATTTTAAAATACAATATTTAGAACTTCCACCAATTCCACAACCTCATCTTTCAAAACTCTGGGATATTGACAAATTCAGTTTGCAGGCTCATTCTTCTTTCTAGTAAGAGTCCTTTATTTCCTTATTTATATAGGAACCTTGGTTCTGAGTCATTTTGACTGGTTGTTTTGGCTGTCTTCATGACAGGAGGCACACATATTTGCATAATTCCTCTGCTGTTTTCTTATACCCAACTATAAATGCCCTAGTCTCTGTAAAAGACCAAAATTTGCTCATGCTACGTTTTCTTTTTATATACCTTCATTTTTTAATGCTGCATGCAATTTTACTCGTAATTTTTTTTTCCTAATAAAAAGGTCACTTGTGTTATAAAACATAAAACATAGAAACACAGAAAAACCTACAGCACAAAACAGGCCTTCGGCCCACAATGCTGTGCCAAACATGTACTTACTTTTGAAATTACCTAGGGTTACCCATAGCCCTCTATTTTTCTAAGCTTCATGTACCTATCCAGGAGTCTCTTAAAAAACCCTCTTGTTTCCAACTCCACCACCATTGCTGGCAGCCTATTCCACGCACTCTCTGCATAAAATACTTACCCCTGACATCTCCTCTGTACCTAATTCCAAGCAACTTAAAACTGCTTCCTCTCGTGTTAGCCACTTCAGCCCTGGGAAAAAGCCTCTGACTATCCACACGATCAATGCCTCTCATCTTATGCACCTCTATCAGGTCACCTCTCATCTTCCGCCACTCCAATGAGAAAAGGCCAAGTTCACTCAACCTCACACTTATCTGGGCTGAACTCCATCTGCCACTTCTCAGCCCAGTTTTGCATCCTATCAATGTCCTGCTGTAACCTCTGACAGCCCTCCATACTATCTACAACACCCCAACCCTTGTGTCATCAGCATATTTACTAACCATTCCCTCCACTTCCTCATCCTGGTCATTTATAAAAATCACAATGATAAAGGGGTCCCAGAACAGATCCTTGAGGCACACCACTGGTCACCGACCTCCAAGCATAATATGACCCATCTACAACCACACTTTGCTTTCTGTGGGCAAGCCAGTTCTAGATCTACAAAGCAAAGTCCCCTTGGATCCCAAGCCTCCTTACTTTCTCAATAAGCCTTGCATGAAGTACATTATCAAATGCCTTGCTGAAAACCATATACACTGTAACTACTGCTCTACCTTCATCAACGTGTTTATCACATCCTCAAAAAATTCAAGCAGGCTTGTAAGACACAACATGCCTTTGACAAAGCCGTACTGACTATTCCTAATCAATGTATATTTGTTGCAAACCATGTTTTTCTTCTTTAAATGTGAGCCATCGATATATACCCTTCAAAGCCAATTTCCAATATACCACAGATAACCTCTCCCACCTTCACAGTGTAATTCAATCTAAGTAAATTAAATCACTTTCAAACTTAATACAAAATTCTACATATTATTGTTACTCATTCCTATGGAATGCTCTGCAACAAGATTACTCATCAACTTACTCTTGTAATAGAATCACTGATATATGTCATGAAATTTGTTGCTTTGCAGTAGTACATTGTAATACATAGCAATAAAAACTATAAATTACAGTAAGTATATATAAAAAAGAAAATTAAGTAATCCAAAAAGAGGGGAAAAATACTGAGGTAGTGTACATGGGTTGATTATCCACTCAGAAACCTGATGGCAGAGGGGAAGAAGCTGTTCTTGAAACATTGAGTGTGTGGCTTGAGGCTCCTGTACCTCGTCCTGGATGGTAGTAATGAGAAGGCAGCACGTTCTGGGTGATAGAGGTCCTTAATGATGGATGCTGCCTTATGAAAGTGTCCTAGATGCTGGAGAGGCTAGTGCCCGTGGTGAAGCTGGCTGGCTGAGTTTACAATTTCCTCCAGCTTTTTCCGATTCTTTGCAGTAACCCCTTCATACCAGGCAGCGATGCAAACATTTAGAATATTCTCCATGGTACATCTGTAGAAATTTGCGAGTCAGTCTAAGGTGACGTACCAATTCCACTTAAACTCCTAGTGAAATATAGTCATTGCCTTCTTTGTAATTGCATCAACTTGTTGGACCTAGGATAGATCCTCAGATGTTGACACCCAGGAACTTGAAACTGCTCAACCTTTCCACTTCTGATGCCTCAATGAGGACTGATATGTGTTTCCTCAACTCTCCTTTCCAGAAATCCACAATCAATTCTTTGGTCTTACTGAAGTTACGTGCAAGATTGTAACTGTAACACCACTCAACCAGCTAACCTATCTCACCCCTGCACGCCGCCTTGTCACCATCTGGAATTCTGACAACAATAGTCGGCAAATTTCTAGGTGGCATTTGGGGTATGTCTAGCCATACAATCGATGGTATGGAGAGAGTATTGTAGTGGGCTAAGCACATCTTTGAGGTGCGCAAATGTTGATCGTCAGGAGGTGTTATTTCTGATCTGCAGAAATCTCAGCTAACGTGGTCCCTTGTCAACTTCTCAACATAACATCTGGAAATCCATCTCATACACAATCCAGGTATTTATCCTTGACATTGTTAATGCAAATTGGAATTAGTCTGTCCATTCATGGATTAAAGCAGAATCATTCCTGTTACATGCACCTTCATTTTCCCATTTAACACCTACTAAATTGGACGTATTTAGTCATCTCCCAGCAGTATTTTATGCCTTTTGCAAATTAATTCTATATTTTGACATGCCAAACCAAGTTCCTTTTTGATATTCTACAATAAAGCCCAAGATCCTTTCATTTTGCAGGTAATTAGCTCCCATCCATTTAACACTATTCCCACCATTAATTGTTGCAGGTGCAGATTGCATTTAGATAAAGTACCTTTGAATATAGTCTTACTGTTCAATATTTGCCATTACCTTTGTTTTCACCATTTCTCTATTTGGCTTATTACATTCGGAATCAGAATCAGGTTTATTATCACCAGAATGTGACATGAAATTTGTTAACTTAGCAGCAGTTCATGCAATACATAATATTGAAGAAAATAATAAAGTAAATCTTATTCAGTATATTTTATACAGTATATGTATATTGAATAGATTTAAAATAGTGCAAAAAGCAGAAATACTATACATTAAAAAAGAAATCAGGTAGTGTCCAAGTGTTCAATGTCCATTTAGGAATCGGATGGCAGAGGAGAAGAAGCTGTTCCTGAATCACTGAGTGTGTGCCTTCAGGCTTCTGTATCTCCTACCTAATGGTAACAGTGAGAAAAGGGCATGCCCTGGGCACTGGAGGTCCTTAATAATGGATGTTGTCTTTCTGAGACACCACTCCTTGAAGATGTCCTGGGTACTTTGTAGGCTAGTGTCCAAGATGGAGCCGACTAAACTTACAACCTTTTGCAGCTCCTTTCTTTCCTGTACAGTAGCCCCTCCATACCAGACAGTGATGCAGCCTGTCAGAATGCTCTCCATGATACATCTATAGAAGTTTTTGAGTGTATTTGTTGACATACCAAATCTCTTCAAATTCCTAATACTTTTGGCCACTGCCTTGCCTTTTATATAACTGCATCAATATGTTGGGACCAGGTTAGATCCTCAGAGATCTTAATATCCAGGAACTTGAAGCCACTCACTCTCTCCACTTCTGATCCCTCTATGAGGATTGGTACGTGTTCCTTTGTCTTACCCTTCCTGAAGTCCACAACCAGCTCTTTCGTCTTACTGACGTTGAGTGCCAGGTTGTTGCTGTGACACCACTCCACTAGTTGGCATATCTCACTCCTGTATGTCCTCTCGTCACCACCTGAGATTCTACCAACATTGGTTGTATCATTAGCAAGTTTATAGACGGTATTTGAGCTATGCCTAGCCACACAGTCATGGGTATATAGAGAGTAGAGCAACGGGCTAAGCACACACCCCGAGGTGCACCAGTTTTGATCATCAGCGAGGAGGATATGCTCTCACCAATCTGCATAGATTGTGGTCTTCTGGTTAGGAAGTCGAGGATTCAATTGCAGAGGGAGGTACTGAGGCCCAAATTCTGTAACTTCTATATCAGGATTATGGGAATGATGGTATTAAGTGCTGAGCTATAAATCAATGAACAGCATCCTGATGTAGGTGTTTGTGTTGTTCAGGTGGTCTAAAGCCATGTGAAAAGCCATTAAGATCGCATCTGCTGTTGACCTATTGTGACGATAGGCAAATTGCAACGGATCCAGGTCCTTGTTGAGGCAGGAGCTCAGTCTAGTCATGACCAACCCAAGTTGCAGTTCCAGCTGTTCTTCTGTCTAATCTTGACACTCTAAGGTTTTGCATTACTACCAAGCTAGTTTAAACATTCCCCAAACATTGCTCTGAGAATACTAATTCCTTTTAGTGCACTACAATGTACTTTGTACTGCCATGACAAAGAAGGCACAGCAGTGTCTCTACCTTCTTAGAAGTTCACACAGATTTACGTGGCATGTAAAACTTTGACAAACTTGATGGAGAGTCCACCAAATGGTTGCCTCGAAGCCTGGTATGGAAACACCAATGCCCTTGAATGAAAAAGACTACAAAAGGTAGTGGATACAAGATCAGAAGAACATAAGATAAAGCAGAATTAGGCCATTTAGCTCATTAACTTTGCCTTAGATAGACTTATCCTTCACAGTTGCCTATGGCAAAGAAATCCACAGATTCACCATTCTGGCCAAAGAAACTCCCCCTCTTCTTCATTCTAAAAAGAAGGCCCTCTATTCGGAGCCTGTGTCCTCTGGTCTTAGATCTTCCCACCATAGGAAACATCTTCTCTACATCCACTATCAAGGCCTTTCACAACTCAGTAGGTCTCAATGAGGTCAGCCTTCAGTTTACTGAGTTCCAGTGAACACAGGCCCAGAGCCATCACAAGTTCTTCATATGACAAGCCAATTGACATACAAGGTAAAAAGACAGGTTTGGACCTGAAATGGTGACTGTACTCTTTTCCTAGATGCTACATTCCACAAAAATTTGTGTCTTACTTGGATTTCCAGCATTTGCAGATTTTCTCGTTTGTGGTTGAATCTCTTTATTCCCACTCCTTGCCCCCTGCCGATCAGCCACCGCTCTATCTAGGCTAGAATTTTTCCTGAAATACCATGGGCTCGTAGCTCACTAAGCAGCCTCATGTGTGGCACCTTATCAAGGGCCTTCTGAAAAACCAAATACACATCAAGGGATTCTCCTTTGTCCACCCTGCTTGTTATTTCTTTAAAGAATTTCAACAGGTTTGTCAAGCAAGCTTCTCCCTTGAGGAAACCACCCTAAGCCTATTTTATCATGTGCCTCCAAGTACCCCATGACCACATCCTTAACAATTGATTCCAGCATCTTCCCAACCAGAGTTCAGACTAACTGGCCTATAGTTTCCTTTCTTCTGCCTTTTTCTCTTCTTACAGAGTGGAGTGATGTTTCCAATTTTCCAAGTGGCTTTGTCCCACCATTGAGCACATCTACATAGAGCACTGTCACAGGAAAGCAGCATCCATCATCAAGGACCCTAACCACACAGTTCATAACTTCTTCTCGCTTCTGCCATCAGGGGAATGGTACAGGACCCTCACATCCCACACCACCAGGTTCAGGAACAGTTATTACCCCTCAACCATTGAACTTTTGAACCAGAGGAGATAACTTAATTCAACCTCACTCACCTCAACATTGAACTGATTCCACAACCTACAAGACTCACTTTTAAAGACTCGGTAACTCATATGGTTGATATTAATTGCTTATTTATTTTTTCTTTCCATTTTTATTTCTAGTTTGTTGTCTTTTGTACTTTGGTTGTTTGTCCATTTCTGTTGTATGTGGTTTATCATCGGTATAGTAAAAAACAATAGTATCGATGTCTCAAACAGAAGTGGCACAAATCTACAGATGAAGCTGAAGGTCAAGTCAAGTCACGTCACTTTTATTGTCATTTCGACCATAACTGCTGGTACAGTACATAGTAAAAATGAGACAACGTTTTTCAGCACCATGGTGTTACATGACACAGTATGGAATCTAGACTGAACTACGTAAAAAACAGAAAGATACACAAGACTACACACCTACACAGGACCGCATAAAGTGCACAAAAACAGTGCAGGCATTACAATAAATAATAAACAGGACAATAGGGCAGTAAGGTGTCTGTCCAGGCTTCGGATATTGAGGAGTCTGATAGCTTGGGGGTAGAAACTGTTACATCGTCTGGTTGTGAGAGCCCAAATGCTTCGGTGCCTTTTCCCAGACGGCAAGAGGGAGAAGAGATTGTATGAGGGGTACATGGGGTCCTTCATAATGTTGTTTCCTTTGCGGATGCAGCGTGTAGTGTAAATGTCCGTGATGGCGGGAAGAGAGACCCCAATGATCTTCTCAGCTGACCTCACTATCCGCTGCAGGGTCTTGCAATCCGAGATGGTGCAATTTCCGAACCAGGCAGTGATGCAGCTGCTCAGGACGCTCTCAATACAACCCCTGTAGAATGTGATGAGGATGGGGGTGGGAGATGGACTTTCCTCAGCCTTCACAAAAAGTAGAGATGCTGCTGGGCTTTCTTTGCTATGGAGCTGGTGTTGAGGGACCAGGTGAGATTCTCCGTCAGGTGAACACCAAGAAATCTGGTGCTGTTTACGATCTCTACCGAGGAGCCATCGATGTTCAGCGGGGAGTGGTCACTCTGTGCCCTCCTTAAGTCAACAACTATCTCTTTTGTTTTGTTCACATTCAGAGATAGGTTGTTGCCTCTGCACCAGTCCGTTAGCCGCTGCACCTCCTCCCTGTAAGCTGACTCATGCATAGGACCATGGCACTTCCCATTCTGCTTCACGCCTGAGAATCATGGACAGTGTACCAACAAGATGCCAAGAAACTGAACCATTTCAAGATAGTATAGAAATTAAGTGACAAGATAGAACCCTTGACACTGAGAAACTTATAATGTGGGTCTGTCCAGCAACTATACCATCCTCATGCAGTCCCAGTTACATTGAATATGGAGAAAAAGCTGAATTAAAGTGTGTGTGCCTGCTTAAGTTAAAATAATTAGTGCAAAAATAACAGGAAAAAAAGTATTGAGGTAGTGTTCATGGGTTCAATGTCCATTTAGGAATCGGATGGCAGAGGGGAAGCTGTTCCTGAGTCGCCAAGTGTGTGCCTTCAGGTTTCTGTACCTCCTTCCCGATGGTAACAGTGTGAAGAGGGCACATGCCAGACAGTCAGCTGCTTAAGAAATTGCCTTACAGTGAACTACATAAATGAAAGCATTCTTGTAAAGGCCGAAGGAAAGGCTATAAAGATATCCTAAAAACTTCACAAAAAGCCTTTGGCATCAGCCCAGACACATGGGAACATATTGCTAAGGATCAGGCCGAGTGGCACCCCTCCCTCCATAAGGGTGCAGAGACACAAGGCAGAAAGAACAATTTCCGCAGAGAGGCGTAGACTGGCTAAGAAAGCCCATGCCAGTGTACCCTAACCCAGCATGGCCACCATCTTTTGTCCCCACTGTCAAAGAACTAAGCGTGGATTTGCCAGGTGCATACCCACAGACCAGTCCAGCCTCTACAAATCATGGATGACTGGAGTAGTTTTCAATCACAGCATGATGGGCAAACTACAAATGCCTCAGGGTAGTATATGGTGATTTACATGTAGTTTGATAATAAATTTACTCTGAACTACCTGCCCCAGTAGAGATTCCAGAGTGTCTATAAGTCCTCTTCTGCTTCATCTCTCCAACCACAATTTAATTTGTAATTTCCGATCTTAACTACACTCTCAAGACCTCTACAAACTTGCCAGTGTTCTCTTTAAACTTCTTATCTCCCAAAATCACTCACAGGACCTCATCATTCCTACATCAGTACCATTACTTCTGCATCTTCACCCTCCCCCTTCAGGCTGCTTTGCATAAACTCTGGCAGCAAGACAACATACCACATAGGAATCATTTCCACAGCCAGAGGAATGCCAATCTATACCCCTCACTATTGTCCTCAGACTTTTTCCGTTCCTTTTGTGGAGTTGAGCCAATCATGGTGCCACACTCTAATTCCAACTGGAAAAGGCAAAATCTCTTAATGGGCAAGATGGATTGTGGGGTACTCCGGGATTATCTGCCTGTTGTTCCTAACAGGTCAACACCCATGTCATCTTTATCTACATATACAAGGTGTGATGTGACCAAAATCAAAAAACTCACGATCCATTTGGCTTTGAAATTGTCAAGGTAATTTATTGAAGACCTAATGTCACTCAAATCACTTTTTAAGTAAGTAACACATTGAAATGTGACAATGTAGTTTTAAAAAAATTAATAGCTACTTACCCGTATCTATGCCTGATAACATCCCGACTGAGCCTTTCTGCAAGATACTTTCCTATTCGATCCAATTTGTCTGGTGCTGAAACTGCATAAAACGTCAACTTCTCCATGTCAGCCTTCACAAGACCATCCTAGTTAGAAAGTACTGAGTAAGTTAAGAAGCATTTTTTTCCCTTTCAATGCCATTATACATTGAATTTCCCCTCCCCATATGTTATTACTGAAACCAAATAATGTACTTGTCAGGATAATAATCATATAGCATTGGTGCTCCCAGCCTGCCTTCCCTGCCATAAATTGTACTCTTTTTAATCAACAACATACTTCAACCAAATTTTCAAGCATCAAATGTTGTATATTACAAATTCATGAACTCATATACAATTCATGCTCTGCATTAAAAAATCTTTGTTACAAAAACAGAAAGACAAAATACCTGGCACCACTAGGCTTTTTTATTTGATAAAAGCAAGAATTCAGTTTTAAAATTCAAAAAACAAATGCTTTTCCTCTGGGGAAAAAGCAAAGACATCTTTGTACTCAAAATTTGCAATGATTCACTCAGTGGCATGGTTTAATCTATTCATTAATCTTATTTCCTTGAATCTCAAATATAAAAGGCATGCATAACATAATATTTAAGAATAAAGCCCCATCTATAGATTTATATTCATGGTATAGGCAACAGTATTTTTGCTCTCTATGTATTCTAGCCGTCTTTACAATTTTGACCATTAGGTGGTATTATACTCCTTGATCTGTAACACATTCACAAATGTTAAAAAAAATCTGCTTAGAAGCCATATTGTTCAAAGAACAGCTTTCCAAACAATGTTTATATTCATTTACCTCTTGGTATGTATACTTCCATTCCACCACTTTCTTTTTAAAGGGCAATTGTTTCTGCCTACCATCCATCCCACAGTCTCTTTGATCCACTACCGACAGATAGGAGGTGCAGAAGCATCAGGACTAGAATTGCCAGACTGGGTTAACAGCTTCTTCCCTCAGGCTGTGAGACTAATGAATACCCTGTCACCACCATGGTCTCATCAATAGGACAGCGAGCTGTTTACTGTACTGTTTACCTGTGCTGTGCTTTACTACATACATTTTGAATATTTTATTAACTTATTTATAGTATAATATTTTACTTTATGTGTGATATATATTGTGGGTACACCGTGGTTCAGAGGAATGTGGTTTTATTTGGTTGTATATACGCACAGTCAGATGACAATAAACTTGAACTTGAATTGATTTAGAATCATGTATCAACAATAGAAAGGATCAATCCAACTAATTTAGTGGAGATCAATTCAATTGGCAGTCTATTTCAAGTATAACTCATTTGCCAGTTCTCACTAAGTCAAATGAAATAATCAAAGAACAGATACCTTATACTAGTTTGAAACACGTCTTCGTTGTAGAGTAGGCATTGACATGACAGCAATATTTAGTATATTTCTAATTCTCCCTCAATGTTTGATACACTTTCCCAGCAATTGATACAGCTACCACCATAAGGTATATTAAAAAAAAACAAATGCCTTCATCTACCTGACACAGGATCTCTGTTGGGATTTATATAGTATGGTCTCCTTCAATACCCAGTTTCTGACCAGTATTTGTAATGCATTCTCCATCAATCTATTCTGCCCTTTGAATAGCACATTAATGTAGTGATGAAGCAAGCACACCAGCAGTTATTCTTCATTAGGAGTTTTAGGAAATTTTGTATGTCACCAAAGACCCAAGCAAACCTCTGCAGCTATACAGTGGAGAACTTTCTGATGAGTTTTGACGCTGCCTGGTATAGAGGCGCCAATGTGCAGGAGGCTGTAGACTCGGGACAGCTCCATTGTGGACAAAGCCCATACACCTCCGACGATATCTATAAACGGCAGTGCCTCAAGAAGCAACATCCATTGCCAAGACCCCACACCATCTGGGACACACCTTTTCATTGCTAACATCGGCGAGGAGGTAAAGGAGCCTAACGACCCACAATGAACATTTTCCCCTCTCTGCCATCGGATTTCTGAATGGACCATTAATACCACCGCACTATTCCTCTTTTGTGCTATTCCCTTTTGTAATTTTATAGTAATGTTTGTCTTGCACTGTACTGTTCTCACAAAACACTAAATTTCATGACATACATTAGTGATAACAAACCTGATGGTGATCCAAATTATCTTAGTCCTACAAATGCTTTTTGGACATTTAGTGCTCAATTAGATCATTCAGCAAAATGGCTGAAGTGAAAAGCTATTAAGTGAGCAGAATGACTGTACATCGGAATACCAATCTCACCCTACAATAACTATATAATTGAAGTGATACAAACAAGATTTCCTTCAAGTAGCAACTTTTAATTCACATCTAACAATCCACTTAGTAAGAACCAGTAATGGACGGTATAATTTCCATTGAAACAACTCACCAGATCAATACCAATCATGAAGCAATCTTGAAGGGCAATTTCAATCAGTACAATGAACTATTTCAAACATTTTGACAAGTATAATAAAGGTCATTATTAACATGAGAAAATCTGCAGATGCTGGAAACCTAGGCAACACACACACACACAAAATGCAGGTCCTGTAAAGGGGAATCTCCCGAAATGTCGACTATACTTTTATCCATAGATGCTGCCTGGCCTGTTGAGTTCCTCCAGCATTTGCAGTATGCTGCAAAGGTCATTATTCTCTGGTGTGTATTCACAGGTTGTATTTATTTTCTTACTAATGTAATTTCTCTCACTAATCCTGGAGATTGAGGGGCATTTTCTCACACCTGATGGCAAAGTTCACCCCTTCTGCTCCAAAAACATCACTGACTAACATTTCATGGTTTTCCCCAATCAGAAGCCCAGGATGGACAATGAAGTCCAGATCAGAGGCATTCAAGTATAGAGATCAAGAATGCTACAAGCACAGCAGGTATGATCTCCGGAAAGCCACCTCATGGACATATTGGAGATTCCGGACTAAACTGGAATCAATGAGAGATGCTTGACAGCTGTGGCAGGGTTTGAATGCCATAACCTCCTACAACAGTAAATCTTGCAACATAGGGGACAGCAGAGCTCCACCTCCAGATCAGCGCAATGCCTTCTAAGCTTGTTCTGACCACCAGAATCAGGAACCGTCACACGCCCCCATGTCTTCCAATAATCCTTTGGTCTCAGTATCTGAAGATGTCGTGCGGACTGCCTTCAACAGGGTGAATCCAAGGAAAGCATCTAGTCTGGCCAGAGTACCCGGCCGAGTACTGAAGACCTGTGCTGACCAACTGGCCGGTATATTCACGGATATCTTCAATGTCTCACTGTGGCAGTGTGTGGTACCCACCTGCTTCAAGCAGGCTTCAATCGTACAGCCGAAAAGCAGCATAGTAACCTGTCAGAATAACTGTCACTCAGTCGTACTTGCATCTACAGTGATGAAGTGTTTTGAGAGGCTGCTATTGAACTATATCAGCGCTTGTCTGAGTGGCATCTTGGACCCACTCCAATTCACCTACCAAAGCATCTGCTGTAGACCTGTTGCTATCTTGTTGGCTCTGAACATAACCTTATAACATCTTGACAGTAAAGATGCATACATCAGGATGTCCTTTATCAATTACAGCTCAGCATTTAACACCATCATCCCCTCAAAACTAATCAGGAAACTCCAAGACTTGGTCCTCAACACCCCTGTGTGCAACGGGATCCTGGATTTCCTCACTTGTGGACCTTAGTCAGTCCCAGTAGGCAAAACCATTTCCTCCACTATGTCCAGCAGCATAGCAAGGATGTATACCCCACTGCTCTACCCGCTCCACACATACGACGCTGTGGCCAAGCACAGCTCCAACACCATATACCTGTTGTGGGCTGTATCAAAGGTGGAGATCAAACGGCATTCAGAAGGGAGAATGAAAATTTGGCTGAGTGGTGTAATAACAACAACCTCTCACTCAATGTCAATAAGACCAAGAAACAGATTGTAGACTTCAGTTGAGGGAAACCAGAGGTCCACAATCATCGAAGGATCAGAGGTGGAGAGGCTCAGTAACTTTACCTGGGTGTGTACTGGCCCCATCATATAAATATAATTGTAAAGAAAGCAGAACATTGCCTCTATTTCCTCAGGAGTCTGCAGAGATTTGGCATATCAAAAACCTCAAAACTTCCATAGATGTGTAGACGAAAGTGTGATGACTGGCTGCATTATAATCTGGTATGGGAACACCAACGACTTTGAGTAGAAATAAAAAAAGGCAGTGGATTTGGCCCAGTACATCACAGGTGAAACCCTCTCAACCACTGAGCACATCAACATGAAACATCATCATAGGAAAGCAGCATCCATTATCAAAGATCCTCACCACCCAGGCCCATGCTCTTTTCTCACTGCTAGCATCAGGTCGAAAGTCCAAATGCCTCATGACTCACGCCACCTGGTCCAGAAACAGTTACTACCCCTCAATCATCAGGTTCTTGAACAAAAGGGGTTAACTACACTCATTTAAGAGCTCTTATCTTATTATTTCATACTCCTTATTGATGGATATTTATTTATATCTGCACTTGCACACTTTGTTTTCTATCGATCCTACTTACAGTTACTGTTCAATTGATTTGCTAAGTATGCCCGCAGGAAAAGATCTCAGGATTGCATGTAGTGACATGTACACACTCAGATAATAAACTTCCCTTTGGCATTGACAATCTGAAGCATTAACAGATGTAATCTATGGCTAATAATCTATAATTCTTAGGTTAAATTAGATTGGACCTCTGGACAATCACAAGTTTTCTATAATTAATGACTTATGCAAACATTTTTTTCTAGTATATCAATTATTAAATTAGTCCCAGTGAAATAAAAAAAATGGACAGAATTTGGTTAGTTTACTAAATTACATTATATGTCTTTTGGATTAAACCATAAGAAACAGAAGCAGACTTAGGCCATTCGACCTATTTAGTCTGCTCAGCCATTCCATCATAACTGATTTATTGTCCCTTTCAATCCATTCTCCCTGAAACCTTTGACACACTGACAAATCAAGAACTTATCAACCTCCGATTTAAATATAGCCAATGACTTGGCCTCCATAGCCAACTGCAGCAATGAATTCTCCAGATTCTCTACCCTCTAACTAAAGAAGCTCCTCCTCTTCTCTGTTCTAAGTTAAAGTCCCTCTAGTCTGAGGCTGTGCCCTCTGGTCTTAGACTCACCTACTATAGGAAAAATCTTTCCTACTTCCACTCTATCCAAACCTTTCAATATTTGAGAGTTTTCAATGAGATTCCCCTTCATTCTTCTAAACTCCAGTGAGTACTGGCACATAGCCATCAAACATTCCTCATATGTTAACCCTTGCATTCCCTGAATCATTCTCACGAACCTCCTCTGACCCTCACCAAGGCCAACCCGTCTTTTCTAAGAGAAGGAGCCCAAAACTGCTCACAATACTTTGTGTGGTCTGACCAATGCCACATAAAACCTCAGCATTACATTTTTGCTTGTATATTTTAGTCTCCTCAAAATGAATGCTAACATTGCATTTGTCTTTCTTACCAGACTCAAAATGCAAGATATCTTTCAGGAAATCCTGCACCAGGGCTCCCAAGTCTCTTTGCATGTCAGATGTTGTGAGAGATCTCTCCTTTTGGAAAAACAACCTACACTTTTATTCCTTCTACCTAAGTACATGACCATACACTTCCTAACACTATATTCCATCTGTCATTTCTTTTCCTATTCTCCCACTCTGTCAAGTCCTTCTGCAGACTTCCTGCTTCCTCAACACTACTTGCCCCTCCACCTATTTTTGTATCTTCTGCAAATGTGCCCACAAAGCCATCAATTCCAGTATCCAAATCATTCACAGATAACATTAAAAGAAGCAGTCCCAATACCAACCCCTGCAAAACACCAGTAGTCACCAGTAGCCAACCAGAAAAAGGCCCCTTTATTCCCACTCTTTGCCTCCTGCCAGTCAGCCAATCTTCTAAATGTTAGGATTTTTCCTGTAATACCATGGGCTCTTATCTTATTAAGCATTTGCACCTTGTCAAAGATTTTCTGAAAATCCAAGTAAACAACATCCACTGTTTGTCTATCTTCCCTGTTATCTCCTCAAAGAATTCCAACAGATTTGTCAGGTAAGAGTTACCCTTAAAGGAGACCATGCTGACTTTGGCCTATGTTACCATGTGCCTCTAAGTTCCCCAAAACCTCATCCTTAATAATGGACACCGACATCTTCCCAACCTGCAATTTCCTTTCTTCTGCCTCCTTCTCTTCTCAATACAAAATAAATTATCAAAGTACATATTTGTCACTATATACAGTCCTGAAACTTATTTTCTTGCAGGCATACTCAATAAATCCAATAACCGTAATAGAATCAATGAAAGATGCAGTAACATGGCAGACAACCAGTGTACAAAAGATAACACACTGCAAATATGAAAAGGAAAGAAATAATAATAATAAATAATCTAACGAACAGTAAGTATTGAGGACGAGGTGAAGAGTCTGTGAAAGTGAGTCCACAGGTGGTGGTAACAGTTCAGTGATGAGGAAGGGGAATTAAGTGGCAGAGGGCCTTCATGATGGATGCTGATTTCCTATGATGAAACATTCCATGCAGATGTGCTCAATAATAAAGGACATGGCTATATTCATTACGTTTGTAGGATTTTCTGTTTTAGGACATTGATATTTCCATACCCCAAGCTGTGATACAGCCAACGAGGAAATCTGCAGATGCTGGAAATTCAAACAACACGCACAAAATGCTGATGGAACACAGCAGGCCAGGCAGCATCTATAGGGAGAAGCACTGTCGACGTTTCAAGCCGAGAGTCCTGACGAAGGATCTCGGCCCGGAACGTCGTCAGTGCTTCTCCTTATAGATGCTGCCTGGTCTGCTGTGTTACACCAGCGTTCTGTGTGTATTGTGTGATACAGCCGGTCAAGAATGGAGTGACATTTGCCATTTGCGATTTTCCTGTCCTCCAGAACCATTCCAGAATGTTGTGATTAGCTTAAACATTTATGATTGAAAAAAAAATTCAGCAAGTAAAAGTTGACTTACTTTTGGATCTTCAGGGAAAATGTTATCCACCAGGCGTTTGTATCTTGGGCGCAATGCACCACAGCAGCCACATACTCCTGCAGAAAGATATAAAAATAAACAGGCTTTAAACAAACTGGTAGAGGGTGGATTGCCAACAGCAGAACCACAACAGCAGTAGCAATACAAGGCACACACAATTCAAGCAGCAAGGAAAGTAGGATTACTGCATCAAAAGAATAGAGCAGGAATTAACTGGAGAAGATCACAGCAGCATCATGGTTTGCATGTGGGCTAATAAGGGAACTAATGAAAAAGTATGGCAAGTTACAGCTGGAATATAGGTTATGAAAAAGGGGCTATAGAAGACACCACCTGTAAACACGGGCAGGAAATGGGACACAGTCAGGAGAGAAAACAAATTAAAAAGAGCAGAGACCAGTCATGGCAATTGTGTAGATATTGTTACAGCTCTACAGACTAGTTTTAAATATTTTAAGTACTTACTATAGCATTGCAAGGGAATCATTACATGCTGGTTGTTCAATATATTGGATGAAACAGAGGAGGAAAAACTGTGGGAAAATCTCAAGAGACTGTAAAAGAAACAACAGCAATGGTGGACTTCAATTACCTTAATATAGACTTGGGACAGCAGAGGGTATACAGCACAAAGAAAATGGAGGGCAAGATTCACAAAAAAAAAACTGTTTAAAAGGTAAGCTTTATTAATTACTTGTTTCTACTCAACAAGTTCGATGGATCTAATTCTGGGAAGTAAAACAGAGCAAGTGTAGTGTCTTTCAAACACTCTCAATGGTAGACATAGGGATATGCAGGTTTTCAGATTTGCACGCGCGTGTTGGAACATTCTTCCCACTGTTTATATTTAATGTATTTTAATATCTCTGCTAATGGTAAATAATTTTCAAAAATTCACCACAAAGGTTCTCTTAGTTCTCCATTTCCCTCCACATCATAAAGCTGTCCCTGGGTGCTTAATTTGCTATTATTCTCTCCTGCTGTAGATAAAAAGCAAAACAGTATCAAAAGGTATGGGAGAGAGAAGGGATTACAGAAATACAAAAGGGACAATAGGACTCTTGATTACTCAATAGCGAGTGGACATGCATCCCGTGTGCCAAATAGCATCCTTCTGTGTTGTAAGAAACATCAATGCAAAAACTTTGCAAAGGGTTCACAGAGTTTCACTGGCTTGATGAGATGGAGGGATATGTGGAAAGCAACAACACTGGATGGCATTCTTTGCCCTTTGAGAGAAAAGGGATTATGGAGTATAATACAAGTTCAGTGGATTCCATTTAATTGGGCCACTGGTTAGTCTTAATCAGGACAACTCGTACAGAACAAAAACAAATCAAGAAAATAGTTGGGATTCTGTTTATTTGTGACACTATGAGGCTTAACTGGGGCAGGAGACTAGCCGAACAGGTTCTAACTAGCGTCAGTTATGCAAAATAATGGTCGATAGACACTACACCATTCTTAAAGCAGACAGTATTCAAATAGCTCCAGTGTGTGTTTGTGTTAAAAAAAAAATCAGTGATTTTTGTCACTGATAGTTGATGAGAAATAAGCAAAAAGACAATTCAGAACTGTTTTGCTCACTGCAGCTTCAATCTTTCAGGCTTGGAAACGCTAAAAAGCTAAAAAGCGTACAATGAAATTATCTCACTTCGACATCAAGTTAAGAAATATAAAGTATTTGAAGGTATCAATAAATCATCTTGAATGTTGCAATGTAAATGAAGATTAGGATGTAACCATTGAAAGAATTATATGAAGACAATCCATTATCTGCACTAGGTGTCTGCACTGATTTTGTTCATTGTATTGAATTCCTCTGTTAGTAACTATCACGAACCAATACATAGTTTTATAGTACTGTAGTACCATTGGTGTTGTTCCAATTTGTTCTGTATTTCTTTAAATACACAATTTGTTAATTAGTTTGCCTTTTAAAAAAAAACCTTTTTAACTATTTCGATGAAACTTCGGTTAATTGCGGCAGCCGTTTAATTGGGCCAAAATATACTAGATCTGATTGGTCTCAATTCACCAGAATCCACTTTATTCAAAATGTGGAATTTTAACTAATTCCTGTGGCAAGTCTGGGTGACCCATTAAATCACATGGTGTTCAACTTCTAAGTTTTAACAGTGAGTGAATGATGAAGGTGGAGGATTACAAGCTTTACATGCAATTTCTGTTGTTATAGCATGACTACATGGGAGAAATATGGCAGAGAAATGACAACAGAAGGGTGAATGATGACAGGAAGTGCATTATATACTGTTGCTGACGATGGCCACGTCATCCACCAGAAGTGGATATATATCATGTGATTTATGCATTCAGAAAGGGGCAAATGCTTTCTACTCTAATCCAATATCTAGGGTCACGATATTTTGACCAATTCAAAACATTGAGAGTAGCTAAACTTGGGTCTGGGTAGCAAACTGGAACAAAATGACAAATCGAAATTGTGTTAACATCACTTGTGCTAATCTCATTTATCTGGCCCATTTACTGTAGATTAGTACAGCCTGCTGATGATTTTCCTGGGTCAAACTGAAATTTTTACACTATGGTCCAATATACAACTCTGACACTCAGTTTTTCAACTCCCATCAGAGGTAATGATAACTATAACCAACAAATCAGAAGGAAAGCTGTGAAGAAAGACATCTAGATAGATAGATACTACTGTATATTGATCCCAAAGGAAATTACAGTGTCACAGTAACATTACAAGATCTATAGCTGGACCTCAGAACTATCACCTCAACAATGTGTCATTAAGAAAGATGAACGATTAAAGATTAGCCTTATTTGTCACATGTACAATAAAGCATGCAGCGAAGTGAGTTAGATCGGTCAGCAAGGATTGTGCTGGGTAGTGCACAAGTATTACCACAATTCCAGCATCCACATAGCATGCCTACGATTCACTAACCCTAACACGAAGTCTTTGGAAACCAGAGTGCCGACGCAGACATCTGAATCCTGATCAGTGCTAGCTGTAATAACTAGACTATCTTGCCACCCCCGTGTTCACTCCATAAGGTATTATAGGCAGATTATATAAATAAGGTCATCTTCAGTACGGTGTCTACAAGTGAAACTACAAGACACTTCAGGACTTAATAGTTTTTTACCTGAATATAGATTCTAAATGTCACATTTAAGGGCATATTGTATTCAACAGTAGGGATCCTCAAGTGTTTGGTTCTTAAGGATAATTTTAGAAAAGTAAATAACATTACATAATTGGGCAACAATCTAGGCCTGAAGCCATTCCAGGTTAAAAAAAATCCAAAAGTTGTCAACACTGTAGTCATGACAACTGGGCACTGGTAAATCAATTGTGTATTATAAAAAAAAACTTAAGATTAAAATTAACCAATTCAAGGCCAAAATAAAAACAGCAATGACTGCTTTATATTTTGTGCAAGACAGGGCCCATCCACAATTGAAGAAAAACATCTATAGGTTATATTCTCTTTCATGCCAGCTCTTGGACTAAAACCACTTAGCATTTTATGAATGGTTAAAGAAAGGTTTCCCTGTAGACATCAAAAATTTAATCTTAATTATAATGCTCAATTCCACTCGTCAGGAAATCGGATCTGAACACGGAGGGAGAAATATCATTTATCATTTTCAATTGTCTCTGAACCCATATCGTATTGAAACAAAAACCTTAAATACCACTTTAATTACAAGAACTTTTTTTTACTTTTAAGACAAGCATTGTGCAATAATCACAATTCATGCCACAACCTGTGCAGCTGAATCTTTATGATGAGAAATGAAGTTGTCACAGACAATGCCCAAACTGCTGCTAAGAAACTAAGTTTTCAATTGCAAACAATCACAAAATTCAAGCTTTTGCAGTTGTTGCTGCCAAGGGTTGTCTTGGTAGTACCTCAGGTTTCAATACTGACATGGAATCCAGTAGTCCCAACAAAGCTAGCCTTAAATATAGCATGTTATGTAAAAAGAAATAACAAGCAAAGAAAGACTGAAAAAAATGATTTGCCTTGTGAATTATCCAATTTCAATGTAATGGATTAACATACTTCAGCAGAATGACACAACAATTCTAAAGGTTTTTGACGGGAAAATGAACTTCCGATTAGTCATGATCTTAATGAATTCTTCCATCTGTATTTGCATCCTGGTTCCTTAAATCTTGGTGAAGATTTCTGAGCACTACAGAAACATGGCAGGGACATTTGGGAAGTAGCATCCTATCACCCTTCATAAAAGGTGTCACAAATGTCTTTGACAATTCTTTTCCTTGCCATCTATGCTCTTCTACATTTACCATAACATAACACTGAATTTAATAAAGGAAAACAGAGAGAGATTGTTGGTAAGAACACTTTTTTGGCATTTAGAGATCCACTCAGCAGCATAAAGAATTTCTGATCTGGCTGAAAATATTGTCCTAAGTGACAAACACCATTTCTAAAATGTTATGAGGTCAAATAAGATTATAAAACATGGGAGTAGAATTAAGTCATTCAGCCCATCGAGTCTGCTTCATCATTTCACCGTGGCTGATCCATTGTCGCTCTCACCCCAGTTCTCATGCCTTCTCAAGTAATGTTTCACACTGACTAATCAAGAAACTATCAACCTCTGCCTTAAAAACACCCAATGACCTAACCACCAGTGGCAATGTATTCCACAGATTCACCATCCTCTGGCTAAAAACATTCCACCTCATCTCTGTTCTGAATAGATGTTCCTTGATTCTGAGGCTGTGCCCTCTGGACCTAGACTCACCGACTATAGAAAACATACTCTCTATCTAGGCCTTTCAACTTTCGATAGGTTTCACAAAGATTTCCCTTCCCCCCCCCCCCCAACTCCCCCCAGTTCTTCTAAATTCCACTGAGTACTGGCCCAGAGCCATCAAACCCTCCTCATACAATAACACTTTCATTCCGGAAACATTCTTGCAAACCTTCTCTGAACCCTCCCCAATGTCCTCAGATAAGGGGCCCAAAACTGCTCAAAATCCTCCAACTGAGGCCTCACCAGCATATAAACATCAACATTATGCCCTTGCTTTTATATTCTAGTCCTCTCAACCTGCAAGTTAACATTTAGGGAATCCTGCACAAGAAGTCTCAAGTCCCCTTGACTTCGAAATTTCTAGTCCTCTCTCAGTTTAGAAAATAATCTATGTTTTTGCTCCTTCTACCAAAGTGCATGACCTTACACTCACGACACTGTATTGCATCTGCCACTTCTTTGACCATTCTCCTAATCTGTCCAAGTCCTTTCTCCTCAACACTACCTACACCTCCACCTATTTACGCATCATCCTGAAACTTGGCCAAAAAGCTATCAATTCTGTCATTCAAATCATTGACGTACAACATAAAAAGAAGCGGTCCCAACAGCAACCTCAGTGGAACATCTCTCATCACTAGCAGCCAAACAGAATCATGCCCTGTTTATTCCCACTCTTTGCCTTCTGCTCAACTTTTCCTTAAAGAATTTCAACAGATTTGCCAGGCAGGATCTTCCCTTACGGAAAACATGCCAGGTTTGGTCTATTTTATTAATTTAATGTTATTTAGGTAAATCCATCTCATACAAATGGAGGACCTAAAACCAGTATGCTATGCCTAAACAATGAAAACTACAATGGGATGGAGGAGGATTTGGCTAGTGTAGACTGGGAACACATGTTATACGGTGGGATGGCTGAGGAACAGTAGAAGACTTTTAAAGAGATTTTTCATGGTGCTCAACAAAACTATATTCCAATTAAAAGCAAGGACAGTAAGGGTGGGGAGAGCCAGCCATGTATAACTAAGGAAGTAAAGCAAAGCATCAAACTAAAAGCTCATGCATACAAAGTTGCCAAGACTGGTGGGAAACTGGAAGATTGGGAAAACTTTAAAAAGCAACAAAAAAAAAATCACTAAGTGAGCAAAAAAAGAGGGAAGCTAGATTAAGAAAATAAACAAGCACAAAATATAAAACGGATAGTAAATTTTTTATAAAGCGGAAAAGAATGGCTGAAGTGAACATAAGTCTCTTGGAGGACAAGAAGGGGGAATTGATATTGGGTAATGAGGAAATGGCAGAGGCTTTAAGTGACAATTTTGTGTCGCTCTTAACAGTGGAGGACACATCTAAATGCCAAAGAGAGATGTTATGGATGCGATGGGAGGCAAGGACCTTGCTACAATAGCTACCACTGAAGAGGTAGTTGTAGGCTTGAATTTATACAGTCCCCAAATCCTGATGGACTGCATCCCAGGGTACTGAAATAAATGGCAGACATTATAAGAGAGGCTTTAGTGATAATTAACCAAAATTCTCTGAACTCTGGGCAGGTCCCGGCAGATCGGAAGACAACGGATGTCACACCACTGTTCAAAAAAAGATGTAGGCAAAAAGCAGGAAACTACAGGCCAGTTAGTTTAACATTTGTAGTTGGGAAAATGCTTGAAGCTATTATTAAAGAAGAAATAGCGAGGCATCTGGAAAGAAATCAATCCACCATGCAGAAACAGCGTGGATTCAGCAAAGGCGAGTCCTGTTTGACAAACTTACTGCAGTTCTTTAATGATACAATGAGCACAGTGGATGGATAGAGGGGAACAGATGGACGTTATTTACTTGGAATTCCAGAAGGCGTTCGATAAGGCATCACATATATGACTTATCCATAAGATACAAATGCACAGAGTTGGGGGTGATGTATTAGCATGGGTAAAGGATTGGTTAACCAATAGAAAGCAGAGTGTTGGGATACATGGGTGTCACTCTGTTTGGCAATCAGTGGTGTGCTGCAGGGATCGGTGCTGGGCCACAATTGTTCACGATATATATTAATGATCTGGAAGTGGAGACCAAGTGTAGTGTATCTAAGTTCACTGATGATACTAAATTGAGTGGAAAAGCAAATTGTGCAGAAGATAAGGAGAGTCTGCAGAGGGATATAGATAGGTTAAATGAGTGGGCAAAGGTCTTGCAGATGGAGTACAATGATGGTAAATGCGAGATCATCCACTTTGGAAAGAAAAACCGAAGAGCAAATTATTATCTAAATGGTAAAAAATTGTAGCATGCTGCTCTGCAGAGGAACTTGGGCATAAACCACAAAAGGTCGGTTTGCAGGTACAACAGGCTATTAAGGCAAATGAAATGTTGGTCTTCATAGCAAGAGGGATTGAATTTAAGAGCAGGAAGATTATGCTGCAACTATACAGAGTGCTGGTGAGGTTGCATCTGGAGAACTGCATGCAGTTCTGGTCTCCTTACTTGAGGAAAGAAATACTAGCTTTGGAAGTGGTGCAGAGAAAGTTCAACAGGTTGATTCCAGAGATGAGGGGGTTAGACTATGCGAAGAGATTGAGTTGCTTGGGACTGTACTAGCTGGAATTCAGAAAAATGAGAGGAGATCTTATTAAAAAAAATTAAGATTATGAAAGCGATGAGGCAAGAAAGTTGTTTCCACTGACAGGTGAGATTTGAACGAAGGGACATAGCCTCAAGGTTTGGGATGGAGATGATGAGGAACTGCTTTTCCCCAAAGGATGATGAATTTTTGTGGAATTCTCTGCACAACGAAGCAGTGGAGGCAACCTCAGCAATTTGTGTATTGTAGGGGAATTAAAGGTTAAGAGGAAAAGACAGGTAAGTGGAGCTAAGTCCATGGTCAGATCAGCCATGATCTTATTGAATGGCAGAGCAGGCTCAACAGGCCAGATGGCCCATTCCTGCTCCTATTTCTTAAATTCTTATGTTCTTAAATTAACACAAAAATCTATTTAATAGAAATAGATTAATAGTAGCCCAACAGAATTGTGAATATATTTACATAAGTTTTAGGAGATGCAATTTGTACATTAGATAGACTAGTAATAAAATAGGCAAAAGAATATTTCTATAAGAATACAAAATGTGGCAAATAAGACATAACATTGCATAAACAAATCAGTGATTTATCATATGGTCATATTGATATAAAATGTATATAACTTGTGTTTCCTGTACTGTAGATAACAGAACTTTAAGAACAGACATCAGATATCAAAGAGCACCTTGCCTTCTGCCACTGGTAATTAACCCCCTGTACCTACTTGATGAGAAAACTAATAGAAAATCCAACATATTACTTAAAGAAACTGAAAAATAGTGTAAACATTTAAAAATGGCCAGAAATATTCAAGGGAAATACATTCTACTAAAGGTTTAGAACAAACCAATCAGCAGGGAAATACCACAGATGACAAAACTAAGCATGAAACTGAAGCCAAAGTAAAAGAACATACTCACACCATGCATATAAACAGAGGGTGAATAAATACAAGATGTCCTTTAAAACTGAAATAATTGAGGATCAATTGCAGATCCTGGTTGACCACTCATTGAATTCTTTGCAATAGACAAAGTTAATCTAGTAATGCAATATATTTAGATATCATTAAACTAATGATATGTAAACTCTCAGCTACAGTCTGGAGTCAGAAAAAAAATACCAAATGAATAGCAACATCACTACAAAACAGAAAATACGAATGGTTAAATGCTACCAAAAGGATACAAAGTAACAAGGGATGCTCCATATGAACTAGCGATGAAATCACTACTCTTCACCATTTACTTATGGTTTAACACTGAATTAAAGATACAACTTCAAAATTTGTAGATCACACAAACATAGAAGGATGCAACAAAATAGAACACTACTCAAAACTTTGTGACCTATATGCACAACTGGCAAAAGGACTGCAGTTCAAGAAGTTAAGCCAACAGATGTAGGTAGAATGAATCAAGAACTACAAGCAAATTATTTAACTAGATAAGGTCCTAAGATACAGGCATCAGCATAATGAGCTATGTAGGCTACTGAGTAACCTAAAAAGAAACAAAGCAGTTTGAATTCCTATAATGAAAAGAGATGTTGAACATGTAGATCTTTGGAAATGCAACACTACCAGTTCTTAAGTGCAAGATTTTAGAGAAGATGCAAAAACAAATAGCACAATACCAGAAGCGCAACATTAATCCTATCAGAAACTGAATATGCTGCAGCTCCCATCTCCAATCAGAAGACTGGAATTACTTGACTGAAGACTTTGAAAGTTATATAGAATTTGGCATGCAAAACCAAAGAGATCAAAACCAAAAGCAGAAGAGATCAGAAGCAGGAGCCAGGAATATACTTACCAATTAATAGAAATGCAGGAGAAACCTCTTAACCCAACCAATGGGACTCAATCACTAAGTAGGCAAACAGTACTGATGTAAAAGTAGATGAAGAAAAACAAAGGAGTTTCTATGGAGCATGTCTGGGTATGGACTGGCTGGCTCAAAGGGATTGTTTCTGAGCTGAAAATGCTACGTAAATAATAAATGCAAGATTTTTGTTTAATTCAATATCTACTGAAACTTTTCTGGAATTTGAAGTGGATTCTCAGGCAATACATCAATGAATTAGGTATTAATAGTATGTACTTTGCAGATACAAAACTTATTTACCTCCTAGAAAAAATATTACAATCTTCCAGACAAAAGCAGAAACATATAATGTGCTTTATTCTAACTTACCACATGACAGCAATGGTCTTGGTTCCCACCCAGTGTTAAACCTGTAGACTTGTTCAGGTTCAGTTCTTGGTACCTGAATATACCTTCGCATCCTGTACACTCTGTAGCTTCAGACTTAAGACTTAGATTTCACTGCACCTACAGAATTGTATACCCATAATCAGACATGTGATCTTTGAATTCCATTTACAGTAATACTAGACGACTTATCGGATAGACTACTTACTAATTAGCATCAAGGATGGCCATTGGCTACACAAACGGGATGCCAAAACTGTGAATATATGGCCTTAAATAATTAGCTTTGATGTAAAAAGAACTCTCAGTACCAGAATGATACAAATCATATAGTCCAGAATGAAACTAACTGTTACATTAATGAAAAAAGCATCTTGCCATTCAACGAGCTATTCACCAAATGGTGGAGTTTTGTTTTTCAATTTAACAGAATTTAAATTGACTAGTCTTAAAAATCTTGTAGCCTCAGCCACCTTGGAAATGAAGTACCAGTAATGTTAATACGCCAAACCATAAACTATTTGCTGTTTCATGATCTCTGCAGAAACAAAATAAATGGCAACAGTCTCCTCCGGTACAATTAAGGTTTAAAAGTAGACTAATGATTAAGGAGCAACACAATGCTTCCAATAAAGATGAGCAAATGTGCTCATTGCGTTTTATACCAATGTTCTGCATTTATAATTCAACAACTGTCGGGGATACATGAAATAGTAACATTCAGCTCCATAAAGTTAGACCAATAAAAGACCTTAAAAGCATGGCAACAGTTAGTAAATGCAGATTCACGGATGTGTCACAAAATTCGATCACTCCTGGCCTAAACATTTTATCAGGAAGAAATTGGCTCAGATCAATGCAACAGCTACAGCAATTCCTCACAATCTTAATACAAGTACTTTTTTTTAAGAAAAGTAGAACAATAAATGTAATATTCAACCTGTTTGTGCGCCCAGATGATCGTGGTGTACAGAGCAATGGTGGCACGAAAAGGCAACAGTGCCTAGCGTGGTCTATCACATCAGACAGAAGATGGTTAAACCAGTGGGAAATTAATATGCAAACAGGCCCAAGTCCTGGATGAGAGTTTTAAAAAAAAAGGATGATCCCAACAAGTGTTTTACTGGCATGCAAAACATAAAAGGTGCAGCTGATAATTTTCCCTCGACAGAAGCTGCCTGACTTGCCAAGTTCCTCAAGCATTTGATACATGACATTCCACGAGGAAATCCACTTGTGTTTTCAGCCAGATGTCAAATCAACTGTGCATTGATTCATTTTCCATGTGCTCATTCAAAACAACTTCTAAGAGCCTTTCCTCACTTTCACCATCATCAATACAAACAACTGTTTCCCTCAGAAAGTAGTAATTTCTTGTCAACTTTTCTCCTGGATAACAAACAATTTTTATATCTTTTTCAGGCCTTACCTATTTTTATTCATAAGACATACTTTGATTCTTTAGATTCAATTTTAACCTCTTATACTTGGAATAATAAACAAGCTAGTTTAAGTAAAGTTTACTTACAAAGAAATAAAGAGATGGGTGGACTAGCCCTACCCAATTTTAGGTTTTACTATTGGGCTGCCAATATAAGGAATATTACTTTCTGGTCCTATTATATTTATCGTAAAGATTGCCCATCATGGGTCTCCTTAGAATTTAATTCTGTAAAAAATTCCTCTACTGTCTACTTACCCTTTTTGATTAAAAAAAAAATGAGCTCATGGGCAACAACACCAACTCCACCACTGCCCCATAGTCATAGCCTCGCAATCCAGAAAGGATCTGTTTGTTCTATCCCCGCCTATAATTCATTCCTTAATCTATGCCAGTATTTTATCCTCAATTCTGTACACTTGAATTTTGCTTAATAACCAAAAATCTTCTGAAACCCAATACACTGTATGAAATGGCTAACCCTTATCAATTCTGCCATTAGAAATCCAATATATAAACAAAGTTGGAAAATATGATTTGATAATTAATGATTTACTGTGCCTATTAAAAGTATTCAACACCCTTGGAAGTTTTCATGTTTTATTGTCTTTCAAAATTAAATCACAGAGAGTTTAATTTGGCTTTTTTTGACACTGATCAACAGAAAAACTCGTGTCAATATGAAAAGAGATCTCTACAAACTGATCTAAATTAACTACAAATATAAACACAAAATAATTGATTGCACAAGTGTTCATGTACTTTAGGATGACACACCAACACATCACTGATGCAGTCAATTGGTTTTAGAAGTCACGCAATTAGTTAAATGGAGATCATCTGTGTGCAGTCAGGTTGTTTCAATTGATTGTAGTAAAAATACACCTGTATCAGGACGGTCCAACTGCTGGCGAGTCAGTATCCTGGCAAAATCTACACCATAAAGAGAACACTTTATGCAATTCTTCAAAAAGGTTATAGACAAGCACAAGTCAGGAGATGGATAGAAGAAAATTTCCAAGTCACTGAATATCCTTGGAATACAGTTAAGTCGATCAACAAGAATATGGCACAGCTGTAATTCTGCCCAGAGCAGGCTGTCCTCAAAAACTGAGTGACTGTACAAGAAGGGGATGAGCAAGGAAAGCCACTAAGAGACCTATGACAAATCTGGAGGAGTTACAAGCTTCAGTAGCTGAGATGGAAGAGATGTGCATACAACTATTGCCCAGTTGCTTCACTAGTTGCAGCTATGGGAAAGTGGCAAAGAGAAAGCCACTATTGAAAAGACTCACAGGAAATGCAGCTAGACTTTGCCAGAAGGCATGTGGAAGACCCTGAGGTCAGCTGGAAGTAGTATCCATGTTGACCATCAGATTAAATGCTATATTTGGCACAAGTCAGACACTACACATCATAAAAACACACCATCCCTACCGTGAAGCATGGTGGCGACTGCATCATGCTGTGGAGATGCTTCACTGCCCTGGAAGGCTTGTGAAGATACAGGAAAACCTGATGCAGTCTGCAAGAGAACTGTGACTTCAGAATAGACTTGTTTTCCAGCAGGACGATGACCCCAAGCATAAAGCCAAAGCTACACAGAAATGGCTTAGAAACAATAAAGTTAATGTCCTAGAGTGGCCAAATCAGAGTCCAGACCTCAATCCAATTGAGAATTTGTGGCTGGTGTTGAAAAATGCTGTTCACTCATGATCTCCAGGCAATCCTACAGAGCTTGAGCAGTTTTGTAACAAAGATTGAAGATAAATTGCAGTGTCCTGATGTGTAAAGCAGATAAAGACCTATCCATAAAGATTCAAGGCTGTAACTGCTGCCAAAGGTGCATCTACTAAACACTGACTTAAATAGGGTGAGTAATCATACAATCAATTATTTTATGTTTAATAACTGTAATAAATTTAGACCAGTTTGTAGAAATCTGTTTTCACAAAAGGCTTTCCTGCTGATCATTGTCAAAAAAGCCAAATTAAATCCACTGTGATTCAATGTTGTAAAACAATAAAACATGAAAACTTCGGGGGGGGGGGGGGGGGAATACTTTTTATAGGCACTGTATAATGACCTCAAGTACCAGTGTAATTCTGTTCTTAAATCTGCTCTATTCAGGAGGACAGAGTTTCAGAAAAGAGGGTTGTTCTTTTAGAATGGAAATGAGAAGAAATTTCTTTGGCCAGAGAGTGGTGAGTCTGTGGTCTGTGGAAGTATTTACCACAGGCAGCTGTGGAGGCCAAATCATTGGGTATATTTAAGGTACAGGTTGATAGATTCTTGATTAGTCAGGACATGAAAGGATGTAAGGCGAAGGCAGGAGATTGGGGTTGAGAAGGAATATATACCAGCCATGATAAAATGGCAGAGTGGATTCAATGGGCCAAATGGCTTAATTCTGATCCTGTATCTTATGGTCTTATGATCTTAATCCGATTTTGAATTAAGTACCACATTTTCTAAGACCCAGTTGAAAATGTAATTGATAAATAATTCAAAATCATCAAGGATTCAAATACAAGGTGCTTACACTTAAAGAAGACTGCCAGCTAAGATTATTACACTTCCAATTTCAGTAATATATTATGAAGTCACTGAAACAAAAGTCTCCTTCCTTCATCTTCCTGATGTCTATTACAACAGTATGTCAAATATTTGGCATCTAACCCATGCTTCAAAATACCAACATTCATTTGAAAGTCATTACTTTTGACATTGATATTATTTTCAATCTCAAAATGCTTCACATGCCTCAGTCTAGGATATAGAATTTGGAACATTACAGCACTTCATCTACGTGGTTGTGCTGACCTATACAAACCTACTCCGTGATAAATCTAGCCTTTCCATCCCACACAACCCATAATTCTCCTTTTGTTTTATTACATCCCTGTGTCTAAGAGCTTTTTAAATGTCCCTATTGTATCAGCCTCTACCATTACCCTTGACTGTGCTCCAGGCACTCTCCACTTTTTAAAAAAAACACTAGTTCTGATGCCTCTAAACTTTCCTCTGGTGTTTGCCATTGCTATACTGAGGGGACAGTTGCAAGCCTAATTACAAAACATCACATTACAAATACTTAGGAACAATCAAATTGTATCAGTCCCATTCAGACTGCCCAATGGAGTTGTCATATCTGCCGTTTCATTTTAGTAGAACTTAACTTCCCATTCCCACTCTGACATGTCTTCCCATGATCTCTTTGAACACGATGAGGCCAAACTCAGCTTGGAGGAACATCACCTCATAAGCCACCTGGGTTGCCTGTAACTTGATGGTATGTACAGTAATTTTTCTAACTTCCAATAATCACTCATCCTTCCTTCTTTTTCCATTCCCCATTCTGGCTACACTTTCCCCTTCTCATCTCCTCACTTATCAGTTACCCTCTCCCTTTCTTCCATAGTCTACAGGTTTTCGTGTGTTTGCTCATCTAGTCCTTTTACAGAACAGGAGTCCCAGTCAATATATGTAAAGTTTAAAAAAACTTGCTGTCACAACTTCCCATTTCTTGCATCAGTCTGCAATCGGTCTATAAATTTGTTCCTCTAGTTCCTGCGGACAGTTGGGTGGTCTATAATATAGCCCCATTAATGTGCTAATTCCTTTCGCATTCCTCAGTTCTAACCATCAAGTCTCATTAGATGTGTACTCCAGTCCATCAGGAGCACTGCTGTCACATTTTCTCTGGCTATTAACACCAACCCTCCCCCTTTAATCCTTCCTGCTCTGTTGCGTCTAAAACAACTAAACCTCAGAATGTTGAACTACAGTCCTGGCCCTCCTGCAAGCAAGACTCACTAACAGCTACAACATCATGATACAGTGTGTTGAACCATGCCCTGAGCATATTTGCCTTTCCTACAATACTTCTTACATTGAAATGCAACTCAGAGCATTAGTCACACCCTGCTCAACCTTTTGATTCCTGACGTCTAAGGTCGATCTCCACAACCATTCCACAATCTGTTCTGGCACTCTGATTCCCATCCCCTTGCAACCCTACTTTAAACTCCACCCATCCAAACCCCTTTGGCAGTCACACAGATAGAAATCAAGAAACAACATTTTTAGCTGGAGTGCCAAACCCATTTAGTATTCGATCCACTATGCTATTGGAGGGAACAGCGGTTCATTTCAGCCTTGTGTGCATAACCTTTGGCCCTGCCCAGTTCCACCTACCTGGAGAACTAATATATTTTTAGACTAAGAATGAATCTAGTGACTTCTCTCTGAATCTTTGAAGTTCAATGTTCTAATTACCTGTTTTAAAAAAAAACACTTAGACCAGATCGTGGCATAAAATGGAAGATTATCAAGATTTCCTACTGTCACAGAGATAACATTTCCAAAATGTTTCACTGACTGTAAAGTGCTTTGAATCTCCCAAGGTCATGACAAATAAAAGCTCAGTTAAGACCCTATATGGGCAAAATGCTACATTTTAGTTACAGTGAATAATTCTTGAACCTCACAAATTGCACCATAAGTTTTTGTTTACAGCAGACATTTTAAATTTGGTCTAAAGTGGTCAGGGTCTAAATTGAAACCCAATCATAAAAAACAATGCAGTTTTTGGCAATGAACCCTACAAATAAAACAGTAAAATTTTTATACCATTAACATGGAGTTTAAAATGCAGCAATGAGTCATTTCACATCTGTGATCTATACTTGAAGACAATTAGCCACTGGCAGTAAAGCATTTACAACTTTAACCACACAACTTGGAATTTTTGCAGTCTGTTTTTTTTTAAATGAGAAAGTAGAAAGGTTATTTGATTATTGAAGCATGATCATGTATGTAGAAAGGATTTACTGTTGGGATCACGAGGAAACCTTTGCTTATTTAAGTTACTAAACTGCAAAGCTGTTGGGTAATTAACACATTCCTTTCATCATAATGCCATGTTTTAAATAGGAAACAAAACAGAAACTACACGAAGAGCAAAGGTACAAACTCCAGGTCAGGTTGGAGTCCTGAAAATTAGAAGCTAACTAAATTATTTATGTTTAAAAACACTAGCAGATAAGGTTACCTGGATTAGGTGAGCACATGTGCAATAGCAGTATATGCATCACAACTTTGCTTCCAATACATGATGCCTAATAATTCTGGTTTAAGGCCTTTATGGTTTTCTAAAATTGCTAATACTGTTACACTTTATTTTCTAGATATTTAAACTTCATGGCAAAAACAGAAGATCATCTGACCCTCTGCGTACAAAGGAGCATAGTATTCCTAACAATTATCAAGGTAATTAATAATGAAATATACAAAGCTTTTTAGTTAAAATTGAATTTTAACTTGCTATGACTTGTAGCCAATCTACAGTAGTCCACTTGCAAATAAACCTTGTTTACTTTCGACCATAAGACTAGGGGCAGAATTAGGTCATTCAGCCTATCAAGTCTGCTCTATTTCATCACGGCTGATCCCAGATCCCTCTCAACCTGTCTTCTTGCCATACCCTCTGAAGCCCGGACCGATCAGGAAACTAACAACTTCCGCTCTGTATATACCCACCGACTTGGCCCCCGCTGCAGGCTGGCAGAGCATTCCAGTTTCACTACCCTATTGCTAAAAATATTCCTCCTTACCTCTGTTTTTAAAAGTCGCCCCTCAATTTTGAGGCTGTGCCCTCTAGTTCTCAATACCCCCACCATTTGAAACATTCTCTCCACATCCCCCCCAACCTTTCAACATTCACCTAGGTTTCAATGAGATTCTTTCACCCCACCACCCCGGCATTCTTCTAAATTCCAGTGAGTACAGGCCTAAAGTAATACCTACTTTAGGAGGTGATATTCCACAATTCCAAGTCAAACTAATCTAGTTGAGTAGCACCTCCCATATTTATTCACTCCCTCCAACTCCAGTGCCTATGGCTAGTGTGTATTTTTTATACTTTGATAGGGATGAGTGAGAGATTTAAAATAATGATGTCCTCAGGAGACTCAATAATTAAGATTCCATTAAATCAAATGGACATCGTTTTCTAGGCATTATTCAACCAGCAGTATTCTGGTGTCAATATGGTGGTTGTGATCATCTAGTGTGGTAGTGTACGAGTAGTGTTTGCCACTCCCACTTTCAGCTTCCACCACTGGCTGGAAGCCTTGTGAAAAGGAGAGCTGAATGGGAGAGTATATCCCCTCTCCAACAGCAAGCCTCATGTAGTGCCTCCTCTCTGGTGGCACATGGGAACTGGACTCCTTTCGGACTCGGGCTGAATACAGAGGACGGGGAGCTGGTCTGGCCCCTGCACAGGTAGCACACAGGCCCACCGGTGCGTGGACACTCCCTCGTGCTCGTGAACCAG
Organism: Hypanus sabinus; assembly: GCF_030144855.1. NCBI lineage: Eukaryota > Metazoa > Chordata > Chondrichthyes > Myliobatiformes > Dasyatidae > Hypanus > Hypanus sabinus. Next base: position 161,663,423 of record NC_082706.1, on the reverse strand, counting down.
ATCCCCAACTATGGGTAAGTAGCCCCGCTGCCTTGTGGGCAGCCTCGGGAGAAACAAAGGCTACGGGAGTGAACCCAGACAGCAATTCCAGAGTGAGCCCCTAAGGTGACTGGACGTCATTGAACATCCTTCCGGCAGCTTCTGCAGCCAAGCTGGTGCCAAACATATTGCTTCATAAACGTTCCTTTGGACTACACTGGTGAGGCAGAGAGGGGGATTTTGATGACTGGGCATCTCAGGATCTCCATACCTTACGCCCAGGCTTGTGATGATAATCATCATCACCCATTGTCCTTCAAGACAGACGGATGCCAACCACTATTCTGGATGAGATTCTTTCCTCAAACAAAACATAATTTGTCACTCCATAAAAGCACTTGCCATTAATGCAGCATATGAAACCAGCCGACCCTTCATCAGAACTGGAGCGTTCCAACTATCTCTGCTGCCTGGCTGCCGAGTTCCTCCACCATTTTGTGTACACTGCTTTGGATTTCCAGCATCTGCAAAATTTCTGGTGTTTGTGAAGAGAGTTTTAAAATAAATTTTAAAAGATGCAGAAAGCTGCTGCAGAGTAGCTATTAAGGAAGTGATATCTTCCCTTACTCTGCTTTTGATTGAATGTCTAGCAGCAGTGTTCTTAACAAGTTGAAGTTTGTCAATAGACTGCTCTTTGGAAGGCCAGTAAAACGTGCATTGCAGTAATCTTGTCTGCGTTGATATAAAGGCATGAATTAGGTTTTCAGCATCATTATGTGACAAATGGACATACCTTGGCAATACTACTCAAGTATTGCTCTGGTCACTTTGTTTAAAATGTGGGAATTAAAGTACAAATCTGAATCAAGGATAACACTCAGGTGAGTTACTTCTGATTTTACAAGGGGAGCCAAGTTCCCAAGTTTATCAATAAGTTTCTCTCTTCTGGCTTTGGATCAAAGCAAAAGTATTTCAGTTTTATTTTCATTTAGTCTTGGGAATTTGCTCATCCATTTGTTTATTGCAGTCCTACCAGACGGCAGACCAGACTGGGTGTTATCAGGCTCAGCTGAAATGTACAAGACTGTCAGATATAGGAGCAGAGTAAGGCCATCTGGCCCATCGATTCTGCTTCTCCATTTCATCATGGCTGATCCAATTTTACTTTCAGTCCCAATTTCCTGCCTTCTCCGAATATCGCTTCATGCCTTGACCATTCAAGAACCTACCAACTTTTGCCTTAAATATACATAAAGACTGGCTTCCACAGCCACCTTTGGCAAAGAATTCCACAGATTCACCACTTTCTGGCTAAAGAAACCCCTCTTCATCTTTGTTCTAAAAGGACACCCCTCTATTCTGAGGCTGTGTCCTCTTGTCTTAATACTCTCCCACCATAGGAAACATTTTCTCCACATCCACACAATCAAGGCCTTTCACCATTCTCCTGGGTTCAGTGAGGTCACCTCTCATTCTTCCGAAGTATAGTGAATACAGCCCCAGAGCCATCTTCATATGATAAGCTATTCAACCCTGGAACCATTTTCATGAACCTCTCCTTACAATTGTGTGTCATCTGCATAATTGGGAAATCAAGTTTGAGCTCTCTAATGTTGTCTCCTAAGGGAAGCATGTACAAGAAGTGCAGGGAACCAAGACAGCTTCCCCGAGCAACACCAAAATGTACACTGTATCTCGTAGAAAACTGGTCTCCAAGACACACAAAGTAAAATGAACAAAACCAATTAAGGGCTCTGCCAAAGAGACCAACCCAGTTCAATACACTCTAAGAGAATGCCACGGTCAATTTTGTCAAAGGCAGCACCAAGATCTAGAAGAATTAGAACTGAGATTCTGTTGGCAGTGCTGTGCCGAAGGTCACTGACAATTCAGGTAGGAGCCGTCTCCATGCTGCAGTTTGCTATAAAACCTGACAGAAACTTTTCTAGAATACTGTTCTCATTCAGGAATTTGTGGAGTTGGTTAAAAATTGCTTTCTCAAGAAACCTGCCCAGGAAGGGAAGATTTGATATTGGCCTGTAGTAGCTACTACCTCACTATCAAGGTTTGGATTAAGCAGGGGTTTGGCAGCTGCAGTTTTGAAAAGATCTGAAAAACTTCAGTTTCAAGGGATGTGTTAATAATATTCCAACAGAATTGAAAACACTTAAGAATCCAAAAATTACCCAAATTAACTTTAACTAAAAACTGTTAGATTAACTCACTTACATAAATGCTCTCAATTTCAATTACAATCCTGAATTACTCCAAAAGCCATGGTTCAGATATTTGCCACAGCCACAATCTGGATTATTTAAGTACTATGGCTGAACGTGTGCAGTCTATGCATTTTTCATATCCGGCCAAGTGCCTTCAGCAGAATTCCATTAATTCTTCTTCTCATCTTTTATCTCCTGCTATTATTTTCATTGACTTTAACATGAACTTAATTTATTCTTAAATAGATTTTCAACGTTTCTTAATATTGCAATCGCCAGTGTTTCTGATGTACTCCATGCTGGGCAGCTTCACTTTGTTAGCCATCAGATCTATTGTAACTTCTCCCAGCAGCTCTCCCATATCTTTTCCCTACAAGCAAATCTCATACGATAGAGTGACATTAAAATGGCTGTGTTGCTTAGGCTTTATGATTGGCATTCTCATCAGGGGATTCGTACAATTCTGTGCAAACAGCAGGTAGATCAGCACTGAGAACTGGCAGGCAACCTGCCACTGACCATAAATTCTGGGCTGCTTTATAAAAATTGTGTTAATATACATAATGAACACATTGATTTGCCACCGTGAAAACTAAATGACTCCATAATTACTAAATTTTAAATGTTTATAAATATGTAAGTGTACAACTGGTTTATTCTCAGTTACCAAATAGATAATTAGCAAATGTGTGATGCAATGTTTTAGTAGCTTTAGTATTCTTATTATAGTTAAAATTTTAATTTAGAAACTTTTTAGTGAAGTTGAATTATCTTGATTATATATTGATTCACCTGCCACACCACAAACAACACAAGCTTTATTTGATTTAAAAGAAAGGTAAAAATTATACTGGTTTCAAGTATCAAAATAATAGGTAGGCAAACTCTGAACAACCATCTAACTTCCAATATTCAGTGTTTTGGATTTGGTACCTTCAAATCACAAAGGGGCCAATTTACTCAGGTCCTGTTTTGTATGAATACTGCACAGGTCCCCAGCTTAACACTATCCAAAAGCGATGTTGCATGTTGTGCTCTCAACCTCGGAGAAAATAATTTTTTCCCCCTATTACATCAAAATCTAAAAATCATCCTTAATGGTTCACTAGCTTGTCTCACAGTATCATCTTGTTCAGCTCAGGCAATACACTCTTGATGTTTGGCCAATAAGAGCAATATTCAAACACTGTACAAATGAATACTACATGTTATTGTTGCTTCGTCAGTAACATTTTATGAGGCCAGGCTATTTTAAATGAAGGAATGCAAAAGAAAGTTTTGTCCTCCAACTAGCACTTCAAATCTTGTTACTTGCTTGGATGTACACAATAAATCTAAGCCAAAAACAGTTCAAATTATAATAGAAGCATATATGCAAAACTCAACATTCATGCACTTCCAATGACTCAAGTAAATTTCAGAAGGATGAGCAGACCGAAAGACTAAGCTGAATAACTACTTCATAAGAGTTCAAAGGATGATGACCTAGGGAGGGAAAGCTGAAGAAACCAAATTACTAAAGACTGAACTGCAATTTATTGCTCAGCCAATGAGAATGCAGGAATATATTTTGTTGCATTCCGGTGTTGCAGTTTTTGAGGTTTTTTGATAGAACTCCTATTATAGTATTTGAACCCATAATATTAGTAATACTATGGGTAAAAATGTCCAGCAAGCATCACTTGGATGTGAAATTGCAAGAGTCAGAACACCACATGCTCATGTGGATTTTAACAACACAGAAAGAAAGAAAAATCTAAGGAGTGTGTTGCTCCAAGGAGTTTAAAACAGATTATGTTCTGGATTTAAGTAACTCGTGTTAAGAAACTTGCTCAGTGCTGAAGACAAGAAAGACAGGCGCTTCAAATAAAATACAATTGATGTACAACTTAAAGAGACAAGAGTGTCTTCATGCTGAAGGTGTACATGAAGAAAACTACCAGGTCTTCATAATAACTTGCTCATCTTGTAAATTAGAAAGACCAGGAGCCAATGTAGCAGGTCAGCATATTAAAGTATGTATGCAGTATACAACTGAGTTTAGTCTTCCCACAAACAGCCAGGAGAAAGGAAACAAACACCCGACGCACCAACAAAAACACACAAATGGCGCAAAAAACAGAATATAAAATATCAAACCAGTGAAACAGTCTAGAAATGTTCAGTTTAGTTCAGTCCTGGTCAATTTAGTGCTGTGTTGTTTACTGACTGCAGGCTGTAGAGCTCATCTACCCTGATCAAAATCACACAAAAATAACAATAAAATGAAAAGGGAGTAACTAGAAACACATGATAATATGAACTACAAACTCCAATTCTCAAGCTGCATCGATTAAAGCTTTCTCACCCAAGCCTTTGGCACCATCCTCTAACAGAATCGAGTGAGAGAAAGAGGGAGACCAGTCACCATCCTCCGGCAGCAGTAAGTGCAGGGAGGAGGGGTGAAAAGAGAGAGTCCGGTCAAACGCAGGCAGCAGTCAGAGCAGAACACCTGCTCACCTTCCACTGCTGAACTCGTCGATTTCAATCATGCTTGCCACTTCGATGAAAAAAAGGAGCTGATCATGGGCTCCAGGCCCAACACTCCGCTCCAAACCTCACTGAGCTCCCTCAGAGACAGCAAAGTGTCAGATCGCTCAATCGGCCCAAAACCACACCATCAAAATGTAAATCACAGGTTCCAATAGTAGCAGAATCATGTTTGAATGAAGTGAAGTAGTAGTTTCATAAACTGTCAAGGACATCTCCTTTAGTTGCTTTGTTCCCTGGCACCATCTTCTTCAGTAACGACAATGGAATGAGAATATTTAACAAGAGTTTGGATATGGGCAGAAACACTTGCTCAGAAGGTGGTGTGCCAAATTTAGTATGCAAAACTATAGACAATGCATTGAACTTACTGATTATACTTAGCTAAAAGATTCATCTAAGAAAAAACCACAAATGTTTAGCAAAAAAAATTTTTAAAAGGTTTCTTAACAATTCATGTCAATTTTTTTTGTAATAAAGATCATTTAGATGTATACATGCATTTGGACAGAATTTCTTGATAGAAACGTCATAGTTTCCTGAAGGCTAGATCCGTGGCATTCAAGACTGAGGCCCAACATGGTCATTCTGTCAGAAACCTTAAAGCAGGTTGCCACGGTAGAACTGGCCATTCCTTGGGAAGACCGGATTGCGGGGGTGCTGGAGAATAAGAAAGCCAAATACCAGAAGCTGGTAGAGCAGTGCCAGAGACAGAGGTGGAGCGCATGATGCAAGCCTGTAGAGGTGGAGTATAGAGCTTTTGCTATCTGTTTGCTGTCCAAACCTACTCTCCCCTCAGCATTACTGAGGCTGCAAAGAAGAGGAGCCAGCAGGACCATCACGGAGGCTGCTGAGTGATCCTCCAGATGACTATGGATGAAGAGGTGTGACCTGTGGACCAGTGTTGCTGGGACACAAGCCCGGGGCTTGACCAATCCTGGCTGAGTCACCTGGGTGAGAGTGTCTGATGTTCAAAGACCTGAAACACCCGATGACCCCAGGTTACATCACTGATGACGTGGTCCAACGCATCCCAGGCTGTACCTCAGCATCAGCCAAAGTTCAATCTACCAAAGTGCATCACTTCTCACCAGACTGAACTCCCTTTGCCTCCTCTCCACCCATTTGCACACCCTATCTATATCCCATTGTAAACTTTGACAACCTTCAATACCATCCAACCCTTGTGTCAATTGCAAACTTGCTAATTTATCCCTTCACCTCCTCACCCAAGTCATTTATATATCTTAAAAAAATGAAACAGCAGGGCTCCCTCAGCAGATCCCTGTGTAACACCACTTGTGACTAACCTCTAGGCAGAACACTTTGCATCTACTACCACCCTCATTCTTCTGTGAGGAAACCAGTTTGTAGTCACACAGCCAAGCTTCTGTTGATTCCATGTCTCCTGACTTTCTGGGTGAGCCTACTATGGCGAACTTTGTCAAATGCCTTCCATATTCAGTGGATCCTGGTTAATTGGAGCAGTCATTTATTTGAGACAACTCTTAAAGAACATATTGAATTATGAATCCTTCCTGGACACACCTACCAAATTCAGCCCCATCTAAATCTTTTGCATTAATGAGGTACTAATCAATATTAGGGAAGTTAAAGTCAGCCATGACAGCAAACCTTGTATTTCTGCACCTTTCCAAAATCTGCCATTCTATCTACTCCTCTGTGTCTCTGTTGCTACTGGGAGTCTATAGAATAGTTCTAAAAGAGTGATTGCTCCCTCCTCCTTTCTGAATTCTACTCATTCAGTGGATCCCTCCAGGACATTCCTCCCCTTTCTGCAGTTGTGATACTATCCATGATTAGGAATGCCACTCTCCCATCTCTTTTACCTCCCTCCCTGTCCCTTTTGAAGAATCTAAACCCCAGGATCTTGAGGAGCAATCCCTGCCCTTGTTACAGCCAAGTCTCTGTAATTGCCAAAGTGTTGCAGCTCCATGCTTTGATCTATGCTCCAAGTTAATCATCCTTGTTCTTGAGGTCCTTGCATTAAAATAACTAACTGCCTCCTGCAATTTATGTACGACTACCTCCTTGTTACCTCCCCCTTCTCCCCAAAGAGTCATCCAGCTCCAGTTCCCTAAAATGGTCTGTAACGATGCAATTCTCACAGGGCGTTATCACTGATCATCCATTCTCACTACTCTAGCTAGGCACTAAGAAAGAAAAAGAAACTTAACAGCAACTTCAACCTAGCCTCTGCCTCTCTTGTAGAAACATCTGAACAAAAGCCTCAGTTTCTCACTGAACTGTCCCACTCACACAGTGGCCACTCTACTGAAAGCTCACTTTTATTGGCCCTTTCCAAGTGCCTATTAACCCAAATGATCAGGAGCTCTGCAGAAAGTCCTGACAGGCTCAAATCTGGCATTTACTCTCCACAAGTAACTGTTCCCACGATCTCACTCCAAAAACTTCTCAACAGACCCTGTTCACCTTTTTAAAATCTGAAGGATGTGGGGTGGTTTATCTAATTGATCACCGAAGCCAACCAGCATTCATTTTGATCTGAATTTGCATCACTGTGAATGGCGGTGGTTTCCTAAACAGTCAATGGAAGGACACGACTTCCAGAACATCTCCATCTACATGAATAGCAATCACAGGCTCAGAATCAGATTTAATATCATTAGCACAGGTCAGGAAATTTGTTGTTTTCCGGCAGCAGGACAATGCAATATGCAATTAAAAGTTTAAGCAATTAGTGCAAAAAGATAGCAAAAAAATAGTGGGGTAGTATATACTGATTTATTGTCCATTCAGAAATCTGACAGCAAAATGGAAGAAGCTGTCCTTAACACAGTGAGTGTGTCTTCAGGCTCCTGTACAACCACCTTGATGGCAGCAATAAGACAACACGTCCTATGGAATGGGGGTCCTTAATGATGGATGCCATATTTTCGAGGCATCACCATCTTGCTAAGGCAAAGCAGTAACGTTAGCAACAATGATTAGCTTTAACTGCCAAATTAATGATCCATCTGTTCCCTCACTTCTAAATATCACATGCAGGAAGATTCAGAAAATTGGGTTGATGCTAATTTGCATCCCAAGAGAGAATTTGTAGAATGTCTAAGATGGCTTTTTAGAATAGTTTGTGACTGAGCCCACAAGGGGATCACCTATTCTGGATTGAGTGTTGTATAATGAACTGGATTTGATTAGGGAGCTTAAGGTAAAGGAACCTTAGGAAGACAGTGATCATAGAATTCACCCTACAATTTGAGAGGGAGAAGCTAAAATCAAATTTATCAGGATTACAGTAGAGTAAGTGGAATTACACAGGCATTGAAGAGGAGCTGGCCAAAGTTGATTGGAAGGGAATAATAGCAGGGATGACAGCAGAGCAGCAATAGGTGGAAGGCACAGGATAGAAACATTCCAAAACAGTAGTATTGTAAAGGTAAGATGATGCAACTGTGGACAAGGGAAGTCAAAGCCAACAAAAAAAGCAAGTAGTTATATAATGGAGCAAGAATTAGTGGGAAGTTAGAAGATTGGGAAACTTTTAAAAACCACAAGGAAACAACTAAAAAATCCATTAGGAGGAAAAAGATTAAATCTGAAAGTAAGCTAGCCAATAATACCAAAGAGGATAACAGATGAGTTTTTTTTTCCAGATAAATAAAGAGTAAAAGAAAGGAGAGAGTAGATATTGGACTGCTGGAGAATGATGCTGGAAAGGTAGCAATGGGGGAACAAGTAAATGGCCAATGAACTGAACGTATTTTGCATCAGTCTTCAGTGGAAGACACTAGCAGTATACAGGAGTTTAAAATAACCATATAACAATTACAGCACAGAAACAGGCCACCTCAGCCCTTCTAGTCCATGCCGAATGCTTCCTCTCACCTAGTCCCACGAACCTGCACTCAGCCCATAACCCTCCATTTCTTTCCTGTCCATATACCTATCCAATTTTACTTTAAATGACAATATCGAACCTACCTCTACCATTTCTACTGGAAGCTCATTCCACACAGCTACCACTCTCTGAGTAAAGAGATTCCCCCTCTTGTTACCACTAAACTTTTCCCCTTAACTCTCAACTCCTGTCTTCTTGTTTGAATCTCCCCTACTCGCAATGGAAAAAGCCTATCCATGCCAACTCTATCTATCCCTCTCATTATTTTAAATACTTCTATCAAGTCCCCCCTCAACCTTCTACGCTCCAAAGAATAAAGACCTAACTTGTTCAACCTTTCTCTGTAACTTAGGTGCTGAAACCCAGGTAACATTCTAGTAAATCTCCTCTGTACTCTCTCTGTTTTGTTGACATCTTTCCTATAATTCGGTGACCAGAACTGTACACAATACTCCAAATTTGGCCTCACCAATGCCTTGTACAATTTTAACATTACATCCTAACTCCCGTACTCAGTGCTCTGATTTCTAAAGGCCAGCATTCCAAAAGCTTTCTTCACCACTCTATCCACATGAGATTCCACCTTCAGGGAACTATGCACTGTTATTCCTGGATCACTCTGTTCTACGGCATTCTTCAATGCCCTACCATTTACCATGCATTTCCTATTTTGATTATTCCTACCAAAATGATAATTTACACTTATCAGCATTAAACTCCATCTGCCATCTTTCAGCCCTTCTAACTGGCCTAAATCTCTCTGCAAGCTTTGAAAACCTACTTCATTATCCACAATGCCACCTATCTTAGTATCATCTGCATATTTACTACCCCATCATCCAGATCATTGATGTATATGACAAACAACATTGGAACCAGTACAGATCCCCGCATCACACCACTAGTCACCGGCCTCCAACCTGACAAACAGTTATACACCACTACTCTCTGGCATCTCCCGTCCAGCCACTGTTGAATGCATTTTACTACTTCAATATTAACACCTCAAGATTGAACCTTCCTAATTAACCTTCTGTGCAGAACCTTGTCAAAAGCCTTACTGAACTCCATATAGACAACATCCACTGCTTTACCCTCGTCACCTTTCCTAGTAACCTCTTCAAAAAATTCAATAAGATTTGTCAAACATGACCTTCCATGCTCAAATCCATGTTGACTGTTCTTAATCAGATCCTATCTATCTAGATAAGTATATATACCATCTCTAAGAATACTTTCCATTAATTTACCCACCACTGACGTCAAACTTACAGGCCTGTAATTGCTAGGTTTACTCTTACAACCCTTTTTAACAATGGAACAACATGAGCAATACGCCAATCCTCTGGCACCATCCCCGTTTCTAATGACATTTGAAGTATTTCTGTCAGAGCCCCTGCTATTTCTACACTAACTTCCCTCAAGGTCCTAGGGAGTATCCTGTCAGGATCCGGAGATTTATCCACTTTTATATTCCTTAAAAGTTCCAGTACTTCCCCCTCTTTAATCGTCATAGTTTCCACAACTTTCCGACTTGTTTCCCTTACCTTACACAATTCAATATCCCTCTCCTTAGTGAATAGCAAAGAAAAGAAATTGTTCAAAATCTCCCCCATCTCTTTTGGCTCCACACATCACTGTCCACTCTGATTCTCTGAGGGACCAATTTTATCCCTCACTATCCTTTTGCTATTAATACAACTGTAGAAACCCTTTGGATTTATTTTCACCTTACTTGGCAAAGCAACCTCATCTTCCTTCAGCTTTTCTAATTTCTTTTTTAAGATTAAGTTTCAAGAGTGTCAAGGGCAGAAGTGAATGCAGTTGCTATTACCAGGGAGAAAGTGCTTGAGAAGGTAAAAGATCTGAAGATAGATTCGTCAACTGAAACAGATAGACAAAACCCAGGGTTCTAAAAAAAAGATAGCTGAAGAGATTGTGGCGGCATACAGTTTGCAAATTACAGTGGGAGATAGACCATGCCAAAAGGACAATGCTGCAATAGTCATGGAGGATTACAATATGCATGTCGATTGGGAAAATCAGGTTTGTGCTGGATTCCAGGAGAGGGAATGTCTAGAGTGCCTACGAGATGGTTTTTTGAGCAGCTTGAGGCTGAGCCCGCCAGAGGATCGACTATTCTGGATTGGGCATTGGGCAGTGAAAGAGAGTTGCTTAAAGTCCTCAAGGCAAAAGAACCTTCAGGGGAAAGTGATCATAATATGATCAGATTCACCCTGAAATTTGAGAAGGAGAATCCAAAGGGTATCAGTAACGCTGTGGAGTGAAGAGAATTACAGACACGAGAGAGAAGTTGACCAGAAGAGATTGGAAAAGAAAATTGGCAGGTGTGATGGCAGGGCAGCAATGGATGGAATTTCTGGAAGCAAATCAGAAGGCACAGGATATATACATCCCAAAGAGGAAGAAGTTTTCTCAAGGAATGATGACACAACCGTGCTGACAAGAGAAGTCAAAGCCAACGTAAGAGGACATTTAATAGCCCAAAAATTAGTGGGAGTATTGTAAAGCTTTTAAATGCCAACAGAAGGCAAATAAAAAAGTCATTAAGAAGATAAAGATGGAATCCAAATGTAAGCAAGCCAATAATACTAAAGGGGATACCAAAGGTTTCTTCAGATACATAAAATGTAAAGAGAGGTGAGAATGTAGATCAGACCACTGGAAAACAATACTGTAGAGGTAGTAATGGGAGACAAGGAAATGACAGACGAACTGAATAAGTATTTTGCATCAGCCTTCACTGTGGAAGACACAAGCAGTATGGTAGAAGGTGTCAGCGGGCAGAAGGTGTGTGAAGTTACCATAAGTATGGAGAACGCTCCTGGGAAACTGAAAAGTCTGAAGGTAGAAGTCACCTGGACCAGATGGTGTATGCCGCAGAGTTCTGAAAGAGGTGGCTGTAGAGATTGTGGAGGCATTAGCAATGATCTTTCAAGAACCAATAGATTCTATCATGGTTATAGAGGACTGGAAAATAGCAAATGTCACCCCAGTCTTCAAACAAGGAGGAAGGCAGAAAAAAGAAAACTATAATCCAGATAGCCTGACCTCAGTGGTTGGAAAAATGGTGGAGTCCATTATTAAGTATGAGGTTTCGGAGTCAGATGATAAATAAACCAAAGCCAGCATGGTTTCCTAAAGGGAAAATCTGGCCTGAAAACTCTATTGGAATTCTTTGAAGAAACACCAAGCACAGGAATGACAAAGGAAGTTGTGTACTTGGATTTACAGAAGGCCTTTGACAAGGTGCCACAAGAGACTGCTAAGCAAGATAAGAGTCCATGGTATTACAGGAAAGATACTAGCATGGCTAAAGCATTGGCTGATTGGTATAGAAGTTGTTCCATAGGGGTTGGTGTTGGGACCGCTTCTTTTACATTGTATGTCAATGACTGAATTAATGGCTTTGTGACCAAATTTGCGGACGATACAAAGATGGGTGGAGAGGCAGGTAGTGCTGAGAAAGCAGGGAGGTTACAGAGGCAAACACGAGGAAATCTGTAGATGCTGGAAATTCAAGCAACACACACAAAATGCTGGTGGAACGCAGCAGGCCAGACAGCATCTATAGGGAGAAGCGCTGTCGATGTTTCGGGCCAAGACCCTTCGTTACAGAGGACTTGGACAGATTAGGAGAATGGGTGAAGAGGTGGAAGATGGAATACAAGGTTGGGAAGCATACTGTCATGCACTTAGTATAAGGAATAAAAGTGTAGACTATTCTCTAAACAGAGAAAATTCAAAAGCATGAGGTGCGAAGGGACTTGGGAGCCCTCAGGTAGGATTCCCTAAAGGTTAATTTGCAGGTTCAATAAGTAGTGAGGAAGGTAAAAGCAATGTTAGTATTAATTTCAAGAGGAATAGAATATAAAAACAAGGATATAATCCTGATACTTTATGGGTCATCCTTGAGGCCTCACTTGGAGTGTTCTGGGCCCCTTATCCTTTAAAGGATGTGTTGACATTGGAGGGAGTTTAAAGAGGTTCAAAAGAATGTTTGTGGGAATGAAAGGCTGATCATATTAGGAGTGTCTGATGGATCTGGGCCTGTACTCACTGGAATTAAGAATGGGGGGGGGGGGGGGAGGAAAGAGGAGGGATCTCATTGAACACTGAAATCTATCGAATGTTCAAAGGACTCAATGACGTGGATAGGATGTTTCCTACAGTGGCGAAGTCTAGGACCAGAGGAGACAACCTCAGAATGGAGATAAAGAGTAATTTCTTTAGTCAGAGGGTGGTGTGTCTGTGGAATTTATTGCCACAGGCAGCTGTGGAGGCCGGATCATTGGGTGTATTTAAAGGGGAGGTTGATATATTTTTGATCAGTCGGAGCATAAAAGGTTACGGGGAGATGGCAGGAGAATGGAGTTGAGGGAAATGAATCAAACATGATCAGATGACAAAGCAGACTCATTGGGCCAAATGGCCTAATTCTGCTCTGTCTTATGGTCACAACAATAGCATCTTTCAGAAATAAATATATATATCCACAAATGGCTTGTTCATAAAAATCTGGGTCAGAACGCAGCTAATGAGGCTGCTTCTAATCGTCAAAGTAATGGAAGGTGTCATCAACAGTGCTCTCAAGCTGCATTTATGTTTTCAACATGTTCACTGATGCCCCCATGTGGGTTGTGCAACATCCTCTCTGTTCCAGATACAATCACCAACTTGGACCAATGTGGACCAAAAAGCTGAAATTCAGGGAATCAGTGAGGCATTGGTGTCTGCTTTTGACATTATCAGCAATTGCTGAAATGTGACATTAAGTAGCTTAGTACAAATGATTTGCCTATTACTATTTGTTGAAGTCATCTTTCACACAAAGGAAAATGGTATGGATGATGGACATACTATTTGCATATCAATGCAGGTGTTCTTCAGCACAGTGTCATTAGCTCAATCACCTTCATCAATGACCTTCTCATCATAAAAGCAGAGAAGATTTCTCTCATCACTAAGTAAAAAAGCAACTGAAAAACCATTTAAATAGTGTGACCACAAGATCAGATTAGAAGCTTGGTAAGCTGTAGCAAATAACTCACATTCTCACATTCCAACTGTATGATACTTTCCTCCAGCTTAGATCAGCACAGCATTAACCAGGAGGGAAGGCAATGAAATGGCAAACCAGCTCATCCCATCCACCATCTTCATTCCTTCAACACTGGGACCCAGAGACAACAAAGTCCACAGGTGTAGATATTTCAACACCAGCCTCTAAACTGACCTTCTCCAGTACGGAGAACAGAGGCAGTAGGTGCACAGGAGTACCAGCACTTTGCAGGTTTCCTTCCACGTTGCACAGCTTCCCAATGTTTCTTTGGGTCAAAAAGGCAGATCTTCCCACCCAAGAACATTTTTGTAACACCTTCAGAAGAAGTTGGCTTTCTGCCTTCTTGATAGGTAATAACTACTCAGCAATGCCCACATCTGCTTTAAAATTTGTAATGAAACGTCAATTCATAAAACTAAATCAGATTCTAAATTAATCAGGCCAAAATAAAGCAAGAAGAAAATTGCAGAACAACCAGAACCCTAAAATAATTGAAAGTTACTTTTCCTTTGAAGTAAGAATTATCTACTTGAGATTTGATCTAGCTACTGGGTTTATTTTGCAATCAAAGAATTAACTTCATAGTAATAAATCCTACAAAATTCACACAGGCTAGTTATTTTATCCTGGATTAAATTTTAGGTTAAGCACCAAACATACTATCGTAACTAATTTTGAAAATGCTCTGAATCAGAATCGGGATTATTTTATGAAATTTGTTAAATTTGCGGCAGCATTACGATGCAATATGATTAAATATAGAAAAAATGGAATTACAGTAATCGTGTCTCTGCATCTTAAATAGTTAAAATTAGTGCAAAAACAGAAAATTTAAAAAAAGTATCGAGGAAGTGTTCTGGGTTCAATGTCCATTTAGAAATCAGATGGCAGAGGGGAAGAAGCTGTTCCTGAATCCCTGTGTGCGCGCCTTCTGGCACCTGTACCCCCTTCCTGATGGTAACAAGGAGAAGAGTGTGGTGGAAATATTGGCATCATATACATGACTGAAGTATCAAATAACAGAAAGTGTCAAACCCAGATAAAAGAAACAACTAGCTGGAGAAACTCAGGTCAGTCAGCATCTATATATCATCTCAACACAAAACTCCTTCCTTCTCTCTGCTTCCACAGATGCAGTTCCTCTGGCAGTTTTTTTTTGTTTGTTTCTGATTACAGCATCTGCTTTCTCAGGTTCCTACACGCTTACACAGCTAATATGTCTAAGTACATCCAGATAAGTTTAAACCATTTTAAAATATTGAGTTATGGCAAACATGGCAAGAGTGACATATCACTTTTATAAACATATAAACTACTACTTATGAAATATCTACCAGGCTGCTTATATCTTTACATGTACAATCTAAAGCAACTTCATTTCATATAACTTAAACTACAAGTGACTATTTTAAAGGAAAGTTTAAAACAGTCACAAAAATCCTTATAATAAAAATAGCATTATTTAAAAAAATTAAAGAGTGCTGTCACAAGTAAAAACTAAACATTTTGTTGAGTCTGATCTTACAAAACTCACTTTTCTCCCAACAATCTTGAAGTTAACCAGCCGCATCAATGTATTCAGGAAAGGAGCAACAACAAATTTTCTCATCTACTTAAAAGCAAATATTACAAACAATATTTTTTTACAAGAACACTTATAACTTTCAACATATAGACTCAACAACATGAACACAGTTCACAAAATAAAAGAAAATTGCAAGCCTGACTTGCAAAGTGTCTTCCTACTAAAGCATCGAACACTTATCACGCACAATAAAGTTTCACAAGAGACTATGGAGAAGTGTGTAAATATTTTTCTCTTGCATAGGTTACTCCAGTGTTTACCTGCTGGCATCCTGGGTCTCGACAATCATGTAATCCTGTCGAACTAGACTTACTTGATGTACCTAATAAATCATTTCAACACCTGCAACATAAAGGAGCCAAACATGATTAAGACTAGCATCGTAGGCAAACCAATTCAACTCTTGCCCAGCTTTCATCCCCCTCAGTGTCTACAAGTCTCAGCTGGTGGGCACAAGTGTTTTTCCAAGGATAGAAGGGGCAATTACATCAACAACACTGGCGTTTCTCCCCAGAGGCATTGCAGCCAACTCCCGTGGGTAACAGGAGTAAAACCCCTGCCCCATCCAGCTAAGTAGGAATGCGTAATGCAGGACACACCCCACTCCCGGCACAGACGGTGGGTGGGGGGCAATAAGTATCGCCGACAACCCTCTGCCCCATCAGCGGGGCCTGAAACCCGGAGACGCTCTATCACCCCGAACCTCATTTCGTTGTTCACGGAGCCGCCGCCGCCCACCCCCTTTCGTCCGTTCCCTTTACCTCCTGAAACCTCGCCGTTTTATTCATCTTCATCTTTCTAATCCTTTTAAAATACCTTGCTGCGGATTTCGGACCGATAGGGAAAATACTTCCGGCAATCGACAGGGAAGTTCCTGTTGTCGTCATAGATGGGCGGGGCCAAAGCGGGAGGGAGAGACGCTGGCTGGACTGTTAGCAAAACTCAGCAGACCAGGCAGCATCTTTCGGGCCGGCACCCTTCATCGGGAGGGTTTGGGTTATTTTGCTAAGTTGTTTTTTCCCTTTTTTTTAAAGTTTCAGAAGCTCAAAGCTTTGGTGCCAAGGATCAGTGGTGCTGGGAAAGTTGTCCCAGCATGTTCCATTTGGTCAAACCAAGTCCTCAGACCTTGCCCTTGTAGAAAAGTCTGTATCATAATACAGATACATCCTTACCTACCAGTCAGCCAGGGGAATCGTAATACACACAGAATGCTGGAGGACCTCAGTAGGCCAGGCAGCATCAACAGGAAAGTATAAAAGAAGAGAGCGATGCAACCATTTAGAATGTTCTCAACAATATATCTGCAGAAATTTCATGTGTCTTTGGTGACATACCAAATCTCCTCAAACCCCTAATGAAACATAGCCACTATTGTGCCTTCTTTATGACTGCATCAATATGCTGATCCCAGGATAGATCTTCAGAGATGCTGACCCACAGGAATTTAAAACTACTTTCCCTTTCCACTGCTGATGCCTCCATGAGGACTGGTATGTGTTCCCTCAATTTGTCCTTCCACAATCAAATCCTTAGTCTTACTGACATCGAGTGCAGGGTTGTTGTTGCAGCACCACCCAACCAGCTCCTTTAGACACCGATTGGAATTCTGCCAAATCGATCAAGTTGTTTCAAATTGGTCCTCAGCACTGGTTCTGTGGCCTTTAGTCTCTGCTGGGTTATGACCACTAGATGTTCCAGATCAGGTGAGCAGGACTGAGACCAAACCATTATGTCTATTTACCATGGTGAGTTAATCATGAATCCCCCCTGCTCTATTGTTAGAAGATTGAACTGACCCATCTTTGCAGAGACTGGTGAAGTCATCAGGCTGCAGCGCTGTGTCCAAAATGATGGTTAACGATGTTTCAGTGATGCAAAGTACACAGCAATCCCTGATGTCCCTCTGCACTGTAAACTTTCTCTGAAGTTTTCAACTTTATTTTTCAGAGACTGTACATTCATCAAGATAGTTGGGAGTGGAGGTCTAAGGCCTCTGTGTTTCAATCATACTTGTACCCCTGTGTGCCTACCCCACTTCCATTTTTCTAAATAGGAAACTACATTCATGACCTAAGTCTGCCATCTGGGGTTTGTAGATTTTGAGGATTAATAGATTGTTTAAACACCTTAAAATGATGTTGCTTAGTGAATTATCCATGGCTGTAGCTGTGGCTTTCATATGTAGTAGTCCTAAACAGGAGCACTTAAAGATTCTCCTTGGAGCTGTATGCAGAGTTGCCACTTATAGGCACCATCTTCCGCACTTCCACATATACTTGTATGAATCTTCACAATATCCAGTGACCCCGTGATCTCTGTCCTAGAGGCTGATGTCAGAACATCCTTCACGGGAATGAACCCTGCAAGGAGTCAGATCCTGACGGTATACCTGGATGAGTACTGAAAACTTGTGCTGGTAACTGGCGGAAATGTTCAAGAACATCTTCAACCTTCACTGCTGCAGTCTTAGATTCTCACCAGCTTCAAAACGCAGCAATAAAACTAGTGCCAAAGAAGAGCCAGATGAGTTACCTCAACAACTCACACCAGGTAGCACTCATTTACCATAATAAATTGCTGCATGTCATTGGTTATGTCTGAAATCAATCCTGCCTAAGCAAGGACTTGGACCCCTGCAATATGCTTACCTCCACAACAAGGTTTACAAGCAGATTCAATCTTGCGAGCCTTCCACTCTGCTTTGGTGCACCTAG
This sequence comes from Hypanus sabinus, assembly GCF_030144855.1. Classification (NCBI taxonomy): domain Eukaryota; kingdom Metazoa; phylum Chordata; class Chondrichthyes; order Myliobatiformes; family Dasyatidae; genus Hypanus; species Hypanus sabinus. The sequence goes on along the minus strand of NC_082706.1, from coordinate 161,645,431 downwards.
CCAATTGTAAAACATACGTTGGGCTGCTCCTCATTGATTACAGTTTGGCATTCAACACTGTCATCCATAGAACCATAGAACACTACAGCACAGTACAGGCCCTTCAGCCCTCCATGTTGTGCTGACCCATATCCTTAAAAAAATGTACTAAACCCACACTACCCCATAACCCTCTATTTTTCTTTCATTCATGTGCCTGTCCAAGAGGTTCTTAAATACCCCTAATGTTTAAGCCTCCACCACTATCCCTAGAAAGTCATTCCAGGCACTCACAACCCTCTGTGTAAAAAACTTACCCCTGATGTCTCCCCTAAACTTCTCTCCCTTAATTTTATACATATGCCCTCTGATGTTTGCTATTGGAGCCCTGGGAAACAGGTACTGACTATCCACCCTATCTATGCCTCTCATAATCTTGTTGACCTCTATCAAGTCCCCTCTCATTCTTCTACGCTCCAAAGAGAAAAGTCCCCATTCTGCTAACCTTGCTTTATATGACTTGTTCTCCAAACCAGGCAACATCCTGGTAAATCTCCTCTGCACCCTCTCCATAGCTTCCACATCTTTCCTATAACGAGGTGACCAGAATTGAGCACAATATTCTAAGTGCAGTCTCACCAGAGATTTGTAGAGTTGCAACATGACCTCTGTACTCTTGAACTTAATCCCCCTGTTAATGAAGCCTAGCATCCCATAGGCCTTCTTAACTACCCTATCAACCTGTGCAATGACCCTGAGGGATGTATGGATTTGAACCCTAAGGTCCCTTTGTTCATCCACACTCTTAAGTAACTGACCATTAATCCTATACTCAGTCTTCTGGTTTGTCCTTCCAAAATGCATCACCTCACACTTGTCCGGATTGAACTCCATCTGCTGTTTTTCTGCCCAACTCTGCAGCCTGTCTATATCCTCTTGTAACCTTCGACAACCTACAGCTCCATCCACAACTCCTCCAATCTTCGTGTCATCCGCAAACTTACTCACCAATCCTCCTGCCTCTACATCCAGGTCATTTATAAAAATCACAAATAGCAGGGGTCCTAGAACAGATCCCTGTGGCACTCCACTAGTTACCAACCTCCAGGCAGAGTACTTTCCTTCCACAACTACCCTCTGCCTTCTTCCTTTAAGCCAATTTTTTATCTAAACAGCCAAGGTTCCGCTTATCCCATTCCTCATGACTTTCTGGATGAGTCTCTCGTGAGGGACCTTGTCTTGCTAAAGTCCCTGTATACCACATCCACTACCCTACTCTCATCAATTTCTTTTGTTACCTCTTCAAAAAACTCAATCAGGCTCATGAGGCACGATCTTCCCTTCACAAAGCCATGTTGACTGTCCATGAGTAGACTTAAAACTAATTACCAAGCCTCAGTTCCTTGGTCACTGTATCTCTCTCTATAACAGGATTCTTTTTGGGAGACCAGTCAGAGTGGCCCAGTAATAACATCTTCCTCCTTGTTAACAAGCAAAATAAGCATACGTCAAACCCACTGCTCTATTATCTCTATGCTCATGACTGTGTGGTTAAGCACAGCTCAAATTCTATTTACAAACTCTCTGCTGAGTCTGCTGTTGTGAGTAGAATCTCAGACAGTGATAAGGAGTCATACAGAAGTGAGACAGATTGGCTGGTTGAGGAGTCACAGAGAAATGAGATAGATTGTCTGGTTGAGAGCTGTCTCAACAAAAATATTGCATTCATTGTCAGCAAGACCAAGGAATTGATTGTGGACTTCAGGAAAGGGAAGTTAGGAGAATAAACACAGGTCCTCATTGAGGGATCAGTGGTGGAAAGGGTAAACAGCTTCAAGTTCCTGGGTGTCAACATCTCAGAGGATCTATCCTGGGCCTAACACATTGAAGATATTCTCCTCAAAACTAATCAATAAGCTTCAAGACCTTAGCCTTAATATCTCCTTGTGCAATTGGATCCTCGATTTCCTCACTTGCAGACCCCAATCAGTTTCGATTGGCAACAAGATCTCCTCCAGGATTTCCGTTAGCACAAATGCACCAGAAGGCTGTGTGCTTAGCTCCCTGCTCTACTTGCTTTACACTTATGACAGTGTGGCTAAGCACAGCTCCAATGTCATATTCAAGTTTACTGATGACACCATTGTTGTAGGCCAAATCAAAGGTGGTGATGAATCAGCATATAGGAGGGAGATTGAAAATCTAGCTGAGTGGTGCCATTACAACAACAGCCTCTCACTCAATGTCAGCAAGACCAAGGAGCTGATTATTGACTTCAGGAGGAGGAAACCAGAGGTCCTTGAGCCAGTTCTCATTGGAGGATCAGAAGTGGAAAGAGTCAACAACTTTCAATTCCTTGGTTTAGTTACTTCAGAGGAATAGTAACACCATACAGCACAAAAGTTAAGTGGACTTCCATAGGAGTTCACAAAAATTCAGCAAGACTTCTGAAACTTTGATGACCTTATATAGATGTGTAGATATTCACTGGCTGCATCACAGACTGGTATGGAAACACCAGTACACTTGAATGGAAAATCCTCCGAAAAGTAAAGGATATAGCCCAGTCAATCACAAGCTCACCCCACCACTGAGCATTGTCACAGGAAGACAGCATCCATCATCAGGGACTCCCCACTTGCTGGAGATTATTCTGGATTTACAAAATTATATGGAGTGCATAGATGTGTGAATTAACATGAAAAACATAGTACCAAAAAAAACTTTGCAATTTAAGTTGCATTGATACTTTATGGATATTGAAACCAATGTTTGGTGTGAGGCATTTTGTGTTTGTACTATTGTACCTATTGCAAGATAATATATGAATGGTTACGTCAATCGGTTCTCACTGTAACCCTCATGATGAGATCAAGAAAGCATTAGACTGCCATCTCCGGTATTTGCATACCACCAGGCTCTAGGACAGCTTCTATGTCACTATTCAAATACTATTGAGTAGCTTCCAAGGATGATAAAATAGGTTAATGGCCTCACAATCTACCTCATTATGATCTTGCACCTTATTGTTGACTTGCACTGTACTTTCTGTGTGGCTCTTACATTTAATTCTGCATTCTGTTTTTGATTAACCTTGTTCTACCCCAAAGCGTTGTGTAATGATTTGGTCTGTATGAACAGCATGCAAGACAAGCTTTTCACTGTATCTTGATACATGCAACAATAAAACAATTCCTTTAGAAATTCCTTTGGAACTTCTTTAACCAGAAGGTTGTGAATCTCTGGAATCACAGATGGCTGTGGAGGCCAAGTCACTGTGTATATTTGAAGCAGAATTTGATAGGTTCTCAATTAGTCAAGGCATCAGAGGCTATTGGGAGAAGGCAGAAGAATGGAGGTTGAGAGGGGTAATAATGGAATGGTGGAGCAGACAAAGAACTGTATGATCTAACTCTGTTCTTTTGTTTTATGGTCTAATTCTACTTCCAATATGGCAATACTGCCATTTAATGCATAATTCAGGATGGTCTGTTTTGGACTTAATATTCTGGTTGTTAGTATATTCAGATTTATCCTTCAGCACAGTGACAAAAGAGGTATTTTCTTCATGATCTGGTGTTTTGTGCTCAAAACTCTGACCAGCCACCTGTCTGGTTCTGAGATATGTTGAGATATGTTCCCTATGAGATATGAGATATGTTCCCTATGTGAATGTGTAATTCTACAAAAGTTAGCTGTCAAGATGTTAAAGCAGGTTATTATAGCCGTTTGAGGTGTAGTTAATCGCTTAATTGTCTTTGTCTTTAAAAGTAGAAAGCATCAATGTACTCTTGAGTGTCAGAGAAGAGAGGAAACATTCTCTAAAAGATCTGCTGTTTTGAATAAAGTTCTTTTTTGGCTTCCTGCTACAGGCTCTGTGTGGCTTAATCACGCTGTGGCTCACTGATGTTCAGCTTGGGTTCCATCCAGACAACTCAGATCCAGATTTCATTGCAAACTCGGTGTAAGCATGAATATGTGAACTAAATTCTTTTGATGAGTTAAGTGTGATTTGATGTGAAGTCAGCATATGGCTGACTATGGTATGAGGGAGGCTTAATAAAGTGGGAAACAATGGGAATTTTATCTGCACTGGCTGGACTCATATATTGCATGAATGATTTTGCTTTTGTGTCAGTGTTATCTTCTGCTAATAACAGAAGATCATGTTCAACTAGCCAGACAGAACTAATAGACAGTGAGAAACTGAACCAATGTCTCCGAAGGATGAGCTTAAGCAGAAATTTCCAGTTTCATCTAAATTTGGAAAATTTGGTATTAACACTGGAAAAATGCAAACGTCATGACAGAAGTTGAGGCTGGAGGCAGGAAGAAGTCGAGAAGGTGCTAAATGGTGACTCCTTTGCTTGCATCTTCGGAAACAGCTTTATTTCTATCTTTGATATTTCTTTTATTCTTTTTCAAGATCCTTTTGAAGACCCTCACGTGGAATTACACTCTGATTTTGGTTCTTTGGGGGTATGGAACCCGCTCTCAGGGCCTCACGACTGGCCGTTTTTTGATATCCCAAGTACGCAGCCTGGAAGACGAGCGTACCTTCAGGGTTCCAGGTGTTGGTGGCTCTGAAGACATGCTGATTCTAGGCTGGTGCCCCTGGCTGAGGTGTTGCGGGAGAACACAGAACATCGGGAGCAGAGGGTTAGCTGCCAGCAGTCGTGTGTCTGGAGAGTGGTGCCTTTTTGGTGCTGTCGCTGGGTACAGAGCTAATAAAAAAGGGATGCAACAGACTTTTAACTTTGTAAATCAGCAAGTTGTTTGTTATGTCCCCTCCCTCTGCAAAACGGTAACTAGTGGTGTGCCTCAGGGATCTATTCTGGGACACCTTTTCTTCATGATTTTTATAAATGAGCTGGATGAGGAAGTCGGGGGATGGGTTAGTAAATTTGCTGATGACACAAATGTTGGGGGTGTTGTGGATAATGTGGAGGGCTGTCAGAGGTTAGAGCGACACGCTGATAGGATGCAAAACTGGGCTGAGAAGTGGCAGATGGAGTTCAACCCAGGTAAGTGTGAGGTGGTTCATTTTGGTAGTTCAAATATGATGGCAGAATATAGTATTAATGGTAAGACTCTTGGCAGTGTGGAGGATCAGACGGGTCTGAGTCCATAGAACATACAAAGCTGCTGCGCAGGTTGACTCTCTGGTTAAGAAGGCATACAGTGTATTGGCCTTCATCAATGGTGGGATTGAGTTGAGGAGCCGAGAGGTATATTGCTGGCTATATAGGACCCTGGTCAGACCCCACTTGGAGTACTGTGCTCAGTTCTGGTTACCTCACTACAGGAAGGATATAGAAGTCATAGAAAGGGTGCAGAGGAGATTTACAAGGATGTTGCCTGGATTGGGGAGCATGCATAATGGGAATAGGCTGAGTGAACTTGGCCTTTTCTCCTTGGAGCGACGGAGGATGGGAGGTGACCTGATAGAGGTGTATAAGATGATGGGAGGAATTGATCATGTGGATAGTCAGGGGCTTTTCCCCAGGGCTGAAATGGCTGACACAAGAGGACACAGGTTTAAGGTGCTGGGGAGTAGGTACAGAGGAGATGTCAGGGTAAGTTTTTTACGCAGAGAGTGGTGGGTGTGTGGAATGGGCTGCCGGCAACAGTGGTGGAGGCGGATACGATAGGGTCTTTTAAGAGACTTTTGGATAGGTACGTGGAGCTTAGAAAAATAGAGGGCTATGGGTAACTCTAGGTAATTCCTAATGTAAGTACATCTTCAGCACAACATGGTGGGCTGAAGGGCCTCTATTGTGCGGTAGCTTTTCTATGTTTATAAAAGAGCCTATGGTATGTCCAATTACAAAGTGAACAAGTGGTTTTTCAGGTATTGCAAGTCTGTGTCTTTATTGATGCTCTGCTGCTCACTTGAGTGTTTGGTGGAGGGTGCTGATGCTTTTTGCTGGTGGGGGTGGGTGGGGTATCGTTGCATTGCTGCTGCTTGCTTGTGGGAGGGGAGGTTGGGGGGTTTTGGAGTTCTAACGTTTAACTCTCATTCATTCTTTGGGGCACTCCTCTGTTTTCGTCAATGTCTGCGAAGAAGATGAACTTCAGGATGTATATTGTATACATTTCTCTGACATTAAGTGTAGCAATTGAACCTGTTATTCCTTAAGCCTGAGTTGCCCTTGTTATTATATAGCAAGAGTCCGAACTGGAACATTTAGCGGTCAAGTGTCGTCTATTTTACCCGCTGAGGAAGTTTTCACCGTCAGCCTTGCAGCAGTGTGCATTCCACCTCTGGCCAACATTAACCATATAACAATTACAGCACGGAAACAGGCCATCTTGGCCCTTCTAGCCAGTGCCGAACGCTTACTCTCACCTATTCCCACTGACCTGCATTCAGCCCACAACCCTCCATTCCTTTCCTGTCCATATATCTATCCAATTTTTTTTTTAAATGACAATATTGAACCTGCCTCTACCACTTCTACTGGAAGCTCGTTCCACATAGCTACCACTCTCTGAGTAAAGAAGTTCCCCCTCGTGTTACCCCTAAACTTTTGCCCCTTAACTCTCAACTTATGTCCTCTTGTTTGAATCTCCTCTACTCTCAATGGAAAAAGTCTATCCACATCAACTCTATCTATCCCCCTCATAATTTTAAATACCTCTATCAAGTCCCCCCTCAAACTTCTACGCTCCAAAGAATAAAGACCTAACTTGTTCAACCTTTCTCTGTAGGAGACTGGTTAGGCAGGCACTGGAGGAGCTAAACACCGTGATCAACAGTTATGAAACAGATGCCCTTCCTATCATCGTAAGGGATTTCAACCAGACCAGCTTGAAGTCTCTGAACAACTATCACCCGTGGAAACAGGGGAGCCAACACAGTTGACCACTGTTACACAACCATCAAGCCCTCTCACACCCACACTTTGGAAAGTCCATTCCCCTGGCTGTACTTTTCCTCCCAACGAGCAGGCAAAGACTGAGGACCAAGTAAGTATGGTCAAGCAAGGTGGAGGAGCACTTAAAGGACAGCTTTGAGTCAATGGACTGGATGATATTTAGGGCTTCATCTTCAAATCTAAATAAATATGCCATAGAGTTCACTGACTTAATCAAGATCTGCGTGGATGAGTGTGTACCTTTCAGAACCTACTGGACTTACCCAAATGTTGATGAATCAGGGATTCACAGTCTGCTGAGGACTACATCTGTGGCATTCAAGAACAGTGATCCAGAACTATACAAGAAGTCCAGGTATGACATTCAGAAGGCTGTTTTAAGAGTAAGAAAACAATTTTGATTGAATTTAGAGATGGAATCAGAAGCACCTCATCTCTGACAGTGTTTGCGGGCCATTACTTCCTATAAGGCGAAACCTAACATCATGAATGGTTGTGATGCTTCACTCCCAGATGAGCTCAATGCCTTTTACTCACACTTTGAAAGGAAGAATAAAAGCACACCTGTGTGAATCCCTGCAGCATTGGTGGTCCTGTGATCTCTATCTTGGAGGCCTTCATCAGAACCTCCTTCAGGAGGGTAAACCCCTGTAAGGCATCAGGCTCTGATGGTGTACCTGGTAGGGCACTGAGCACCTGTGCTAACTAACCAGCCGGAGTGTGCAAAGACATCTTCAATTTCTTACTGCTGCAGTCTGAATTTCCCACCTGTTTCAAAAGGATGACAATTATACCAGTGCCCAAGAAGAGCAGGGTGAGCTGCCTCAATGGCTATCACCCAGTGGCACTCACATCTACTGTGAAGAAGTGCTTTGAGAGGTTGACCATGGCCAATCTCACTGCCATGCCACTCAACTTTGAACCACCTAGACAATAGCAATACCTACATCAGGCTGTTGTTTATTCCTTGCAGCTCAGAGTTCAATACCATTGTACCCTTGGTTCAAATCAACAAGCTCCAAACCCTGGGCCTCTCTACCTCCCCCTGCAACTGGATCTTTAACTTCTTCACTGGGAGATCACAGTCTGAACAGGTCAGACTTAATGTACCCACCTCACTAAAAATCAACACGAGTTCTCCTCAGGGAAGCATGTTTAACCCACTGCTCTACTCTCTCTATACCCATGACTCTGAGGCTAGACACAGCTGAAATGCCATCTATAAATTTGCTGATGACGCAACTGTTGTTGGCACAATTTCAGATGGTGATGAGTAGAGAGAGAGGGATCATCTGGTTGATGGTGTTGAAACAACAACCTTGCACTCAGCATCACTACGACAAAGGAATTGATTGTGGACGAGGGAAGCGAAGTTGAGGGAACACACACCAGTCCTCAACAAGGGGTTGGCAGTGGAAAGAGTGAGCAGTTTCAAGTTCTAGCACATTTCACAGTTACAAAGAAGGGATGACAGCGGCTATACTTTGTTAGGAGTTTGAAGAGATTCGGCATGTATGAATCTCACAAGTTTCTACAAATGTATCGTACAGAACTTGTTGCATTACCTTGTAGTGTGGAGGGGTCACTGCACAGAATCAGAAAAGCTGCAAAAAGTTGCAACCTCAGCTGGCTCCTTCATGGGCACTAGCCTCCCCAACATCGAGGAGTGATGCCTCAAAAAGGTGGAATCTGGTCAGTAGGGATCGCTCATCACTCAGGACATGCCCTCTTCCCATTGCTACCATCAAAAAGGAGGTACAGGAGCCTGAAGACACACGCTCAATGTTTTAGGAACATCTTCTTCCCCATACCATCAGATTTCTGAATGGACAATGAATCCTTATACACTATCTCACCGTAATTTTTGCACTGAAATTAATTATGGGTCTCTGTTGTGGACTGAGAGTGGGAAGGGAGCATGGAGAGGGGAATTATTGTTGGGAAGGGAGAGGGGAGGGAGCAGGAATCACGAGGCAGACATTCTGCAATGATCAAAAACCAATTGGTTGGATTCAAATAACCTTGCCTCAGCCTTGCTGAAGAGTTTCAGCATGAAGCGTTGACTCTACTCATTTCCTAGTTGCTGCCTGGCCTGCTGAGTTCCTCCAGGATTTTGTGTGTGTTGCTCGCGTCTCTGGGCTGGATGAGTCTGCACCCACGCCACCTCCCTGCCCTGGCACTCCTCTGCCACCTGCTCCACACCCCTTCCATGGTGCTCCACCCTTGTCATTCCCAACATCCCTTACTTCCGCCAGATTTACAAACTTGGTCTCTGCTCCACGTACTGTGCAAAAGTCTTAGGCATCCTAGCTACGTATGTCAATGAAATTAAATGCGATATTGATTCTGTTATTCTCCGTAAATAAGGGAGTATTTTCAGATTATTGTTAAGTAAATGGTTGTTACTGTCAATCACAGAAAGCAGAATAGCCAGAGTCCTCATCACTTTCTGTAGATTCAAAAGAAGTACTAAGTCTTCTACTGTTACCATTGCATTGAAAGATGCTGATCCATTTGGCTCACACATCCAGAAGAATTGACATCAATGTATATATTTTATTTAAAACAATTTTCCAAAGACCTTCATAAATGCTTTGTCACAGAGCCACAGGGATCAATATGAGATAACACAAGCATCCGTCACTAAAAACCTGGTTAAAAATGCCATTTTACAGAGAGGTTTAAATGAGAAGGAAAAGTACAGGTCATTTAGTGCACAGGATGAACACATTAGACATGCAAATCTACTTCTTGTCTTGCAGAAGTAGAGGGTTTGTATGTTCCTATCAGAATAAAATGCAAGAAATATAGGTGTAGGAAGCCATGGTTTTTGAGAGATACTGAAGCCCTTGTTAAGAACGAGAAGAAAGTGCATAGCAGATATAGGCAGGCAGGAACAGATGAGGAGTATAAGAAATGGAAGGGAGCACTTCGGAAGGAAGTTTGGACAGTTAAATCTGGACGTGGTTGACCTAGCACACAAGGTGAAGGAGTAACTTAAGGCTTCTACTGAAATATTAAAAACAAAAAGATAGCAAGGGACAGCATTGGTCCTCTAGAAATCAGGGTGGTAATCCATGAATGGAACCAAAAGAGATGGGGGAGATCTTTTTGTATCTGTATTTGCTCAGGAGTTGGACACAGAGTCAATAGATGTGAAGCATTGCAGCACCAAAGTTGCGAACCCTGTACAGATTACAGAGGAATTAAGACAAATTAAGGTGGTAACTCCCCAGGGCCTGACAAAGTGTTCCCGCAGACCCTGTGGGAGGCTAGTGCAGAAACTGCAGTGGCCCTCACAGGGACATTTAAACACATGTAAATAGCCACATGTAAAGTAATGGAGGATTGAAAGATAGCTAATGTTGTTTAATGAAGCTTTTTGCGCACCATAGTTCCCATGCAGGCACCAGATTGCATCAAGAGAGAGCGCATTTAAAAGAAGTAAATGGTGGCAGTCAGCATATTTTGCATGCCACAGTTCCTGAGAAGACATCAGATTGCATTGAGGGAGAGGGCGTTTAAAAAAATCGCCGGGGGGGGGGTAGTTGGGTCATTCTGTGCGCCACAGTTCCCAACAAGTCATTAAATTGTGCATAATTAAGCAGTTGGCATGCGTTAGTGAAAAGAAATTAAATTTAAGCGAAGCAGACATTGTGAGAGTGGCTACTGAGGAGGTGGGCCAGTGTTACAGCGGAGAGTTGAGGCTATGGGATATTCAGACCTAGGAGTGCGTAGGCCATAGGTAGATTTTTAAAAATCACTACTTATTATTTCCTTCTTTCTTTTTACACATTCAGAGCAGTGGGAATGCCAGGCAGGATAGTGGAATGTTCCGCTTGTGGGATGTGGGAAGGTAGAGAGACCTCTAGCCTCTGACTACAACCACTGCAAGAAATGCATCCAGCTGCAATTTCTACCAGGAGTTTGAGTGGGAACTGGATGAAGTCCAGATCATTACAGAAGCTGAGGGGTTGATGGACAGAACATACAGGGAGGTAATTGCACCCAAACTGCAGGACATATGTTACTGCATGACCAGCAGGAGGGGGGAAAGCAGTTTGGCAGCTAGTGCAGTGTACCCCTGTGGTTGTTCCCATCAACAGTAATTATACTGCTTTGGACATTGTTGGAGGGATGACCTAGCAGAGGAAAGTCTCAGCAGTTAGGTCTCTGGCACTGAGTCTGGTTCTGTGGCTCAGAAGACAAGTGGGGAGGAGAGACAAATTGTAGTGATAGGGATTCATTGGTTAGGGGAAAAGAAAGGAGGTTTTTTATTTTTATTTATTGGGATTCGGCATGTAATAGGCCTTTCTGGCCCCCAACTTAATGCTACCCTAATCACAAGACAATTTACAATAACCAATTAGCCTACCAGCGCGTACATCTTTGGACAGTGGGAGGAAACTGGAGCACCCGGAGGAAACCCAACCAGTCACAAGGAGAATGTGCAAACTCCTTACAGGCAATGCTGGGAATTGAACCGCTGTCGCCTATACAGTAAGATATTGTGCTAACCACTATGCTACTGTGCCCCTGATGAGAATGAGACTCCCAGAGGGTATGTTGCCCCCCGGGTGCCAGGTTCAAGGACATCTCAGATTGAGTCCTCAGCATTCTTAAGTGAGAGAGTGATCAGCCAATGCAGTTTAACATGTGGCTAAGGGGATGATGCAGGAGGGAAGATTTTAGATTTTTGGACCTGGGCTTTATTCCAGGGAAATTGGAATGTGTCCAGAAGGGACGGTTTGCACCTGATCTGGAGATGGACTAATATCCTAGTAGAAAGGTTTGCCAGTGATGCACAGGGTGGGTGGGGGTTAAACTAGAATTGCGGGGGGATGGGAACTAAAGCAGAACAGATAGTGGAGTGGTTGTGGAGAAAGTTGTTGTTAAGCCTACATGCAAAGTCAGGAATCAAAAGGTCGAACATGGTGGAACTTAAGCTCTGAACTGGATTTATAGGAAAGATAAGGTGCATACATTTCAATACAAGGAGTATTTGTAGGAAAGGGCATGGATCAACACCTGAAATTATGATGGCAGGTGATGCACCATCAATAACTCACACTGAGACGTAAGGCGAGATATTGGCTTTTATTGACTGGAAGAAGGAACCAGGAGTGAGTGTCTATCATACAATGTCCTGGAGACTGAGGCCGAGCGTCAGGCCTCAGACCTCCTTTATACAGGGCCTGTGGGAGGAGCCACAGGAGCAGTCAGCAGGGGCGTGTCCCGACAGGCACATAGTTCACCACAGCAGGATTGCCAGCTCAATGTTCAGGGGTCCATTGTTTTTATTGTGACATAGCAGAAGGGATGTCATTACTACTCAGGGAAAATGTCATGGCAGAAAGGAGAGCTCGTCTAGTGAGTCTTTATAGGTAGAACTGAGGAATCAGAAAGGTATGATCATGTTAATGGGGTTACATTATAGACCACCCAACAGTCCACAGACTTAGAAGAGCAAATCTGCAGAAAGATTGTACCCTTTTGCAAATAACGCAAGGTTGTAATAGTAGGTGATTTTAACTTTCCACATATTGACTGTGGATCTTATACCGTAATAAGTCCGGGTGGGAAAGATTTTATTAACTGTGCTCAGGAAAGTTCTGTTAATTAGCACATAAAAGTCCCAACCAGAGAGAGTGTGATACTAGATTTCCTATCTAGTATCACCAGATGTTCAAAGATGAGTCCTGACGAAGGGTCTCGGCCCGAAACGTCAACAGCGCTTCTCCCTATGGCCTGCTGTGTTCCACCAGCATTTTGTGTGTGTTGTTACTTGATTTCCTATTAGGGAATAAGACAGGCCAGGTGACAGAGGTTATCAAGGGAAACACTTTGCATCTAGTGATGATAATGCCATTAGTTTCAAGGCAATTATAGGAAAGAGTAGGTCTGGCCCCCGGGATATGATTCTAAATTGGAAAAAGGTCATTTTTGATGGTGTCAGAAAGGATCTGGCAAGTGTGGATTGGAACTGGCTGTTTTCCAGCAAAGGTGTACTTGGTAAGTGGGAGGCCTTCAAGTGTGTAATTTTGAGAGTACAAAATCTGTATTTTCCTTTCAGAATAAACAGCAAGAATAACTGGATAAGGGGATCTTGGTTTTCAAGAGATATTGTGGCCCTGGTAAAGAAAATGGAAATGTATAGCAGGTACAGAAGGGTAAAAACAAATGAGGTACTTCAGGAATACAAGAATAAGAAATACAAGGGAACACTCAGAAGTAAATCGGGAGGGCCAAAAGAAGACATAGGGATGCTCCAGCAGACAAAGTGAAGAAAAATCCCAAGGGCTTCTACAGATATATTAAAAACAAAATGATAACAAGGGACAAAATTGAAATTTTGGAAGACCAGAGTGGTAACCAATATGTGGAGCCAAAATAGAAGTGAGAGATCTTATATGGATTTTTTTTTATCTGTATTTACCTGGAAGATGGACATGGTGTCTATAAATGTGAGGCAATGCAACAGTGAGATCCAGGACTCTATCCAGATTACAGAGGAGGTGCTTTTTGCCATTTTGTGGCAAATTGGGGTGGATAATTCCCCAGGGCCAGATAAGATGTTTCTTCGGACCCTGTGGCAAGCCAGTGCAGAAATTGCAGGGGCTTTTGCAGAGATATTTCAAATATCCTTAGACAAGTTTGAGCTGCCAGAGTATTAGAGGATAACTAACCTTGTTCTGTTATTTAAGAAATGCCCTAAGAATAACTCTGGAAATTTTAGGATAGTAAGCCTGAAATCAGAAGTGGGAAAGTCATTGGAAGGTACTCTAAGGGACTGGATATGTAAGTATTTGGATAGACAGGGACTCCTGCCACTGCTTGTAAGGAGTTTATACATTCTCACTGTTACCACTTGGGTTTCCTCTGGGTGCTCAGGTTTCCTCGTACATTCAAAAGACGCACCAGTTAGTAGGTTACTTTGTCATTAAAATTGTAAATTGCCCCATGGTTAGACGAGGATTAAATTGGGGCAACACACACAAAATGCTGGTGGAACACAGCAGGCCAGGCAGCATCTATAGGGAGAAGCACTGTTGACATTTCAGACTGAGACCCTTCGTCAGGACTAAATGAAAGGAAAGATAGTAAGAGATTTGAAAGTAGTGGAGGGAGGGGGAAATGCGAAATGAGGAAGTGTAAGGGCAGGTGTAGCACTTGTTCCGTTTACAAGGGTAAGTGCCAGGAGGGAGATTGGTGGGAAGGGATGGGGGGGGGATGACGATTAAATTGGGGGATTGCTGGGTGGTGCGGCTTGAAGGTCTGGAAGGACTAACTCGGTGCTGTGTGTTAATAAATAAACAATGAATAATTAGGGACAACCAACACAGCCTTGTGTATGGTAAATCATGTCTAACTCTTTTTACAGAGCTTTTCGAAGAAGATACCAGGAAAGATGACGAAGGCAAGGCAGTGGATGTTGTCTACATGGACTTTAGCAAGGCATTTGACAAGGTCCTGCATGGAATGTTGGTCAAGATGGTTCAGTCACTTGGTGTTCAAGATATAGTGGTAAACTGGATTAGACATAGGCTTTGTGGATGAAGCCAGAGAGTGGTAGTAGATGGTTGCCTCTCTGACTGGAGGCCTGTGACTATTAGAGTGCCACAGGGATCAGTGCTGGGTCCATTAACGTTTATCATCACTATCAATGATTTGGATGATATCGTGGTAAATTGGATCAGCAAATTTGTGGGTGACACCAAGACAGGTAGTGGTGAGCAAGGAAGACTATCAAAGCCTACAGCGGGATCTGGACTAGCTGGAAAAACGGGCTGAAAAATGCCAGATGGAATTTAATGCAGACAAGTGTGAAGAGTTGTACATTGAGAGGACCCACCAAGGTAGGTCTTACATGGTGAGTGGGAGGGCTCTTAGAAGCGTGGTAGAACAAAGGGATCTGGGAATGCAGATCCATAATTCCTTGAAAATGGCGTCACAGGTTGATATGATCATAAAGAAAGCTTTGGGCATATTGGCCTTCATAAATCTAAGTACTGAGTACAGGAGTTAGATGTTGAAATTTTATAAGATGTTGGTAAGGCCTAATTCGGAGTATTGAGTCCAGTTATGGTCATGTACCTGTAGGAAAGATGTAAATAAGATTGAATGAGTGCAGAGAAAATTTACAAGAATTTTGGCAGGACTTGAGGATCTGAGTTATAGGGAAAGGTTGAATAGGTTAGAAATTTATTCCCTAGAACATAGAAGATTGAGAGTTCGGAGGATAGATAAGGTAAATGCAAGCAGTCTTTTTCCACTGAGGTTGGGTGGGACTACAACCAGAGGTCATGGGTTAAGGGTAAAAGGTGAGATGATTAAGGAAACGTGAGGGGGAACTACTTCACTCAGAAGATGGTGAGATTGTGGAACAAGCCACCAGTGCAAGTGGTGAATGCAGGTTTGGTTTCAAAATTTAAGAGAAATTTGGATAGGTACATAGATAGGAGGGGTATGGAGGTTTCTAGGTGAAGATCAATGACACGAGGCAGATAAATACTTGGGCACAGACTAGATGTGCTGAAAGATCTGTTTCTATGACTCTAAAAGACAATTTCCAATTATAATGTCTGCTTTGTTAAAATCTGTAACTCACTAAGCTTGATCCTGCAAAGGAAGAAAGCAAAAGGGATGAAAGCAATGTTGATGTCATTCATCCATTGATTATTTTATTTGTTTCCATATAGCCCTCGGGCCAGTATTGATCAATTTCCATAATCCACTCTCCCTGTGCCAAAACCCTGGACACTCTGAAAAGTTTGAGGCTTTCTTTGTCTGAATGTATTGTTTATACATCACATTAAACTATTGCAGGTCAGTCCTACATGAAGTCCAATTCTAAATACAACATATTCATCCTCTACGTGCAGAAAGTTTATTTTTCTGGATGTAATTTGATGATTCCTCATAGAACATGAATTTTAACCATCCAGTAATATAACATAATTGTCCAGCTTGCTGAGTAGCAGGTGATTGAGTGCTGGCGCACTCAGGTGGCAGTTCCTGAAACATGGGGACTTCTGGCTTTACAGGTAAGGCATGAATGCTATTTACTTCTATAGAGAAATTTCATGTGCATGTGTTGTAGGAGATCAGGTTTGCCGGTTTGCTGAGTGAGATCAGAAGACACTCACTGCCAGTAAGAAGGTTAACAGTTTATATACAAGTCAAAACAGACACTACACATTCCGCAAACCCTTCAAGCCAAACTCGATTACAGATACTTATCTAAACTGAGCGCCTGAAGTGGAAGGGAAAAAGCAGACATTAACTATGCATACAGTGGCAAATACTTATCTAAAGTGTGCACCTGGGCCCCCTGCACTGCAGCATAACCCCACTGTCTGCCATATCTTGGCACCTTGTCTACCTAGTCCATGGCGGCCCAAGAGCAGAAAGCACTACATGGTTACCGCGTGCTAGATATGAACCCTGCCATGATGTAATCAACTAAAAGGAAATGGAAGGGACTGCAATACTCTTTACATGGGCCAGTCCCTGCCTCACACAAGACATTTACTGTGGCAGTCTATTATTTTCATTTCATCGTGAGAAGCATTATCAGTGTTGAAATGAAAAAAAAGTATGCTACATCTTGATAAAGTATGTGTATTGTGGATATTTCTGGATCTCATTGTGTAAAGCACCAGACAGTGTACATAGAAAACTCTGTTTAGAATTTGATATGTAGACAGTTTAATTAAGCATTAAAATTAACAAAGAATTTATCAAAATTTGAAGAAAGTATACCCAATGGGTAAATTCCTATAAATTATTAAATTTGTTCATGAAAAGAATATTAATGAAAGGCACATTTTCCCTTCCTGATTTTTTTTAAAATTAAAGCACATATCTACAGTTCAGTGAATGGGCAAATGGACTTGAATGAAGTTATCCCTGTTGCTCCAATGGCCTGATGACTGAGGGGGTAATAACTGTCCCTGAACCTGGCGGTGCAGGGATAACTTCATTCAAGTCCATTTGCCCATTCACTGAACTGTTCCCACAACCTGTGGAATCACTTTCAAAGACACCACATCTCATATTCACGAAATTTATTTCCTACTTATCTATCTATCGATCTATTTATTTATTTATTTATTTATTTATTTATTTATCTATTTATTTATTTATTTATTTATCTATTTATTTATTTATTTATCTATCTACCCATCTATCTATCTATCTATCTATCTATCTATCTATCTATCTATCTATCTATCTATCTATCTATCTATCTATTTATTTATTTATTATTCTCTTTCTTTTTGTATTTTGTATTTGTACAGTTTGTTCTACTTTTAGCACATTGGTTGCCTGCCCATCCTGCTGGATGCAGTCTTCCATCGAATCTATTGAGTTTCTTGTAATTACTGTGATTGTCTGCAAGAAAATGAATCTCTGGACTGTATATTGTGACATATATAAGACCAAAAGATGTAGGATCAGTTTTAAGCCATTTGGCCCTTCAAGTGTGATCTGCCATTTCATCATGGGTGATTCAATTTTCCTCTCAGTCCCAATCTCCTGTCTTCTCCCTATATCCTTTCATGCGCTGACCAATCAAGAATCTATCAACCTCTGTCTTAAACATAGACTTGGCCTCCACAGCTGCCTGTGGCACACATTCTCTGCCTAAAGAAATTCCTCCTAATCTCTATTCTATAAGGACACTCCTCTAATCTGAGGCTGTCCCCTCTGGTTTTAGGCTCTGTCACCATAGAAAACTTCCTCTCCACATCCATTCTATCAAGGCCTTTCACCATTTGATAGGTTTGGATGAGGTCACCCACCATTCTTCTCAATTTGAGTGAATACAGGCCCATAGCCACAAAATGTTCTTCATACGACAGGCCTTTCAATCCTGGAATCATTTTCACAAACCTCCTTTGAACCCTCTCCAGCTTCAGCACATCCTTTACATAAGGGGCCCAAAACTGGCACAATACTCCAGATGAGGCCTCGCCAATGCTTTATAAAGCTTCTCTACTTCCTCAAAACTACCTGTTCCTCCATCTATCTTCATATCATCTGCAAACTTTGTAACAAAGCCATCAATTCCATCATCCAAATCATTGACATACAGTGTATAATGAATTGGTCCCAACAGAGACCTTTGTGGAACACCATGAATCACTGGAAGCCAACCAAAAAAGGCTTCCTTTATTCCCAATCTTTGCCTCTTGCCAATTAGCCACTGCTTTATCGGTGCTAGAATCTTTCCTGTAATACCATGGGATCTTAGCTTGTTAAGCAGCCTCATGTGTGGCACCTTGTCAAAGGCCTTCTGAAAATCCAAGTACGCAGCATCAACCAATTCCAACAGATTTATCAGGCAAGATTTTCCCTTAACAATGGCCTATTTTATCATGTGCCTCCAAGTACCCTAAGACCTCATGCTTAATAATGGACTCCAACATCTTCCCATCCTCTGATGTGAGTCTCACTGGCCTATAGTTTCCTTTTTTTTGCCTCTCTCCCTTCTTGAAGAATGGAGTGACATTTCCAATTTTCTGGTCTTCTGGAACCATTCCAAAATCTAATGATTCTTGAAAGATCATTACTAATGCCTTCACGATCACTTCAGCCACCTCTTTCAGAACTCTGCGGCGTACACCATCTGGTCCAGGTGACTTCTACCTTCAGACTTTTCCGTTTCCCAGGAGCGTTCTCCATACTTATGGTAACTTCACACACCTTCTGCCTGCTGACACCTTCTACCATACTGCTTGTGTCTTCTACAGTGAAGGCTGATGCAAAATACTTATTCAGTTCGTCTGTCATTTCCTTGTCTCCCATTACTACCTCTACAGTATTGTTTTCCAGTGGTCTGATCTACATTCTCACCTCTCTTTACATTTTATATATCTGAAGAAACCTTTGGTATCCCCTTTAGTATTATTGGCTTGCTTACTTTTGGATTTCATCTTTATCTTCTTAATGACTTTTTTATTTGCCTTCTGTTGGCATTTAAAAGCTTTACAATACTCCCACTAATTTTTGGTCTATTAAATGTCCTCTTACGTTGGCTTTGACTTCTCTTGTCAGCACGGTTGTGTCATCATTCCTTGAGAAAACTTCTTCCTCTTTGGGATGTATATATCCTGTGCCTTCTGATTTGCTTCCAGAAATTCCATCCATTGCTGCCCTGCCATCACACCTGCCAATTTTCTTTTCCAATCTCTTCTGGTCAACTTCTCTCTCGTGTCTGTAATTCTCTTCACTCCACAGCGTTACTGATACCCTTTGGATTCTCCTTCTCAAATTTCAGGGTGAATCTGATCATATTATGATCACTTTCCCCTGAAGGTTCTTTTACCTTGAGGACTTTAAGCAACTCTCTTTCTGCCCAATGCCCAATCCAGAATAGTCGATCCTCTGGCGGGCTCAGCCTCAAGCTGCTCAAAAAAACCATCTCGTAGGCACTCTAGACATTTCCTCTCCTGGAATCCAGCACAAACCTGCTTTTCCCAATCGACATGCATATTGTAATCCCCCATGAATATTGTAGCATTGTCCTTTTGGCATCCATGGTCTATCTCCCACTGTAATTTGCAAACTGTATTCTTACTACTGTTAGGGATCATAAGCAAACTCCAGTCAGGGTCTTTTTACCCTTGTAGTTCCTTAGTTCTATCCACAATGATTCAACACCTTCTGACCCTATGCCACCTCTTCCTAATGATTTGATTTCATTTTTTACTAACTCCATGCTATCCTCCTCTGCCTTCCTGTCTGTCCTTTCGATACAATGGGTATCCCTGGGCATTAAGCTCCCAGCTATAACCTTCTTTCAGCCACAATTCAGTGATGCCGACAACATCAGACATGCCAATCTGCCATTGTGCTGCAAGTTCATCAACCTCATTCCATACAAAACCTTCATTCCCGTATTCACCCTTCTCGATTTGTCCACTTTTTATGTTGCAATTCATCCTGTTGATTGCAATTTTGCCTGATCAACAGCCTCTCTTCACTATGCATTGCTTCTTTTTGTAAACCAGCTTCCTTGTCTTCAGCACTATCGTCTGCCTTTCCTACGGTACTTGTTGCATTGAAATACACACAGCTCAGGACACTAGTCGCACCGTTTGATTCCTAACCTTGTCTGAAGTCTTACCAACAGCTGCCTCCACAACCTCTCCACTAACTGTTCTGGCACTCTGGATCCCATCCCCCTGCAACTATAGATTAAACCCCACCATGCAGCAGTAACAAACCTTTCTGCTAAGATATTCAACCCCCTCCAGTTCAGGTGCAAAGCATCCCATCTGTACAGGTCCCACTTTCCCTGGGAGAGCCCAATGATCAAAAATCTTATGCTCTCCTTCCTACAGCAAATCCTTAGCCACATATTAAATTGCATAATCTTCCTAATCTGGCCTCACTAGCATGTGGCACAGGTAGCAATCCTGAGATCACAATCCAAGAGGTCCTGCCCTTTAACTTAGCACCGAACTCCCTATGCAGAACCTCGTCACTCATCCTACCCGTGTTATTGGTAAATACATGGGCCACGATTTCTGGCTGTTCACCTTCCCACTTAAGAATGCTGAGGACTAGAGATATTCCAGACCCTGGCACTCAGGAGGCAACATACCATCCAGGAATCTTGTTCTCACCCACCACAGAACTTCCTGTCCATTCTCCTAACTAACAAATCCCCTATCACCACAGCTCGTCTCTCCTCCCCACTTCCCTTCTGAGATTCAGTGCCAGAGAACCGCCCACTGTAACTTCCCTCTGTTAGGTCAATTCCCCCCACCACCGACAGTATCCAAAGAGATTACCTGTTGTTGGGGAGGGTGGGGGGGGGGATGGCCACAGATGTACTCTGCACTGGTTCCTTAACTCCTTCCCTCTTCCTGGATGTCACCCAGTTTCCCGTGTCCTGCTCCTTGGGTGTAACAACCTCTCCATCACTCCTTCCTCATCCGAATGATCCAGAGTACATCCAGTTCCAGCTCCAGCTCCTTAATGCAGATTATTAGAAGCTGCCGCTGGATGCACTTCTCGCAGCTGTAGTTGTCAGGGACGCTGAAGGACTCCCTGTCTTCACACATCCTGCAAGAGGAGCATTCAGCTATGCTGCTGAGCATCTCTACTGCCCGAGCTGAGCAGATTATAAAGAAGGGAAGGGAAAAAAAATAACTTAACCTTGAGCTTGTCTTTCCTTTGTCTTCTCTGACTGAAGATCATCAATATGACTATGTCCACTCAAACAACGGCTGCAGCACTTGCTTTAATTTGCTTTTGTCCATCAATCCCAAACACGTACTGGTTGCTGATCAAAGCTCCTTTTCACTGTAATGACCTGCTCTGCCCTTTCTGCTTGGGCAGTGGATCAGATTGAAATCCCCTCCTCTCAGAACTTCCAATGTCTGCATTGGTTGCTGGTCAAAGCTCTTTTTCGCTGTAGCAAATATATGCTTTGATCATAAATTTACTTTGAATTTTGAAATATAATATTTTGATTTTCTCATCAGAAGTAATTCCTCATAGAATGCCCTTGCCAGTAGAAATACTGAAACATGAGCTTAATGATCTTATTTATTCTTTCTTGTATCATATAACTAGAGTAGAAATGATCATACACATTCATTTCTAATGCAGCATCATTTTGCTGTAATTGTTGAAACAATGAAAATTGGCATTGAGAGTAAGTATATTTCTGCTATAGTTTATCCATAACACAGATAGTGACAGAATTAATTGATTAGTTTGCCAGTTAACATAGATGTGTTGTCCTATTTTCAACCACATATGGAATAAATTGTATGTCTGCATCAGGCTTTAGTACAGATATTTAGAAAACTTAAGTCTTATCATTAGAATTCAGAAAGCATGTATCTTATCAAATGAAAAAATACAACAAATTCATGAGTCTGGTTTGTAGCTGCAACCATTACAGACTGTTTCAATATTGTGAACTTATCTATAATCAGTATTTTACAGTGTTTCGACTGTAACCATATTTTGATTACCTCCAGCAGAATTAGAAAGATTAGAAAGCAATATAGAAACACAAAATGCTGGCAGAACTCAGCAGGCCAGACAGCATCTATGGGAGGAGGTAGTGACGACATTTTGGGCCAAAACATCACCCTCCTGATGAAGGGTTTTAGCCCGAAACGTCGTCACTACCTCCTCCCATAGATGCTGTCTAGCCTGCTGAGTTCTGCCAGCATTTTGTGTTTTTATTTGTTTCCAGCATCTGCAGATTCACTGGTGTTGCCTTAGAAAACAATATAGGTCTGTCGTATTTTTGACAGCACCCTCATGATACTTTTATCTCCATGAGAGCTCCAATTTTGTAATGTTTAGAATAGGCTCAATCTTGTAAAATGTGAGTGAAGTTTTAGCAATGATCAAATGAAAATTACTTCTGTATTGGCATCATAATTTTTACTTAAGGGCCATTAATGCTCCATCACCCTTATGCCCCTGAAGCTGTCAGTGATGCTACAATTTATTTTAGAACACAAATTCAAACTTTGATCAAAATTAAATTAGATGGGCTCATTGTTTTAAATGTTTCACTTTTATCAGAAATGAATAGACATACATTAATAATTGTATGGAATCTGATAAATAGAGAGCTATCAAATTCTATATGCAACTAATTTGCTCTTGGAGTAGATAAAAAGGTTAGCACAACATTGTGGGCCAAAGGGTCTGTACTGTGCTGTAAATGTACTATGATCTATATGTTTCAGAGTTTTAGTGGTCTGTGTATAAATAAATGTAAGATATAATTAGCAAGATATTCTGAATCATCAGCATCTGGTTTGTCAATGCTGTAGTGTTTTAAACTCTAAATGAGGTATGCAAAGCAGTGCATATTTCTTCTGCAAGTAGCAATACACATTGGTAATTATGCTGAGAGTCCTTGTGAATTTGCTGTGAATTCAGAAATCTACTGAAAAAAACTGTTCCAGAGAAAGTTCAATAATCTGTTGACAGTATTCCAAAATCCCAACTGTTCAACATCTGGCTCACTAGGAATTTTACTTGTGCTTCCTCTGACATGCCAGAGCTTTGGTTCCCATACTTACTGACAAGCAGCACCCATTTCACACATTGAAGCCTCAGTTCCTGCATTCCCTTTAAACACATCTGCTTTTGTTTCCTACTCTCTGTTTACTGGGAAATTGAAATACTTCTGTGTAAAATTGAATTTAAAAAACTGAATTAAAGTGCATTGGGGTAATAGTCAATATAACATCTTCAATAACAATAATAAGTCAAGAACCACCAAATTTCTGAGCATGCTGGATTTATGGAGTCAATGGATTAATGGATTAATGGACTGTAGTCAATGTGCATTTAGTGCTTGCGCTGTTCTTTTTTTACGGAAATCAAAGTTCCAGCTAAAATGTCTTCTTAGCTGAATACTTGCTCAGCAAAAGAGATCAACCTTTTGTCTGTGAGCTGCATATTTATGTGTCTTTCTAAGGGCCTCTTAAGTATCTTTATGGTATCTACTGTAGCGGTGTGCTACATGCAGCGCTAAAATTACAACACGGAGTCGGTAACTGCAGTTGAAGGAAAAACTTTATTCGAAATCCTCAGCCTCATTTTTAAGCCTCCCTCAACCTGCCCCCCATGGCGCAGAGGCTCCAAAGCTCTGTGCTCGCAAACCCCCGTAGGCTATCTCCCTTAGCCGGAAAGCTGGCTAATTGTGAGCCGGTTCGGATGTGCCAGGAAATGGGTCGCCACATAACCCCCCCCCCCCCCCAGAACCGGCGATACACCCCCCAATGTCCAGCACGATCGTGGACCCGTTGTTCCGGAGCACCATAAACAGCCCCTCGTATGGCCACTGCAGCGGTGGCCGATGCCCGCCCCTTCGTACAAACACAAACTTACAGTTCTGCAGGTCTTTGGGTACGCAGGTTGGATTCCGCCCGTGCTGTGAAGTGGGTATGGGGGCCAGGTTACCGAGCTTCTCGTGTAGTCTGCCCAGGACTGCTGCAGGATCTTCCTCTTGCCCCCTTGGGGCTGGTAGGAACTCCCCGGGGACGACCAGGGGCGCGCCGTGTACCAACTCGGCCGACGAGGCGTGCAGGTCGTCCTTGGGCGCTGTGCAGATGCCGAGTAGGACCCAGGGAAGCTCGTCCGCCCAGTTGGCTCCTCGCAGGCGGGCCATGAGGGCCGACTTCAGGTGACGGTGGAAACGTTCCACCAGCCCGTTCGACTGTGGGTGGTAGGCAGTTGTGTGGTGCAGCTGAGTCCCCAAAAGGCTGGCCATAGCTGACCACAGGCTGGAGGTGAACTGGGCACCTCTGTCGGAGGTAATGTGGGCCGGTACACCAAAGCGAGATATCCAGGTGGTGATCAGGGCTCGGGCACAAGATTCGGAGGTGGTGTCGGTGAGCGGGACCGCCTCTGGCCATCTTGTGAACCGGTCAACGATAGTCAGGAGGTGTCGCGCTCTGCACAACACTGGCAGGGGGCCCACGATATCCACATGAATGTGATCGAAACGCCGGTGGGCGGGATGGAACTGCTGCGGTGGGGCTTTGGTGTGCCGCTGCACCTTGGCCGTCTGGCAGTGCATGCACGTTTTGGCTCATTCACTGACCTGTTTGCGGAGTCCGTGCCAAGCAAACCTGCTGGAAACCATCCACACAGTCGTCCGGATGGAGGGATGCGCCAAGTTATGAATGGAGTCGAAAACATGGTGCCGCCAGGCTGTCGGGACGACGGGACGGGGCTGGCCGGTGGCGAGTAGGGTCCTCTCACCCGGGCCTACGGGGAGGTCCTGGAGCTGCAAACCGGAGACTGCGGTTCTGTAACTCGGAATCTCATCTGCATGCTGTGCCTCTGCCAGTGCCTCAAAGTCTACCCCTTGGGAAAGGGCATGAATGGTAGGGCGAGAGAGCGTATCCGCCATGACATTGTCCTTACCCGAGACGTGCCGGACATCCGTCGTGTATTCAGAGATGTAGGACAGGTGGCGTTGCTGGCGGGACAACCAGGGGTCGGACGCTTTCGTAAACACAAAGGTAAGCGGTTTGTGGTCCGTGAACGCGGTGAAGGGCCGACCTTCTAGGAAGTACCTGAAATGCCGGATTGCCAGGTAGAGCGCCAACAGTTCCCAGTCGAAAGCACTGTACTTGAGCTCGGGTGGCCGCAGGTGTTTGCTGAAAAACGCCAGGGGTTGCCAGCGACCCGCGATGAGTTGCTCCAGCACCCCACCGACTGCCGTGTTAGATGCGTCCACTGTGAGGGCGGTAGGGACATCCATTCTGGGATGTACTAGCATTGCGGCGTTCGCCAAAGCTTCCTTCGTTTGAACGAAAGCGGCGGCGGACTCCACGTCCCAGGTAATGTCCTTGCTCGGACCCGACATCAGGGCGAACAGGGGGCGCATGATCCGGGCAGCTGAAGGGAGGAAGCGGTGGTAGAAATTGACCATACCTACGAATTCCTGAAGGCCTTTGATCGTGGTGGGTCGGGGGAAATGGCGGACCGCATCTACCTTAGCGGGCAGAGGGGTTGCCCCGTCTTTAGTAATCCTGTGGCCCAGGAAGTTGATGGTGTCGAGCCCGAACTGGCATTTGGCCGGGTTGATTGTCAGGCCTTATTTACTCAGTCGGGTGTAGAGTTGACGGAGGTGGGACAGGTGCTCCTGACGACTGCTGCTGGCTATGAGGATGTCGTCCAAATAGATGAACGCGAAGTCCAGGTCCCGTCCCACCGCGTCCATTAACCGCTGGAACGTCTATGTGGCATTCTTCAGGCCGAACGGCATGTGGAGGAACTCGAAAAGGCCAAACAGGGTGATGAGAGCCGTTTTGGGGACGTCGTCAGGATGCATCGGGATTTGATGGTACCCTCAGATGAGGTCTACCTTGGAGAAGATCCGTGCGCCGTGCAGGTTTGCTGCAAAGTCCTGAATGTGCGGCACAGGGTAGCAGTCCGGTGTGGTAGCCTTGTTCAGCCTGCGGTAGTCGCCGCACGGTCTCCAGCCTTCCGTCGCTTTGGGCACCATGTGCGGGGGGAGGCCCATGGGCTGTCGGACCGCCGGATGATCCCCAATTCCTCCATCCTCTGGAACTCTTCCTTTGCCAGTCGGAGCTTGTCCGGGGGAAGCCGCCAAGCGCGGGCGTGGAGGGGTGATCCCTGGGTCGGGATGTGGTGCTGTACGCCGTGTCGGGGCATGGCCGCTGTGAACTGCGGTGCCAGATGCGATGGGAAATCCGCCAGGACCCTGGTGAAGTCGTTGTTGGACAGCGTGATGGAGCCGAGGTGAGGGGCTGGCAACTGGGCTGCACCCAGGGAGAACGTCTGAAAGGTCTCGGCGTGTACCAGTCTCTTCCTGGGCAGGTCGACCAGTAGGCTGTGAGCCCGCAAAAAATCCGCACCCAGAAGCGGTTGGGCTATGGCGGCCAGTGTAAAGTCCCACGTGAACTGGCTGGAGCCGAACTGTAGCTGCACCTGACGGGTGCCATAGGTCCTTACTGTGCTGCCATTCACGGCCCTCAGGGGGGGCCCCGGTGCCCTGCTGCGGGTGTCGTAACTCGTTGGAGGTAAAACGCTGATCTCGGCACCAGTGTTGACCAAAAACCGGCGTCCCGACCTTCTATCCCACACATACAGGAGGCTATCCCGATGGCCAGCCGCCGTAGCCATCAGCGGCGGCTGGCCCTGGCGTTTCCCGGGAACTTGCAGGGCGGGCGACAACGGCGGGCTTCTGCGCCCCACCGCTGGTGGTAGAAGCACCAATGTTCATTGGGCCGGGGGTTGGCGGGCTCTGCGGCCGGGCCTGGACTGGTTTGCTGCCGGGAGCGTGGCTGGGAGATCTGTGCGATGGACGCTCCGCTCACCTTTTTGGCGTTCCACAGCACGTCCACCCGGGCTGCCACCTTCCGGGGGTCGCTGAAATCCGCGTCGGACAGCAGCAGGCGTATGTCCTCGGGCAGCTGCTCCAGGAATGCCTGCTCAAACATGAGGCAGGGTGTGTGTCCGTCGGCCAGAGACAACATCTCATTCATTAAAGCCGAAGGAGGTCTGTCGCCCAAGCCATCCAGGTGCAGTAAACGGGCAGCCCGCTCGCGCCGTGTGAGTCCGAAAGTCCTGAGGAGCAGGGCTTTGAATTCCGTGTACTTGCCGTCTGCCAGGGGCGACTGTACGAACTCCGCGACCTGGGCCGCTGTGTCCTGGTCGAGGGAGCTCACCACGTAGTAGTAGCGGGTGTCTTCTGAGGTGATCTGGCAAACGTGGAATTGGGCTTCGGCTTGCTGGAACCATAGGTTTGGTCGCTGTGTCCAGAAACCCGGCAGTTTCAACGAAACCACATGAACAGAGGTGGCGTCGGTCATTTCTGGTCCAAAAATCGTTTGGACCGTCGGGGTCACCAATTGTAGCGGTGTGCTACATGCAGCGCTAAAATTACGACACGGAGTCGGTAACTGCAGTCGAAGGAAAAACTTTATTCGAAATCCTCAGCCTCACTTTTAAGCCTCATTCAACCTGCCCCCCGTGGCGCAGAGGCTCCAAAGCTCTGTGCTCGCAAACCCCCGTAGGCTATCTCCCTTAGCCGGAAAGCTGGCTAATTGTGAGCCGGTTCGGATGTGCCAGGAAATGGGTCGCCACACTACTTCCATTACGAACCCTGGCAGCACACTGTCTATGTGAAAAAAGAACTTGCACCGCACACCTCCTCTCACCTTTAATGCATATCCTCTGGTATTATCTCTAGCCTAGGAAGATGACACTGGTTAACTGCTATATTGATACTTTTCATAATTTTATAAACTTTAGTCAGATCTTCTCTCAGCCTTCGCCACTCCACAGAAAACAACCCAAGTTTGTCCATGCACTCCTTATAACATTGGCCCTCTAATGCAGATACTGGTAAACCCTTTCTGCACCCTCCGCAAAGCCTGCACACCCTTCCTATAGTGGGGTAACCAGAGTTGAATGCAATACCCAGATATGGCTTAGCTAGAATTTTAGAAAACTGCAACATAATTCCCTGACTCTTGAACTCAATTCCTCAACCAATAAAGGCAAACAATCCATGTGCCTTCATTATCAACTTGTGCAGCCACTTGCAGTGATTTGTCAACTCATCTCTCCTCACATGAACTTTAAGTGTCATACCATTAGCTGAGTACTTTAACTTTACATTTGAACACACACACATTCCCCCCCCCCCCCCCGAGGTCCAGTATGGATTCCTAGGGAACACCTCCAGACAGAATAATACCCATGGACAACTATCTTCTGTCTTCTGAATCTGAAAAGCTATGTTACCTGGATTCCATGTGACTGAATCTTCTGCATGAGCTTGTGTGGTGAACTATGTGCCTGTCTGGACACGCCCCCTGCTGACTGCACCTGTGGCTCCTCCCACAGACCCCGGTATAAAGACGATTGAGGCCTGAGCCCGGCCTCTCAGTCTCCAGGATGTAGTATGGTGGTCACTCACTGCTTGTTCCTTCTTCCAGTCAATAAAAGCCGATTTCTCGCCTTCACGTCTCAGAGTGAGTTATTGATGGTGCATCAGCTTGCCATGAGGAACCTTGTCAAATGCCTGACTAAAATCCATTTGGACAATATCCACAGTTCTACTTCCATAGATCACTTTTGTCATCTCCTTATAAAACTCAATGAAGTTAGTAAGACATGAGTAACTCCACACAAAGCCATGCTGACCCTCCCCAAATAGGCCATAGTTTTCCAAATGCTTGTAAATCCTATTCCTAGGAATCTTCTCCAATAACTTCTCTCCCACTGATGTGAAACTCATGAGTTTATAATTTACAGGATTATCTCTATTTCCCTTCTTGAACAAAGGAACAACCTTATCTACTTGACAGTCAAAAAGGCTTCGTCTGTGCTAGAGGAGACACACAAGCCATGGTCAAGGCCCCAGCACTTTCATATCTCACATCTTTTGATAACCTGGGTTAATTTGATAACTAATTCATCAGACTTATCCTCACTAACTTTTTTAAAGTAACTGAACATTACCTCTGTCTTTACATCAAATGGCATGCCGGACACTGATCTCACTTTTCTTCATGCCCTTCTACTTGATGAATACTGATGCAAAGTACTCATTTAGAAACTTGCCCAAATCCCCTGCCTCCAAGCGTACGTTCCAAGCAATAAGGGTCAGGTGCTGAGCAATAATGAGGGCTGGACTCACAATCCTGGGGTAAAACTAATTCTTTGATAATTGGAGCAGGGAAAGGTGGAGCTTGCATCAAGTTAGTTTCTGAAGAGCAGCACACTTTTCTGTCCAACATTTCCTCTTACTTGTGAATTTTAGTTAACCTCCAGGAATGTAATTGTTTGATATTGTCCAGTAAGACAGTATGAAAATAAAGAAAGGTCTACTGCATCAAATGAATTGAATCTATTTTAATAATGTTTAGTCCCACATTCATGATTGGATGCTAAAATAAGCCACACTTCCAACATGAAGAGAGTCCTGGATCATATTGTATTCTCGATTTCAAATATTTATTATAAAATTGCATCACATTTATATATATACACACGTAATTCCACATTGTGTTTGCTGATAATTTGCTTTAGGTTTTTTTCTGGAAGTGAAGCAGTTTCTCTTCTTGTTTTAAAGTCCATTTTAGAATATTTTCAATCATACTATACAGTATTAAATTTATATTTTTCATATTTTAAATGGAATTTTGAAAATTACTATTGTGTGCACCATCTGTGAGATATGTAAAGAATGTTTTTGATGTCCTAAGGCATCAACCAATAGCTGTAGCCAATGGGTAAGTACCACATGCAGTAGAAATGTCACACTTTTACAGGATCAGTTTGGCAGAAATGAAACACCCTGAGGCTGATGGGAAGAAATTTCACATGCTGCATACTTCAAGGAATGCGAATGTGACTTTCCTGCAGCTTCTTTTTCACTGATGGCTCTGATTAATGGAAGTCCAGATTGTGCTTCCAGTAAGTCGAAAGCCTTAGTGAGACATCGTGGATCAGACATGAGGAGAATGAGCAGACAGAAGCAACCTGACAGGTTGTACATGCAAGGAGGTGCGGGGAAGTAAGTCAGAGCCTGACGTCAGAGTGCAGCTCATAGAGGACATGGTAAATTATGATGGATAAATACCATGTGATTTTAAGGGACTTTACTGTCTGGATTAATGTTGATTGTTCTTAGGTTAGTTTATTGTGAATGAAAAATTTAATGACTCAAAATAATTCATGACTGAATTAAACAATAGAAGCTATTCTCACATTATCCATGTGCTGGGGACCATGCGGGTAGAATCATATGAACAGAAAAATGGGCCCTTTTAGTCCCATCTTGTCTATGCTGTGATACCTATGTACGCTAATCTCATTTCCCCCAATAGGCCCATGTCCATCTGTGCCTTTCCTATCCAAATACTTGTCCATATGCCTTTCAAATAACTAATTGTATCTAAATCCAGAACTTCCACTGGCAGCTCATAGGCAACCTCATTAACAATCCTGATCCTGATGTCTAAATTTTTTAACATATGTTTCTGAGTAGTCTTGCCTTTAGCTGCTGGGACCCTTGAAATAAACTAATGTCTTCATTGTTAGCATCGACTTCTAATTGGAACCCGCAAAAAGATCCAAAAATGTCTTTAATCAAGTGTGCAACAGTGTTAGCTACTGCAGCAGTACTCATCATTGAGATTCATGAGGGAGACTTTGAAGTGCAGATGAAGAAAATATATGCCAGAGGGGAGAACCTGGATGCAACGGAGCAATGCCAGAGCAGTAAAAAAGTCTGAGTCTAAGTGCCTCATCTGGCTTCTGACTCGAGTAACGGTCACAATATGCACCATTTGGCAAAGCAGAAGCAATATTGTTTTCCCAATGTAATTTTGCAATTTACCAGTGAATTCTGTTCCATGCCTGCAATGAATCGCAATGAATTCTATTCCATGCCCTCATTAGCATGCTTGGCTGATGTTGCCAGCTTTAAATACATATCCTCCAGCACACAGCTTTCCCAAGTTGAGACCTGCATTTGTCCAGTATAGGCAATTAAGTGGCATATTGGATGTCTAATTCACTAGGTATGAGTGTATAATACTATCTCACTGGAACATTGAATTTGATAAATAAGTAAGTAGATAATTCTTTGATTATTTTAGTATCTAATTTGATTTTAATTGAGTGGTTCTTTGGATCTCTATAGGAGCATTCAGAATTGATTGAAAGATTCAGTATAAGATCCCGAAGGGCCTAACGGGGTGGATGTGTATTGGGGAAATCTCAAACTAGGGCTGCAGTTTAAAAATAAAAGGTTTCCCAATTAAATCTATTACAACATAGTTTTTTTCTTTCAAAGAATTTAAATCTTTGGAGCTCTCTTTCCTAAAGGGCAATGAAAGTCATCTTTAAATATTTTTGAGTGACATAAAATTACTGTCAATAGGAATGCAGAGTTGAAGTTATCATATTACATGGAGGAGCAGTTTTGAGGAGCCTGATGGCCAACTTATGTTCCTAATTGTATTTTTGTATGTTTATATACCATAATACTGTACAACATTTTATTTCCTTGCATAACTCTGTCTGAATATCATTGCTTCAGAACCACTCTAGGATTTGTAAATTTGAGTTGATCTTAAAAATATTATATTTTCTCCTGATCTTATTACTCTCTAAATAGAATTCAGCTGTTTTTGTTAAGACCTTTTCAATTAGGCCATGGTTCTGAAACCCATCAACACAAAACTGCCCACAGGTAAATTTTGAAGGGCAAATGATGATCATGAACTCTAGCGCAGAATACGAGAGTTCTAGTACAGAACTGTGCTATTAGAGGTATACCCTCTTCACCTAGAATTGGTGCTCATTCCGTTATTAGGAATTCTAGTATTGTTATGCTCTTGTTCACCCCACTCCCGAATCCCTCTTTGAGTCTGAAATCTCATTCCCTCCTGGGATTTAAGTTAGCCGGACACCTTCTGCTGTTTAGCAGTTCAAGTCAGCTAAAAGTCTTGGTGGGGTTTGGATTTCTGCTGGTGTAGACTGCCTGCTGATGCAATGGTTGGGAGTTTCTTTGTTCTCAGTGATGCTGCAAGGGACTGGGGAAGAGGTGGTTGAAGTGTCAAAAGACTCCATTGGTTTGGCCAGCTTCTGATCTGAAAAGTGTGCAAATGCTAGTAGTGAGAGTTCCAGTCTCAAAGGATTATAAATAGAGACAGAGATACATTCTCTCTCTCTCTCTCTCTCTCTCTCTCTCTCTCTCTCTCTCTCTCTCTCTCTCTCTCTCTCTCTCTCCCCCCCCCCCACCCCCTCACTCCATATACATCTCATGTCTAACTGTCCCCCAATGGACATTACCCCCAGAACTCTCCGTGTATGTAATGTGGTTTATTTCATCCTTTGAGACAAGAACAGCCATGAATAAGAAGCAGACCACCCAGATTTAGCACAGAATCTAAACAATCCAGAGGTGAGCCTTCTTCCTTACGAGGCTAGAAGGCCATTTCTTAAAGAGTTCTTCTATGTACAGTTCTCAAAGAACTGTACAGCATTACTTGGAGTTTTAGCATTGCCCAGTGAAGTTTTTCTATCTAAGTGTTGACTTTTGAGTTGTACTTTTTGTTTTATTTGTTAGTTTCAACTTTTCTGGATCTGGAAGCTCCAATTTATCTTGGGAGATTTTCAAAGTATGTTACCTTTGATTGACGTCGTTGTTTGATACTGAGCAGAAATTGTCAGGTGCAATTTCATAATTGGCACAATTTCACTTGGGAGTGAATGTCAGTACAACATACTCCAGGTGACATCAATCTTCGATCACATTGCACTCAGAAAACAACTGACAATGGGATCCAAGTTTCTGCAATAATATTTCTTCATGCCCTTAGTTGCTGCTTTCATATCATGGTTTGTAATAGGCTTACACCCCTTCTTTGATAATTGGTGCATAGCAATACTCTAATCCTCTGATGATCTCACTACTTGCATACAAAATCCAGAGCAAAGTCATTCTCGCTCATCATGATTGTCTCAGGTATATGTAACTTGCCATCCTTTCACTTCTCAGTGACTTGAAAATGGTAACAGAAAAGGGTAATAAGTTTCAAAAACTTGTGTATTTATTGATATCTTTTCAAAAGGTCATCTAAAGTAATAAAGGCATAAAGATTTATTGTAGACTCATGTACTGGTTTCTTTATAGATAAAATAATCTTCAGTCTGTGTCTTGAGGATAATTGCAATGGTCAGAGGATTATTCATGGTCCAAATCAGTTTGAAGCATGCAGTAAATGGATGGGGTAGCTGTGTCTGACATATAAACAGATCCTTTTTGAGTTTTGTAGACTGTGCATTGTTAATTTCAGCTAATAAATCTACTCTCATGAACAAAGTAGTATAATACATACTTTGTTAAGAAATTGCCCTTTTTGAATACTGCTATCTTACTGTGTCCTTGAGCAACTTCAAAGTGAGTTTACATAGGTTACTATGATGTTCTAATGATGCCAAGAAATATATTAAAAATTGTAGAAGGAGTTTAAAAAACAAAATTAGGAAGGCTAAGAGAGTTGTGGCAAATACGACGTCTGGGCATCTCTGAGTTGTGGCTCTTAACATCCAAAGATACACCTTGCATTGAAAAAACAGGCAGGTAGGCTGAAGGGGGTGGGGTAGCTCTGTTGGTAAAAAATTAAATCAATTTCTAGAGAGAGGTGACACAGGATAGTAAGATATAGCATCCTTCTTGGCAGAGTTAAGAAACTGCAAGGGTAAAAAGAACCTAATGGGAGCCCTCAAAAAATAGCCAGGTGGGGGGTATAGGTTTAAATGGGAAATAAAGAAGGCATATAATAAAGGTGAACTTTCAATAGTCATGGGGAATTTCAAAATACAGGTAGATTTGGGAAATAAGGTTGGTGCTGGATCCCAAAAGGGAATTTATCAAATGCCTACGAGATGGCTTTTTAATGCAGCTTGTGGTTGAGTCCGCTAGGGGAAAGGCAATGCTGGATTGGGTGTCATGTAATGACCTAAATTTGATTAGGAAGCTTAAGGTAAAGGAACCCTTAAGAGACAGTGATCATAATATGATAGAATTCGCCCTGTAGTTTGAGTGGGAGAAGATAAAGTCAAATGTATAAGTATTAAAGTAGAGTAAAAAGAATTACAGAGGCGAGAAAGAGAAGCTGGCCAAAGTCGATTGGGAGGGGAAACTAACAGGATAACAACAGGACAACAATGTTTGGAGTTCCTTGGGGCAATTTGGAAGGTGAAGGATAGATACATTCCAAAGAAGAAGTTGTATTCTGAAGGGAGGATGAGCCAACTGTGGCTGACAAGAGAAGTCAAAAACACCATAAAAGGAAAAGAGAGGGCATATAATACAGCAAGAAATAGTGGGTAGTCAGAGGATTGGGAAGCTTTTACAAAAACCAATAGAAGCAATTAAAAAATCACAAGGAGAGAAAAGGTGAAATATGAGGGTATACTAACCAATAATATCAACAAAGCAAATAATACCAAAAGACTGTTCAGCTATATAAAGGGAGGCGAGAATGGATATTGACCCACTGGAAAATGACACTGGAGAGGTGATAATGAGGAACAAAGAAATGGCAGAAGATCTTAAGAAGTATTTTGCATCAGTTTTCACTATGGAAGACACTAGCTGTATGGCAGAAATCCGAAGATGTCAGGGAAAGAAGTGAGTGCAGTTACTAATACAAAAGATGAAGGTGCTTGGAAATCTGATAGATTTGAAGGTAGATAAGTCCCTGGACCAGATGAACTACACTCTAGGGTTCTGAAAGAATCCTGAAGAGACTATGGAGTAACAATCTTTCAGGAATCACTAAATGCTGGAATGGTTCCAGAATACTGTAAAATTGCAAATGTCACTCCGCTCTTTAAGAAGGGAAGGAGGCAGAAGAAAGAAAATTATACCACCAGTTAGCCTAACTTAATAATGTTGGAGTCCATTATAACAATTAGGTTTTGGGGTATTTGGTAGCACATGATAAAGTAGGTTAATACCAACATATTTTCCTTAAGGGGCGATCTTGCCTGACTAATCTGTTGGAATTCTTTGAGAGATCCACAGGCAGGTAGACAAAGGAGAGACAGTGGTTGCTGTTTACTTGGGTTTTCAAAAGGCCTTTGACAAGTTTTCACCCATGAGGCTGATTAACAAGATAAGAGCCAATGGTATTGCAGGAAAGATACTAGCATGGATAGAAAATTGACTGATGGGCAGGAGACAGAGAGTCAGAATAAACGGGGTCTATTCTTGTTGGTTGCTAGTGATTAGTGGCTTTCTGCAGGGGTCAATACAGGTTGCTTCTTTCCATATTAGAAGGAATTAATGGCTTTGTGGACAAGTTTGCAGACAATACAAAGATAGGTAGTTGGGCATGTATTATCATGGAAACAGAAAGTCTACTGAAGATCTTGGATAGATTGGGAGAACAGACAAACAAGTGGCTGATGGAATATAGTGTAGTGAAGTGGATGTTCATACACTTTTATAGAAGGAATAAAGTCATGAACCATTTTTAAATGGGGCGAAAACTCAAAAATCAGAGGTGCAAGGACTTAAGAGTCCTTATGGAGGATTCCCTAAAAGTTAACTTGCAGGTTGAGTAGGTGGTAAGAAAGGCAAATGCCATGTTAGCATTCATTTCATGAGGACTTGAATATAAGAGCAAGGATGTGATGCTGAGGCTTTATAAGGCATTGGTCAGAATTCACTTAGAGTATTATGAGCAGCTTTGGGCCTCTTATCTAAGAAAAGATATGTTGTTATTGGAGATGGTTCATTGGAGGTTCATGAGAATGATTTGGGAATGAATGGGTTAAAATATGAGGAGCATTTGATGGCTCTGTGATTGTGCTCACTGGAGTTTAGAAGAATGAAAGGGAATCTCATTGAAACCTATGTGATTTTGAAAGGCTTAGATCAATTGGATGTGGAGTGGGATGTTTCCTATGTCTTATGGTCTTGGGTTTACTGTTTCTACCTTAGCTCTACCATTTGAACTCATCTCATTTCTTATTTTTCCTGGTTCTGATGAAAGGATGAAAAGTCAGCAAGCTGAAACATTAAATCTGTTCTTGTGTTGCTGAGTAGATCTAGCCCTTACTGTTTTTTATTCATGGGTGAATAAGGTCCAAGCTAATGAGCCCCACTCTGCCTCCTGCAATATGGTCCTTGCAGATAAATCTGAGGAAGAACCTAAATAATCTTTGACGCTTGAGTTGTCATGTCATCCATCAAAAGGTTCAAAGATCTGCATGCAAGCTGTTTCACTTGTAGAAAATCACTTCAAGATGCGAGAGAGACTCAGCCTTCAGAGTTAGCTGTCAGATTGCTGAATGGAAGAACGCAGGTTGCATGCAATTGGTCCTATAAATAGCACTGTTTCTTTGCAAGCAGCATTAGTTAAAGCTGGTTGTACTGTGAGTGAACAACAACTGTCATTTTTCAAGCCAACAGGATTGAAAATGTTGCTGATGAAGTATCTGGGAAATACCTTAATGCCAATATCATTTGGAGAGTTTGGCATTGCAAAAGTGTGAGAGGATAAAATCCAGACCGAATATGTGGAGATAATATTATAAATGAACAATAACACATTTATGAATTTGCACCACTTGATCAAATTTCAGTGTCTTAAAGCTTTTATTTTAAACAAAACTGAATGAATTTTTGACCAATAACTGACATTCAGTGTCAATGCTTTATTTCATTAAATAATTTTGTTTTTACACTTTAGTGGTGCCACCAAAGCATTAAGTATACTTTAACTCTTTGATGAAAAATACCAATAGAAGAATGTCACTCCAATACCAATGTGGGTATAATTGGCAGTTGTAATTTATAAATTTATACATTTTGTTATATACTCAGAATCTCAGTGTGCTGTTAGTGTTCATTGTAGTACACTGCTTTAATTTTTTTTGAATATCTATTTTTTTGCTCAAATACCCCAGAATCTCGGCCAACAATACCTTGCCATGTGGGTGATCGTGCTCTGTGACCATGATTGTTCTTGGCAAATATTTATACAGAAGTTGTTTGCTATCGCCTTCTTCAGGGTAATGTCCTTACAAGACGTGTGACCCCAGCTATTATCAACACTCTTCAGAGATTGTCTGCCTGACATCATTGTGATATGCACCAGCTGCTCATACGACTGTCCACCATTTGCTCCCATGGCCTCACATCACCCTGATCAGAGGAGCATACAAGTGCTACACCTTGGCTAAGGGTGACATGCGGGCTAGTGGAGGAAAGGAGCGCCTTACACCTCCTTTGGTAGAAACGTATCTCCACCCTGCCACCCTGCCACCCTAAACAGGATTGGACCAGAAAATAGTCCAGGATTACAATGTGCAATTACTTCATGCCTGTTTAACCCAGTGGAGATTGTCCATAAAATTCATGGTGCATGCTCTTTATCAAGATCTCAGCAGCCAACATGGTGCAGAGAACTGCACCACCATTCCTTGGGTACCTTGTGAGTTTCAAAGATTCAAAGTATTTATACAGAATACAACTCTGATATACATCCTGCTGCAGAAAACCACAAAACAAAGAAACACCGTGGAACTGGTTCAAGAGAATATCAACCACCCAAACGTGCACAAAAAGAACAAATTGTGAAAATGGCAAAAAGCAAGCGGACAATGCATAGAATGTCATACATCAAAACCAGGAGCATTCAGTTGAGTTCAGATCGGCATTGCACTGAGAGCCCACTGCAGGCCGCAAGGGAAAACATTCTTCACTGAAGTGTCCCAGTCCACAATGATCAAACCACTCAAAAACAGCAATAAAAATGAGTAACTCAGATCCAGGAACATATGTAACATGAACTCTAAATTCCCCCAAATTCATCCACAGCCTCACTAATCAATCCTCGTTGTGTGGATCCCAAGACTCTGGAACTTCCCTCCGACAGCAGCTAGTGAGGAGAGGGAGTCTGGTCAAGCACAGGCAGATGGCTCTGAACACCCGCACATCCTCATCAACTTCAACCTTGCTTTTCACCTCAATCAGACAAAAGCAATGGAGTTGATCACGGGCTCGTGCCCTGTTTACAGACTTCCAGGCCTCCAGGAAGTTTCCTGCTCACTCCCTTAAGGTACGGACATGGTGTTCATATTGTAAAAAATGTCCAACCAGTTTTGAGCCATGGTTAGACCGCTGTAAAATATGTCAAGTTAAGCAGTATAAAGTGACAAACATGCTGCGAAAACACAAGCTTGGTTTCTTGGGATATAATCAAACACTGATATATTGGATAGGTTAAGCACACTGGTAAATTATTGCAACCATAATTGTGTTTGTCATTTTGTTGCTGTCTGTCTCATTTTTTTTTTCTGTCACATGGCAAAGGCAGCTGTCCCACTGTTATGACTGTGATGAAGTCATTGGAGAAACTAGAGAAGTTGTGGATATGAAAGACTTTATTTACCACAATGAACAAACTTGGAGCCTATCTCTGTAGAACCCGCAAACTCAAAGGTACATCAAAGGTAACAGTAGGTGATCCAATGCAGCTTCAATAATGATAATGTCCAAATACCTTTACCGGGACAAACTAATTGATACAGATTTTCTAAAAAACTTCTGAGGATAGAGAGCCAGATGCCCAAGATCTATCGATGATTCTCTGAGTACTCAAGTCTCTCAATTATTGATAGCTCAGCTATTTGATGTGTGAAATGATAGTATCGGTCTGGTCTGCAAGCTTCCTTGAATTGTTTATAATGTAGCAAATTACTTAAATCCATAGTTGCCTGGATTGATACAGGCCAATAAATATAACCTTAGTCTTAACATTTGGCTGATGCATATGTGAATGTGTCATGATCACCCTTTTATAAATCATATCTCATAGTCAGTGGGCCAGCCTGGTTTCCAGACAGTATTATTTGCAAAGCTGTGCTTTCGACTTCAATATACTGTTTTCAATTTACAATTTGCATTAAGAATTAAAGATTGGTTCTTGTTTGAATTAATATCGACTTTTTTCACATAATTCCAGAATACTCCCTAACACCGCCACAGCTGGCATTCCATCGATAGCTTGTAATCCTGGGTGCATTCTGCCGTTAAAGATTTTTATTTAACAATGAATTCCTTACTAAATTTTCTATAAGTATTGGCAAATTTATGGTAACTTCTGACATTACACGTGTGTTACATTTAAACATGGGCCAAAGAGCAGTACAGCACTAGGACAGACCTTTTGTATGGCCATGATGCTGATTTAAACTAATCCCATCGTCTGTATGTGATCCACATCCTTCCATTCCCTGTTCATGTCTGTCGAAATATCTCTTAAACATTGCTGTTATATCTGCAGCAACTACTTACCACTTCTGTGTCAGTTTTTGCCTTGCACATCACCTTTAAACATTGTCCCTCTCTCCTTAAAAACCAATCCATCTGGTATTTGATATTTTCACTCAGGGATAAAAACTTTGATTATCTATCTACTCTATCAATGCCTCTCATAATTTTATATTATGACCATAAGATATAGCAGCAGAGTTAGGCCATTTGGCTCATTGAGTCTGCTCTGCTATTTCATCATGGCTGATCCAATTCCCCTCTCAGCCCCAGTCTTCTGCCTTCTCCCTGAATGTCTTCATGCCCTGACCACTCAAGAATGTATCAGCCTTGTAAAGGTCGCTCCTCAGGCTCCAGCATTTTCAATTGCTTTATGACATTCCAAGGTAGAGGTGAAAAATTATAAAATAAAATAAATCAGAAACTGCTGGAAAATAAAGCAGGTCATATATTACCAGAGTTGGGGAGAGCAGTTAACGCTTCAGCTCAAAAAACTTTCAATAAACTTTCAGTAAGCAGTGATTAGTTTGGACATTCCCAAATGATTCTCATATCTGAAGTAAGGTTTAATTCCATATTGAACCATGTCAGCCATTTCATCTGCTTGCAGGTCAAAACTCACAGAAGTCATGCGGGATATACTGTGGAGGGATTTTCTTCTTAGCCATTAGAATACATAACTTTAGCTTCACTCCTTGAAATTTCCAAGCATCTGGCCAATCAAGGATGAAGAAGCATCATCCAATTTAAGAAAAACTAACCCCTTTCAGCTTATAAATCAATATGCAACACTTTGAAAAAGCTCTGCAAGAATCAAATGTTAAAAAAATATGCTTCATTTGGGTGATCATTGCATCTTAAATGACTGAGCTGGCTGAGATATTAATAATGTACCTGCCAGATTGGATCTGCAGCAAGTGGGAAGAGACTACCAACATGAGGGCTAACCAACCTGACCACATTCTCACTAACCTGTGCCAGGTGCATCTGTCCACAGCAGCAGTGGTAGAAGTAACAACCACAGTGTCTGTGGAGACAAGATCCTATCTACATACTAAGATGGGACCTACATACTTAGTACTATGTATTACGCTCACCCTTCAATGGTTGTGCAACACTACAATCGTGTTAAGTAGGACACATTCAAAGCTGATGTGGCAGCTCAGAACTGGGCATCCACGAGGTGCTGTGGATCAGCTGCATCAGCAGAAATGCACAGTACTGCAATTTATAACATCATGTTTGGTGTAATCCTCACTCTGCAGTTACTATCAAGCCAAAGAATCAAAGGTTCAATGAGGAGGGCCGAAAGATATTCGAGGTCTACAGCAGGCTTACATGAAAATAAGGTTCAACTTGACAAAGCTTTGCAACTTCTGCTCAGATGGACAATTAAAAAGTATCAGAAGGAAGATACCATGAGACTAGGTAACTCCATCTCATTAAACCCAGAGATACAAAAATGACAACAGAAGATCCGATGACCTCATCCCTGGGAGAGGAAGCATCTAATGCCCCAGTAGGGGTGATTGGAAGAAGGAGAAGGAAAAGGAGAAACGAAGAAGAAGAAGAAGAGGAAGAGGACTACTACTACTAATCCAGGAGGTACTAACTGTTCCTGAACTGGTTGTGGGAGTCCTCACATTCCTGTGCCTTCTTCCTGATTGTAGCAGTGAGAAGAGAGCATGACCTGGCTGGTGGGGTTCCATGATGATGGATGCTACATTCCTATGACAAAGCTGTTTTCCTGTAGATGTTCTCAATGGTGAGAGGGTTTTACCCTTGATGGACTGGACTGGAACGCATCCGTTACTTTTTATTGGATTTTTCCAACTGTCGCTAATGACCCACACCAACCAGGATTTTTTTGTTTAAGGGCATTGATGTTTCCATACTAGGCTGTGAGGAAACCAGTCAATATACTCTCCCTTTAGAACACCTATAGAAGTTTGTCAAAGTTTTAGATGTCATGCTGAATCTTTGCAAATTCCTAAGGAAGTAGAGGTACTGCCGTGCTTCTTTTGTAATTGTTCTTGTGTTCTAGGCCTAAGACAGGACCTCTAAAATGATAACACTGAGGAATTTAAAGATGCTGACCCTCTCCACCTCTGATCCTCTGATGAGGACTGGCTCAAGGACCACTAGTTTCCTTCTCCTGAAGTCAATAGTCAGTTGCTTGGTCTTGCTGTTGTGGCACCACTCAGCCAGAATTACAGTCTACCTCCTGTATGCTGATTTGTCATCACCTTTGACTGTGGTATCTTCAGCAACCTTGAATATAGTATTTGAAAAAATGCTATCCTTTTGGAGAAGATTTGCTCCTGATGATTTTAGATGAGATGCAGTTGTTCTCATTGTACATGGGTATCAGATTCTGAACATGAAGAAGGTTATTTATCACTTACTTGTATAACATGAAATTTGTTGTTTTGTGCAGTGCAAAAACATAAAATGACTGTATATTACAAAATAAATAATTCAAAAAATGGAATGATAAGGCAGTATTCATGGGGTCACAGACCATTCAGAATCTTAATGGTGGAGGGGAAGAAACTGGTTCTGAATTGTTGAGTGTGGGTCTTCAGACTTCTGATTCTTCTCTGTGATGGTAGTAATGAGAGTATGTCCTGGATGGTGAAGGTCCTTAGCAATGGATATTGCCTTTTTGAAGATGTCCTCGATACTGGGGAAGGTTGCTCCTATGTTGGAGCTGGCAAAGACTACAATCCTCTGCAGCCTCTCCTGATTGTATGCATTGCAGTCCATACCAGGCTATGATGCAACTTGTTGAATGCTTTTCACTGTACATCTATGTCATCTTTGGTGACATAGCAAATCTCCTCAAACCCCTGAGAGGGTAGTATGAAGCAGACAGTCTGTAGATAGAGCTGACAAAATGGTGGGTTTGAGCAGTTTGTGTTAGGTGCCACATGAAGGCTTTAGCTTTGGCTCTTTCTGCTGAAGGTCTTACAGCGCCTTAACCAGAAAGCGAAAATAAAGAAAGTAATTCATTGAGTTAAGTTTTCATCTTCAGTGAAAACCTTTCAAACCTTTGATACCATTTTACTTTGGCACAATGAGTGGATGACACCAGAAGTAATGCAGCAACTGTTGCAATTTTATCATTGGTCAAAGGAATGTTATCCTGTATGAGACCTGGCTTCTAATTAAATTCTGACACATATAGTG
This sequence comes from Hypanus sabinus, assembly GCF_030144855.1. Taxonomy (NCBI): domain Eukaryota; kingdom Metazoa; phylum Chordata; class Chondrichthyes; order Myliobatiformes; family Dasyatidae; genus Hypanus; species Hypanus sabinus. The sequence continues at coordinate 161,603,047 of NC_082706.1, read as the reverse complement.
CACAATACTGGATGCAACTCCACAAATGAAAAACAAGTGGGTAAAGGTAATTTAAACTTCTGCTTCTTGGTAAAAAGCAGGAGCCTGCAAATCCACAGCTTAAGTTATACATTGCCTCATTTTGGAGGAGGAGCTTAGGAGGAGACAATGGCGCCAAACGGTAACTTCTTTGCTTGCATCTTCGTTAACAGCTCTGTTTCCATCTTCAAAATCTCTACTTTTTCCTTTCAAGGTTCTTTGGAAGACCCTGACCTGGAGTTAGATGCTGACTTCGGTTCCTTGTGGGAATGGGACCCATTCTCGGGGTTTCACGACTGGCTGTTATTCGGCATGCCGAAAATATGTGTTTTGCATCATTCTTCACTGTGGAAGTCGCTAGCAGTATGCCAAAAGTTCAAGAGTGTCGAGGGCAGAAGTGAGTGCTATAACCAAGGAGAAGATGCTTGTAAAGCTGGAAGGACTGAAGTTAGATAAATCACCAAGACCAGATAAACTGTACCCGAAGGTTCTGTAAGAGGTAGCTGAAAAATTGTGTGGGCATTGGTTATGATCTTAAAAGAACCACTAGATAATGGCATGGTTCTAATGGACTGCAAAATTGCAAATATCACTCCACTCTTAAAGAAGGTAGGGAGGCAGAAAAAAAGAAATTATAGGTCTGTTAGTCTGACCTCAGTGCTTGAGAATATGTTGAAGTCAATTGCTAAGGATGTGGTTTCAGGGTACTCAGAGGCACGTGGCAAAATAGGCCAAAGTCAGCATGATGTCCTTAAGGGAAAATCATGTCTGACAAATCTGTTGGGTTTCTTTGAGGAAATAACAAGCAGGAGAATTGGTGAAGAAATAGCAAAGGAGAATTGGTGGATGTTGTGCACTTGGATTTTCAGAAAGCCTTTGACAAGGTGCCAGTCATGAGGCTGCTTAGCAAGATAAGAGACAATGGTATTACAGGAAAGATACTAGAAAGGATGGAGCATTAGCTGTTTGGAAGGAGGCAAACCATGGGAATAAAGGGGAGTCTTTTATGATTTGCTGCTGGTGACTAGTGGTATTCTGCATGGGTCAGTGTCGGGACCGCATCTTTTTATGTTGTATGTCAATGACTTGTATAACAGAATTGATGGCTTTGTTGCCAAGTTTGAAGACAATAGGAATATAGGTAGAGGAGCAGGTGGTGTTGAGGAAGCTGGGACACTGCAGGACTTAGACAGATCAGGAGAATGGGCGAAGATGCGACAGATGGAAGACAGCATTGGGAAGTGTACAGTCATGCATTTTGATAGAAGGAATAAAAGCATCGACTATTTTCTAAATCGGTAGAAAATTCAAAAATGTGTGGTGTGAAGGGACTTGGGAGACCTTGTGCAGGGATCCCTAAAGGTTAACTTGCAGGTTGAGCCAGCGGTGAGGAAGGCAAATGCCATGTCCTCATTCATTTCCGAGGACCAGAATCTATGAGCAATCTATGTTATGTTGAGGTTTCATAAGACACTGGTGTGGTCTCACTTGGAGAACTATGAGCAGTTTGGGGCCCCTTATCTAAAAAACCATTCATGTACATTGGACCGGGTTCTGAGGAGGTTCATGAAAATGATTCTAGGAATGGAAGGCTTACCATGCAAGGAGTGTTTGATGGCTCTAGACCTGTAATCAATAGAATTCAGAAGAATGAGGAGGGATCTCATTGAATGTTGAAAGACCGAGATAGAGTGAATGTGGAGAGAATGTTTGCTACAGTGTGGGGTCTAGGAACAGAGGACACAGAATCAGAACAGAGGGATGACCATTTAGAACACAGATGAGGAGGAATTTCTTTAGACAGAGGGCGGTGAGTCTGTGGAGTTTGTTGCCGCAATTCATTGGGTATAGTTAAAGCAGAGACTGATAGATTCTTGATAAGTCAGTGCATGAATACTTAAAGGGAGAAAGTAGGGGAATGGGGTTGAGAGGGAAATGGATCAGCCAGGATCAATGTGTCTATGTCTTATGGTTTTAATGGCTTCAATCCAGCAGGGTGATAAGAACTGAACACAATATTCCAAATGTGGCCTCAGCATCATTTTGTGCAACTACAACATGACATCCAGTTATTGATTCTCAATGTTCTGACTGATGAAGGCCTGCACATCAAATACTTTCTTTACCACTCTGCCATGCTATGATGTCACCTTCAAGGAAGTGCAGTTTCAGTTTCAACTGGGGAGTTACTCTGCTTGTTGAAAAGCAGAGAATCTTTCATTTTCTCTCTGTGAGAGAGAAGTGGTTGGAACAAGACTGGAGTATTTCTCTGATTCAAAGGGTTGCGCATGCTTCAGGCTGCTATTGTTTCTATGTGGATTGTGTTGTGTGAGCGTTATGTCAACTTTACCTTAACCTGAAGTGAAATTAACAGCACTCACTCATATCCAGCTGCTGCATCAAGGGGAACATGTTGCAAAGTGCTGGAGGAACTCTGCAGGTCAGGCAGCATCCATGGCAATTAATAAACAGTTGACGTTTCAGGCCGGTTCCGTTCATCGAGATTGGAAAGAAAGGGGGAAGAAGCCAGATTAAGAAATTGAGGGAGGGGAAGGAGCACTAATTAAAAGGTGATAGTGAAGCTAGGTGGGTGGAGGAAGGGGAATGAAGTAGGAAGCTGGGAGGTAATATGTGGAAAGGGTTAAGGGCTAGTGGTGATATCACGTGCAATGATGTGCCAGTTCCTGATTAGAGAGCTCTGTGGGGATTAGACAATAGACAATAGCTGCAGAGGTAGCCCATTCAGCCCTTCGAGCCTGCACCGCCATTTTGAGATCATGGCTGATCATCTACTATCAATACCCGGTTCCTGCCTTGTCCCCATATCCCTTGATTCCTCTATCCATAAGATACCTATCTAGCTCCTTCTTGAAAGCATCCAGAGAATTGGCCTCCATTACCTTCTGAAGCAGTGCATTCCAGACCCCCACAACTCTCTGGGAGAAGAAGTTTTTCCTTAACTCTGTCCTAAATGACCTACCCCTTATTCTCAAACCATGCCCTCTGGTACTGGACTCTCCCAGCATCTGGAACATATTTCCTGCCTCTATCTTGTCCAATCCCTTAATAATTTTATATGTTTCAATCAGATCCCCTCTCAATCTCCTTAATTCCAGCATGTACAAGCCTAGTCTCTCTCACCTCTCTGCATAAGACAGTCCAGGCATCCCAGGAATTAACCCCGTGAATCTACGCTGCACTTCCTCTACAGCCAGGATGTCCTTCCTTAACCCTGGAGACCAAAACTGTACACAATACTCCAGGTGTGGTCTCACTAGGGCCCTGTACAAGTGCAAGAAGATTTCCTTGCTTTTGTACTCAATTCCCTTTGTAATAAAGGCCAACATTCCATTAGCCTTCTTCACTGCCTGCTGCACTTGCTCATTCACCTTCAGTGACTGATGAACAAGGACTTCTGGATCTCTTTGTATTTCTCCCTTACCTAACTCTACACCATTCAGATAATAATCTGCCTTCCTGTTCTTCCTCCCAAAGTGGATAACCTCACACTTATTCACATTAAACGTCATCTGCCAAGTATCTGCCCACTCACCCAGCCTATCCAAGTCACCCTGAATTCTCCTAACATTCTCATCACATGTCACACTGCCACCCAGCTTAGTATCATCAGCAAATTGAGCCCTGTGGCACCCCACTAGTCACCACCTGCCATTCTGAGAAACACCCATTCACCGCTACCCTTTGCTTTCTATTCTATTCTATCTTTGCCAACCAGTTTTCTATCCATGTCAATGTCTTCCCCTCGATGCCTTGAGCTTTGATTTTACCCACCAATCTCCTATGTGGGACCTTATCAAATGCCTTCTGAAAATCGAGGTACACTACATCCACTGGATCTCCCCCATCTAACTTCCTGGTTACATCCTCGAAAAACTCCAACAGATTAGTCAAGCATGATTTACCCCTGGTAAATCCATGCTGGCTTGGCCTAATCCTATCACTGCTATCTAGATATGTCACTATTTCATCTTTAATAATGGACTCTAGCATCCTCCCCACCACCAATGTCAGGCTGACAGGTCGATAGTTCTCTGTTTTCTCCCTCCCTCCTTTCTTAAAAAGTGGGATAACGTTAGCCATTCTCCAATCCTCAGGAACTGATCCTGAATCTAAGGAACATTAGAAAATGATTACCAATGCATCCGCAATTTCCAGGGCCACCTCCTTTAGTACCCTAGGATGCAGACCATCTGGACCTGGGCATTTGTCAGCCTTCAGTCCCATCAGTCTACTCATCACCGTTTCCTTCCTAATGTCAATCTGTTTCATTTCCTCTGTTACCCTATGTCCTTGGCCCATCCATACATTGGGAGATTGCTTGTGTCTTCCTTAGTGAAGACAGATCTAAAGTACTTATTAAATTCTTCTACCACTCTCTGTTTCCCATAACAATTTCACCCAATTCATTCTTCAAGGGCCCAACATTGTTCTTAACTATCTTCTTTCTCTTCACATACCTAAAAAAGCTTTTGCTATCTTCCTTTATATCCCTGGCTAGCTTGCATTCGTACCTCATTTTTTCTCCCCGTATTGTCTTTTTAGTTAAGTTCTGTTGTTCCTTAAAAACTTCCCAATCATCTGTCTTCCCACTCACCTTAGCTCTGTCATACTTCTTTATTTTTAATGCTATGCAATCTCTGACTTCCTTTGTCAACCACTGTGGCCCCTTTTCCCCCCTTTGAATCCTTCCTTCTCCGGGGGATGAACTGATTTTGCACCTTGTGCATTATTCCCAAGAATACCTGCCATTGCTGTTTCACTGTCTTTTCTGCTGGGATATCCGTCCAGTCTTTTCTGCTAGGATATCCATCCAGCTCCTCCCTCATGGCTCCATAGTTACCCCTGTTCAACTGCAACACTGACACCTCTGAGCTGCCCTTATCCCTCTCAAATTGCAGATAAAAACTTATCATATTATGATCTCTACCTCCTAATGGCTCCTTTACTTCAAGATCGCTTATCAAATCCTGTTCATTACACAACACTAAATCCAGAATAGCCTTATCCCTGGTCGGCTCTCGTACAAGCTGTTCCAAGAATGCATCCCGTTGGCACTCTACAAACTCCCTATCCTGTGGTCCAGCACCAACCTGATTCTCCCAGTTCACCTGCATGTTGAAATCCCCCATAACTACTACGACATTACCTTTGCCACATGCCAATGTTAACTCCCTATTCAACTTGCACCCAATATCCATGCTACTGTTTGGTGGCCTGTAGACAACACCCATTTGGGTCCTTTTGCCCTTACTGTTCCTCAGTTCTATCCACACAGACTCTACTTCTCCTGATCCTATGTCCCCCCTTGCAGAGGACTGAATCTCCTTCCTCACCAACAGGGCCACCCCACCCCCTCTGCCCACATTTCTGTCCCTACAATAGCAAGTATACCCTTGTACATTCATTACCCAGGTCTGATCTCCCTGCAGCCATGTCTCCGTTATCCTAACAACATCATAGTTACCCATTCACACCTGAGCTTCAAGTTCATCCGCCTTATTTCTGACACTTCGTGCATTCAGATGTAGAATTTTTAGCCCATTTCTCCTCTCTCTGTTTGAATCGCTGCCTATTGAGCTTAACCCAGCTCCCCGAACTCCCATCGGGCTATACGCCCCTAGAATTTTGTTGTCCTTCCTAAATTTACTTATTCTTTCTGCACATTTAACTCCATGTTCCGTCAGACCATCCCTCTGTATATGTGTCCTCCTTATCACTTGTTCTGCCTCACCTTTCTCTACTACACACTTAATATTCCGGAACTGTGTAGTCCCCACCTGTCCTTTATTCTTCCTCTCACTATCCTCTCTCACATTCTGGATCCCCACCCCCTGCAAATTTAGTTTAACCTCCCCCCCCCTCCCCAAGAAGCACCAGCAAACTTCCCTGCAAGAATGTTAGTACCGCTCCAGTTCAGGTGTAAACCGTCCCTTCGGAACAGCTCCCACCTTCCCTGGAACAAAGCCCAAATATCTAAAAACCTGAAGCCCTCCCTCCTGCACCATCCACTCAGCCACCAGAATGTTTCTGCATGTGGCGAGGTTAAGATATGTTCTACCACCTCCAACAGGATCCCACTACCAAACACATTTTTCCCTCCCCCCCTTTCTGCTTTTCACAGGGATCACTCCCACTCCGTACGCGACTCCCTTGTCCACTCGTTCCCCCCACCCCATCCCTTCCCACTGATCTCCCTCCTGGCACTTATCCTTGTAAGCGGAACAAGTGCTACACCTGCCCTTACACTTCCTCCCTCACCACCATTCAGGGCCCCAGACAGTCCTTCCAGGTGAGGCGACACTTCACCTGTGAGTTGGCTGGTGTGGTATACTGCGTCCGGTGCTCCCGGTGTGGCCTTTTATATATTGGTGAAACCCGACGCAGACTGGGAGACCGTTTCGCTGAACACCTACGCTCGGTCCGTCAGAGAAAGCAGGATCTCCCGGTGGCCACACATTTTAATTCCATGTCCCATTCCCATTCTGATATGTCTATCCATGGCCTCCTCTACTGTCAAAATGAATCCAAACTCAGGTTGGAGGAACAACACCTTATATACCGGCTGGGTAGCCTCCAACCTGATGGCATGAACATTGACTTCTCTAACTTCCATTAATGCCCCTCCTCCCCTTCTTATACCCCATCCCTGACATATTTAGTTGCTTGCCTGTTCTCCATCTCCCTCTGGTGCTTCCCCCCTCCTTTGTTTCTCATGAGGCCTACTGTCTCATGATCTTTTCCCTTCTCCAGCTCTGTATCACTTTTGCCAATCATCTTTCCAGCTCTTAGCTTCATCCCACCCCCTCCGGTCTTCTCCTATCATTTTGTATTTCCCCCTCCCCCCACTACTTTCAAATCTGTTACTATCTTTCCTTTCAGTTAGTCCTGATGAAGGGTCTCGGCCCGAAACGTCGACAGCGCTTCTCCCTATAGATGCTGCCTGGCCTGCTCGGTTCCACCAGCATTTTGTGTGTGTTGTTGTTAAGATCTGTTTGTTTATTTCTGTAAATAAAAGTTCCCTAATTCTTCCAGAATATGATTCTTTATTGTTAACCCATAGTATGTTTTAAATAGAAGTAACATAACACGGTGTCAGAAGTCCTTTTGGAAGAATAATATGGGCGAATCAAGAATTGAAGATAATTGAAAAAAAGAAGAAAAATGTTCAAACGGTAATCAGTGAAATGGAAGGTTTACAATCTTCACAAAAATTGCAGCTGACTGGCAACGTAGCTGAGAATTGGGGAGTATTCAAGCAACAATTTGAATGGTACTTATTGGTGATTGATTATGAAGAAAAACTGGACAAAACCGAAGTGGCAATCCTGATCCTTGAATTGGAAATGACGTTGTAGAGTTATACAATAATTTTGTCTTTGATGATGGAGATAATTTCAACTTAAAGTCAATAATGGACAGATTTGAAGTATTTTGTATACTGAAGTGTAATGTGACATATGAACGCTATAAACTTTTCAAATGTCAGCAGAGACCCGGTCAAACAATTGATCAATTTGTTACGGAGTTGAAACACCACAGTAAAAGATGCTAGTTTGCAGAACTCACAGAATCTCTTATTAAAGATAGACTGGTTTGTGGCATTCGGGATAAAGTTCTGAGAGAAAGGCTTTTGCATGAGTAAGATTTAAATTTTGAAAAAGCTTTCACGCCCTGCAAAGCTTCTGAGTCTGTAATGTCACAGGCTGAAGAACTTTTTGTTGAAAACTGCAATGTAAATGCTGTAAAAAAGCGTGAATATATCAAGAAATATAATAATACGTCGACAAAACCGTCAGAGAGCAAGACGGCATTTGAAAAAATGTCATGTGATCTCTGTGTGCAGGAACACAGTGAAAATCAGTGTTTCGCATATGGCAAACTTTGCTATAAGATTAATCATTTTTCACGCTGTTGTAGAAATAGAAAGAAGGAAAATGAAATGAAACAAGTAAATGTTGTGATTGAAGATGAATGTGAGGGATTTTATATAGATGCGTTTTATGACATGAAGAATATAAAAGCAGTAGCTGAAGTGTCTGAGACGACCAAACAGGAGGCAATTGATGATGTGAAAAAGCAATGGGAGGAAAAGGTTTCTTCAATAAAAGCAAAGAAACACTGAGAGAACATGAGATTCAGTCCAATCACCGTCTAGAGCAAGAACGCTGAAAGTGGGCACAGTACAAGCAAGAAGTGAAAGCTCAAGTAATGGAATTGAGAAGTTTTATTGTAATTATGAAGTCTCAGTGTAAAAAAGCAATTATACAGTTAATGAATGAATTAGAAGATTTGTATTTTATTACAAATGGAAGTGGAAGGACTTAGGAAAGATACAGTCCAAACAGAAGCAGGGAAGCAGATTGCTGAGGAGGATAGTGGGAACTGTTTACCTGAAATTCCAGATTCTAACCAAGAGACATGTGAGAATATACCAAAAAGTCTAGATGAGATACATGAAGGAAAGCTTAAAGCAGAAAAGAAGAAGAAAAAGATGAAGCACAAGAAGGGTCATGGCTCAGATAGCGAAGAGCCAACTTCAGAGTTTCAGTTAGCTGATATAGATTTGTTTATTGGTTAATGTTGTTATTTGTTTTTCTTTTTAAGGAAAAGAAGATGTGATTCTTCAGAGATTCAGTTAACTGATGCAGACGAGGCAAAAGATGTAAATATAACAAGGAAACACAAGATCTGTGTGTCCCACTTAGAAAGTCTACTTGTGTTTATAAACCAACGGAGAGACTGATAGAGACTTGTTGAATTATGTATTTGTTTTGATTAACGTTGTTAATTGTTTTTCTTTTAAAGGAAGGGAAGATGTGATGATATCATATGTCAGTTCCTGATTGGAGAGCACTGAGCATGCGTGGGGTTTGCCTGAATGCATCAGCATGTGGCGGGGTTCAAGTGTGTTTGTTTATTTCTGTATTTAAAAGTTCTCAAATTCTTCCAGAATATGATTCTTTATTGTTATCCCATGGTACGTTTAAATAGAAGTAACATAACAGGGCTGAAGAAGGAATCTGATACAAGAGAGTGTTTAGCACTAAGGAAGCAACCACAATGCTGGAGTCCAGTGTTCCTGCTGTATTCAATGACACTGTAAAGTAATGAATCTAATTGAGTGTGAAAGGCTATCCACTGATGAAAGAGCTTCTACATGGCTATGCCATAAAGTGAGTTTCGGTTGCTTTGAGAAATCAGAAGGAACAGTCCATTGATAGCATAACGCACTAAGTTAATTTTACTGTCTACTTTGGAGTCTCCAGCTGAATGGCTACAATATCTTTCATGGTGTGCTTTTCCATTATGAGAATCTCCCTCACTGTCTTTTGCCTGTCAAAAAGTTGAGGACACACCAGCTGGAAGGAAAGAGAAAGGGTAAGTGCAAACTTGACAGAGATGGCTGCAGCACATTTCAGTCCAATTTTGTCACATCCCTTGCCTCGTCGCTGTCTTCTAAATCACACGGTGTTAACATGATAGTTGTGAAATGAAATTGTGAGAGAGAGTGAGGACCTTTACATCCTTTCTCCACTTCAAAGCTACCTATATGTCTGAAATGAACAATGTCATGTCTGGTGCTGAGGAGAGGGGAGAAGTTACCTCTTCATTCTTGTGACTGATTCAAGTTCTCCACTCAGCTGTGGTGGTTACGTAAAAGAGAAAAACTTGTTGTTTTCATCTTTATAACTTGAATAAAATATAAAACTAATTAGCAGAGCAATGAGAGTAATCTTTTATTTTTCAATTTTTTGTAAATCCTTCCATAATTTAGAAGGGTTTTATTTGCCTTTGTTACCCTACTCTTCAATGGGATTATTTGTCAAATATTAATGACTGAGTCCAATTGCCTGGAGCCATGACTCTGTCACAATTGGGTCAACTACTTGCAAAATGAACTTGTTACACGGGGCGACGGAGGAGAACCCAAGTGCAGGACACTGGCACGTCGAGTGAGTTGGGGAGGCTGGCATAGACCTGAACGTAGAGCAGGAAACCAGAGGGATCTTGACAAGGAGACGAGATTCACAGCGACTCTCTAGAAACTAGAGTGGAATTTAGAACTAACGGTTCTAATTGGAACAGGGAACGAAGTATCACACGAGAAATGACCAACGAACTGGCAACCTGTGATAGAGTCACCATCGTATTTATTTCCCAGTCTCTGATGAGAGCCAGATGTACAGTAATTGGGTAACCAGCAGCAATTGACTGAAATTGTGGCATAATCAGGGAAAGAGAACTGTTAAAGGGGAACAGCCAACCAGAACCATGACAGAACCTGTTAGCAAAAACCAGCTCAGGTTTGATTTTATCTGATCTGACATAGTGGGCAACAGACAGGTTCAAATCAGATAGCCTTTTAAATCCCTCAGGATTTGACTTGAGTGCCATCAAGTGTGATGCAAAACAAGCAATGAATCCAGACCTATGCTGCTTCTGTCAGGTTAGATTAGCAGCATGCTTTAAATCTCCAGCATATTAATCAAATGGTTCCGTTTGTGCCGGAAGTTCTGAGCATCTAGGATGGTGATGTTGTGGAAGCACTTTTCAATATTTTACAGGAATTATTCGTCAAATTCTCTTGTATACTGAACACAAAAATATATTGAATTGTCACCTAACAGATGAAATCATCTAGAACTGTTAATGTCATTACATTTCTTACAATGGATTTTATACAAATATTTTATGAAATTTTAAAATTCTTCCTGCACTCAGCGCTCTTTTTGTAATTATAATATTATATCTGGTATTGTTTCTTTCCTTTTGTATTATCTCCATTACCTTATATACTTAAATAACCAATTTATTGCTCTGGTCTAACTCCACATGATCATCTCCACTCCTCATATCATCTCACTTTGTCAGTGTTACACTCTATTTCTTTTCTTCCTCACATACTTTTTTTTGGCTTTAGTTTAAATGGAATTAAATATTCAATGATAAGAAATAGGAGAGAATCAAAATAACTGGGTGAAGACATTGGCACATGTAAAGGCCGAATGCCTGCCTTCTATGTTGAAATTTCCATACGTTTATGAATATATATTACAATAAATTAGCTTTTGTCAGATGCTTATCTAACATAAATCTGCTGTAATTTATAGTTTGCTATATTTATTTTATATCTCACTAAGATATCATCAATAAACTGACAAAAAGTAAAAAATGGGACTCACAGAAGCAATTGCGGCAGAAGATCACCTCAGTACCATTAACTCATTTTTTAAAATATTTACTCGTGTATTATAACCATATAACCATATAACAATTCAGCATGGAAACAGGCCATCATGGCCCTGCTAGACTGTGCCGAACACTTACTCTCACCTAGTCCCACCTACCTGCACTCAGCCCATAACCCTCCATTCTTTTCCTGTCCATATACCTATCCAATTTTTTGTTTAATGACAAAATCAAATTTGCCTCTACCACTTCAACTGGAAGCTCATTCCACACAGATACCACTCTCCGAGTAAAGAAGTTCCCCCTCATGTTACCCTAAACTTTTCCCCCTTAACTCTCAACTCATGTCCTCTAGTTTGAATCTCCCCTACTCTCAATGGAAAAAGCCTATCCACATCAACTCTATCTATCCCTCTCATAATTTTAAATACCTCTATCAAGTCCCCCCTCAACCTTCTATGCTCCAAAGAATAAAGACATAACTTGTTCAACCTTGCTCTGTAACTTGGGTGCTGAAACCCAGGTAACATTTTAGTAAATCTTCTCTGTACTCTCTCTATTTTGTTGACATCTTTCCTTTAATTCAGTGACCAGACTGTACACAATACTCCAAATTTGGCCTTACCAATGCCTTGAACAATTTTAACATTACATCCCAACTCCTATACTCAATGCTCTGATTTATAAAGGCCAACATACCAAAAGCTTTCTTCACCACCCTATCTACATGAGATTCCACCTTCAGAGAACTATGCACCATTATTCCTAGATCACTCTGTTCTACTGCATTCCTCAATGCCCTACCATTTACCATGCATGTCCTATTTTGATTATCCCTACCAAAATGTAGCACCTCACACTTATCAGCATTAAACTCCACCTGACATCGCTCAGCCCACTCTTCTAACTGGCCTAAATCTCTCTGCAAGCTTTGAAAACCTACTTTATTATCCACAACGCCACCTATCTTAGTATCATCTGCATATTTACTACCCCATCATCCAGATCATTAATGTATATGACAAACAACATTGGACCCAGTACAGATCCCTGAGGCACACCACTAGTCACTGGCCTCCAACCTGACGAACAGTTATCCACCGCCATTCTCTGGCATCTCCCATCCAGCCACTGTTGAATCCATTTTACTACTTCAATATTAATACCTAATGATTGAACCTTCCTAATTAACCTTCCGTGCGGAACCTTGTCAAAGGCCTTACTGAAGTCCTTACAGACAACATCCTCTGCTTTACCCTCGTCAACTTTCCTCGTAACCTCTTCAAAAAATTCATTAAGAATTTTCTGCACTTCATTATTTTATTGCAAATGCTGGTTTGTTTCTTGAGAGAAAATCAACTTTGCATTTTACACTGGGTTCATTTCTTTATCTTATTGAAATAAAAGACTTTACAGTTAATGAATAAGCAAGCATATGAAAAATGAGAAGCCAGTGTGGAAATTGATGGATCTCCCGGTAATACATTGAAAATCTTTAAGACTTATAACTGCATCAGTGTGTAGAAAAGGCTCATTTGCAACTTTTGGTGTAACATATACAAATTAAAATGCAATGGTTTCGGATTAATTGGGTTATGGTTAACTGTGCAGCCACTTATTTGGGACAACACTGAGAGAGGAAAGAACGAATTGAGAAAATAGCTGTGATTCCCTTTGTTTATTTGGGACACCATGCCTGGAGTCTGTTGCTGAATAGTTTCTAACTAGTGACAGTCATAGACACTTGTGTCCCAATAGACACATGCGTTTAGAATGAACAGATTTTAAATGGTGTCAGTTGCATGTGTTTGTGCTCAAAGACAAGGATTTTGGTCACTGATAGTTGGCAAGTAAACAGTAAGACAATTCAGAACCATTTTGTTCACTGTGGTTTCAAGCATTCAGGTTTGCAGATGCAAGAAATGGCTGGGAGTGAAAATGAAATGATTTCATTCCTTCAACAAGTTAGGAACTGCAAGGAATTTGAAGGTATTAACAATCATCTTGAATGGTACAATGAAAATGAAGATTTAGAGATAAATGCAATCCATTATCTACATTAAGTGTCTGCACTGATTTTGTTCCATTTACAGTCAAGCAAAAGTGCACAATAGCGTACAATGGAGGAATTTCTCCGTCAATAACTATTAGGAACTAGTACACAGTTTAAGGTACTGTAGTAGTGTTGAGAGAGTTTTAATTTGATCTACATTTCATTTAAGTACTTAACTTGTTACTTAATTAACTGGTAGCTTTTCTTTTTGTTTAATAAATTTTAACTATTTGTATGAAATTTTAGCAAATGGGACAGCTGCTTCATTGGGCCGAAATATATAGGTCCCAATTAATCAGAATCCACTGTATTGCAATGCCATTTCAGTGACTAAACATGTAGGACAGCATGCAAAGGCTCCACAATAAGGTAGATGGGAGTTGGGGGGAGTAGCTGATAGAGAAATTTCTATATTACTTTTATCTTTTAAATTGGTAACAGAATTTCCTGTAGGCAGCTGGGTCTCTATAATTACAAGAAAAGATCACAAAATTACTGAGTGTCTGATTCTGAAAATATATAGCTGTAGTGAATAACCCCTTATTCAATGTAATATTTTTGTAGGTTTGTCTCACTGTTATATACAACCCATCATTTGTTTCCACGACACCACCTGATAGAAGACTTTGCATGAATTCATCATAATAATGTTAATCTAAAAACATAATTTTCTGCTTTGGATATTTGTAAATCAATTAAGTTGTTAAGCTTGAGCTCTTGAGCAATACTATAGATCCTACTTACACTTCCATTGTTGACTAAGATGCTAAGAATGTTAAAATACCTAGCTGCTATAAAGAAATAGTTTGGACATTAATGGAAGTTATTTCTAATAGTATGGAGACTAGCTTATAGTCTTATTTTTCCTCAACTGCATGGGAAATTAACAATATGCTTCAGACTTAATCTTATAAGTCTACCTTCCTGGAGTGTACTTCAAAGAACATTGTCTCCGAAAAAAAGTTTGTGTTTAGCATAAGTTCAATTTAACGGAATAAAATACGACTAATAATAATCTTATTACTCTTTCTCCTCTATGCAATTATAATTGAAAATATAATTGCATATAAATATTCATGTGGTATGGCATACTCTGCCATTGGAGGAGTGTACAAACATGGTGGGTAATTTAATCACTCTGGTCTCTGATTGCTCTTGAGAAAGTAATGGCCAGCCTTTCAATGTCAAAACAGAAAATCATGAAAATGCACATTACAGGAAGTAGTGCCTCCTCAATAGAAGGAAGCATGAATCTGGGTGGCTGTCAGGAGAGGGAAAGGGAACAGGCAGCCTGTGCAGAGCACCCCTGTGACCATTTCCCTCAACAAGAAGTATACGACCAGATAGGGGAGAAGGTGGAAGTTACCAGAGAATGGGTTTCTTGCTCTGACTTTGTCTCAGTGGCTTGGGGAGAAAGGGATGAAGCAGTGTTAGGGGATTCCACAGTTAAAGGGGCAAATTGGAGATACTCTGCATGTGAAAGAGACACCGGGATGGTATGTTGCCTCCCAGATGCCAGGGTCTCAAATGTTTTGGACTATGTCCAGAGCACTTACAAGGGGGAGGGGAAGTCATGGTACCTATTGGTACCAATGATATAGGTAGGAAAAGGGAGGAGGTCTTGAAGAGGGAAGATAAGGAGTTATGTAGACAGCTGAAAGGCAGGATCAGAAGGGTAGAAATCTCTGGATTGTTGTCTGTAAGAAAACAATAATGTGGCAAATTAATTGTGGCTGAGGAATTAGTGGAGGAAGTTGGGTTTCAGACTTCTGGATTGTTGGGATTTCTTCTGAGGAAGGTATGACATGTAAAAAAAGAACAGGTTACAGCTGAACTTGAGGAGGACCAATATCCTTGTAGGCAGAATTGCTAGAGCTTTTGGGAAGGGATTAAAGTAACCTGGCAAGGCTGAGGATGGTGTACAAGTAGATATAGTTTGTAGTAAGACTACATTTGAATGCACTCAGTATGGAATAACGTAGATGAACTTGTAGCACAGCTAGAAACTGGCAGGTATGATGTGACGGGCATCACCAAGTCATGGCTGAAATAAGTCATACTTAGGAGCTTAAAATCCAAGAATATTTATTGTATTAAATTTCAGACATGTAGGTACAGGGGAGTGGTGTGGTTCTGTTGGTAAAATTCCCTAAAAAGAGGTAAGATATTATCAGAAGATGTAGAATCTTTGCAGAGGTAAGAAACTGAAATGGCAAAATATAGAAAACGCATGAGATGTTTGCTAAGCAGTTTGTGGTTGAGCCTGCTGGGGAAACGGCAATTCTGGACTGGGTGTTGTGTTTCATTAAGAGAGTGCTTGCCTGAAAAAGCTCTTGAGTTCTTTCAGAAAATAACTGACAGGATAGACAAAGAAGAGTCAGTCGATGGTGTTTACTTGGATTTTCAAAAGGCATTTGACATGGTGCCACACATCAGGCTGCTAAATAGCACAAGAACCTATTGTTTTACAGGATAAATATTAATATGGATAGGAGATTGGGTGACTGGCAGGAGGCCAAGTGTGGAAATAAAGCAGGCTTTTTCTGCTTGACTGGTGGAGACTAGTGGTGTGCTGCAGGGGTCGGTATTGGAACCACTTCATTTCATGTTATATGGATGACAGAATTGATGACTTTGTGCCCAGGTTTGTGAAAGTTGTAAGATAGGTGGAAGGTAGTGTTGAGGAAGAAGGGAGTCTGCAGAAGGAGTTAGACTGATTAGAAGAATGGGCAAAGAAGAAGCAGGTGGAATATAGAGCAGGGAATTTTATGGTCATGTACTTTGGTAGAAGGAACAAAGGTGTAAGCAATTATCTAAGTCTTGGAGAAAATTCAAACATCGGAAATGCTGTGATGGGCTGGGTTGATCAGACCCAGTTGTTGACATCAATGGATCTGTGGTTGAGAGGGTGAACAGCTTTAAGTTCCTCGGCAACCACATCACCGAGGATCTCACGTGGTCTGTACACACCAGCTGTGTGGTGAAAAAGGCACAACAGCACCTCTTTCACCTCAGACAGTTGAGGAAGTTTGATATGGGCCCCCAAGTCCCAAGAACTTTCTACAGAGGCATAAATGAGAGCATCTGGACTGGCTGCATTACTGCCTGGTATGGAACCATACCTCCCTTAATCGCAGGACTCTGCAGAGAGTGAGAGTGGTGCGGACAGCCCAGCGCATCTGTAGTTGTGAACTTCACATGGTTCAGGACATTTGCAAGGATAGGTGTGTAAAAAGAGCCCGTAGAATCACTGGGGACCCGAGTCACCCCAACCATAATCTATTCTAGCTGCTACCATCTGGGACATGGTACTGCAGCATAAAAACCAGGACCAATGGGCTCCGGGACAGCTTCTTTCACCAGGCCATCAGACTGATGAACTCACACTGATCTGAGTGTACTCTATATTACATTGACTGTTCTATTTATTATAAATTATTATCAATTACTATGATTGCACTTTGCGCATTTAGATGGAGACGTAACATAAAGATTTTTACTCCTTGTGCATGTGAAGGATGTAAGAAATAAAGTCAATTCAGTTCAATTCAATTCAAGTGTCCAGGTGATGTGGTAATAAGCATACACACATAACAAAGTAACTTAAACCTAATTTATTATCATTACAATAGAAAGCACAAATAAGACATACAAAATACTACATTACATAGATTTCTGGGCTCACAATACTTTGTCACCACTTGATTGTCGCTGTTCTTGGGGTATTTCTGAATTCTGACTCTCTCATGAAACTGTCCCTCCATCTCAGGCACTGATCACAATATCTGGTCCATGACTAAAGTTCAATGAAACCGGGGAAGGTACCCCAATAAATAAGATTTTGAAGAACTATGCTGGAGGGGGGGGGGGGAAATTGCACAAACCTGTCGACTACCAAAATGCGTAAATAGTGTGGACGTGAAGCGGATGTTTCCTATAGTGGGGGAGTGCATGACCATCAAGTGTGGTTGTTCAGTCCGAAGTCCGTGGTCCGGTCCGCGGACTCCGGGTTTTCCGGCGGTCCCTTGCTGCGGTTGGACTTACTAGAAACACCTGAGGCTCATATTGGAACTGGGAATATAAGTGGCCCTGGTATTGAGTGTGGGTGGGGGTTTATCTTGTCAAGATACTCATGGCTGGTGGAAGGCTAGAATGGGCTCTTGCCATCCTTGGGGCTGTGTTGGAGAACTATGGCTTCTGGGAGCCCTGCTGGTAGTAGTTGGAGTGATCATTGTGGTATGGGTTCAGCTGTTTCTGGGGCCGGCTGGGTGGCCGTCAGCCACTCTGAGCCAGGTAGGGATCTGGTTGCTTCTGTAGCCAACCAAGGCTGCTGGCTGTAATGGCAACTTGGAGCTACCCCGATGCAGAGGTGGAACTGTCTGTTGTTCCTTGGTGTTTGTCTCTTCCTGTCCTTGCCCCTGTGGGGTAAGTCTGGCTGTTCTGTTGTTGTCCTGTGGGGGAAACTGTGTTGCCTTGTCCTCGCCTCTGTGGGGTAAGTCAGGCTGTTCTGCTGTTGCCCTGTGGGGGGAATCTGTCTTGTCCTTGCCTCTGTTGGGTAGGCCAGGCTGTTCTGCTGTTACCTGATGGATGTTCCTGCCCCAACTTGGTGTGGAGTTATAGATGAGTCCTGGCTTGTTGGTGGATAAGTCCCGGCTCTATGTCTGTGTACTGTCCTGTCTCATGTCAGTGTCCTGTTAAAGATGAGTCCTGGCTTGTTGGAGGATAAGCCCTGGCTCTATGTCTGTGTACTGTCCTATCTCATGTCAGTGTCCTGTTAAAGATGAGTCCTGGCTTGTTGGAGGATAAGTCCTGGCTCCATGTTGACGTACAGTTCCTAATCTGCCCCTAGCTCCAGCCTCTGAGTTCCCCAAGCCTTGACCCAAGCCTGCAGCCTGCATCCTTGACCCAAGCCTCAAGCCCCCTGGTCCCGAGCCAAGCTTCATCACATCCTCACCTAGATTTGGGGGTCTGAGCCTGAGGCAAGACCCAGGTTCTGGGTCCTTGTCCAGTCTTGGGCTTGGAGTCCACCCTTGGCTCCTTGTTCCCAGTCCCTTTTCCTGGTCCTGCTTCCCCTGCCTAGACTGTCCCATCCCTGGGTTCCGTCTCGTCCTGTTTCCAGGACTCCAGGGTCTGTGTCCTGCAGTTGGGTCCTGATTCAACACCTGATTTATGACAGTGAGCACAACCCCAGAATAGAGGGACATTCTTTCAGAACAGAGATGAAGAGGAATTTCTTTAGCTAAGGGTGGAGAATCTGTAGAATTTGTTGCCACAGCTGTGAAGGATGTGATTGCATATATTTAAAGTGGAGTTTGACAGTTTCTTAATTAGTAAGGGCAACACAGGTTATGGGAGAAGGCAGCAGAATGGGGTTGAGAGGGATAATAAATCTTCCATGACAAAATAGTGGAGAAGACTCAATGGACTGAATGCCCTCATTCTGCTCCTATGTCTTATGGTCTTTATGCTAATATTAATATACATAATCTAGGATGGTGTATGTACTGCAGGTGCTCTTAGGAACTGGTGTTCCCATACATCTGCTTCCCTACGCCCAAGCAGTGCACATCAGGAGTTTGGAAAATGTAGTTATAGAGGCCTTTGCATTCTGATGTAATACATCCTGTAGAGTGCACAGGCATGGTGGTATCCTAGTGTTGGAGAAGGTGAATGTTCAAGATTGACAGCTTATTAATTTGGTTACTTGATACAAAATGATTTAAGCTTGTTGAATATTGTTAGAGTTGCACATATCCTAGCAATCTATAAGCTCCTGACTTGTACTTGAGTCTCAAGTATTCTCCAGTGAATGACTCACTGCGATGCAGGGTTAATTGCCTTTGCTGGTCTACACCATCCTCTTCACTACATAATGTTTCACAGATTTCAGCTTGCAACTATTAGCATGAAGAAAGGTGATAGGTACAGAACCAGAAATATTCCAATATCATAGCCAACAATTTCAAACATAATGAATATCTCTAATAGGAAGCATGGGTTTGCTATAGGCAATTAAATAGGACTTTGTCAAATGTCTGTAACCTCTGAAGTATTCAATTAGGTTTTTCTACAGGGTTTACAAATATAATCTGCTTGTAATAAATCTGTGCTTTCTCTTTTATAATGTGCATGTTTCCAGATGCTTGTTAACTTGTTCATGGCTATTGCAAAATAAATCTTTGTATCTGTAGTTGTGCTGACCAGCAATTGCTAGCAATGTCCTTGTTTCCTTTCTGAAATACATATATCACATTACCCATTTTCCATTTTGCTGGCTCTGATAGGATGCTTATGACAAGACCTTTACAATCTCCAACCGTCTTTCCTGAGTAATCCATGCTGAGCAGGTGATTTATTAATTTAAATAAGCAAACTGCTCTTACTTGCAACCCACTCATATCTGTCCAGTACCTTACTCTGCTCTTACTCAGATTTTGACAGAATTCAGCCATACCTTCCAGCTCTAGATAAATCATCTTCTGTATCTGTAATCAATCTCAACCTTCCTCTTAATGAAATTATGATTCGTGCTTCTAGACTGACTGCCATTCTATTCTGGTTTGTTTCTTTGTCTGTATTTTTCTTTACACCACCTTTCTCAGGTGGCTACATTTTCTTGATTTTTTTGCTTAATTCAAGTGTCTTTTACCCTTTCCATGTTTCATAAGATCTTACTATCTTTGTCTCCGCTTCCCAGGAGTTCCTTCTGGGAATGTGCTCGGTCTGTACGTGATAAATACTTTTCAAAGATCAATTCATTTTTAATACATTTCATCTGCCATTCTTTTGTCTTTTTTATCCTGGCCAAATCTGCTCGTCCCTCTTTGAAAGTGGGCCTACTTCAATTATGCATCTTATTATCTTTATTTGGAAGTATTCTCCCAGTGACATTTTGTCCAGAGGTCCCGATCATTCTCCAGAATCACATCCAGTTGGTCCATCCTTTACCAGATAAGTTCTTCTGAATGCATTTCAGAAGCATTTTTCTTTCTTAATAAACGAAGAAATTCTGCAGATCCTAGCAATCATAAGCAACATACACAAAATACTGGAAGAACTCAGCAGGTCAGGCAACATCCATGGAAGTGAACAAATGGTTGACAATTTGGGCCAAGACCCTTTTTCAAGACTGGAAAGGAAGTGGGGAAAGGCACCAGAATAAGAGTGGGGGAGGAGAAGAAAGTGGTAGGTGAAGCTAGATGGGTGGAAAGGTAAAGGGCTGGAGATGAAGGAATCTGATAGAAGAGGAGAATGGAGCATAGGGGAGTGGAGGAGATAGGTAGATAAGAGGTAAAAGGCCAAATTGGGGAATAGAAGAGGGTATGGGGAGGGAAAACACAGGGAGGGAAAACACAAGAAGGAGAAATCAATATTCAGGGTTCAATATTCAATGTTCAGGTTGGAGGCTACCC
Source organism: Hypanus sabinus (assembly GCF_030144855.1). Lineage (NCBI taxonomy): Eukaryota > Metazoa > Chordata > Chondrichthyes > Myliobatiformes > Dasyatidae > Hypanus > Hypanus sabinus. Next base: position 161,582,353 of record NC_082706.1, on the reverse strand, counting down.
AGATGGAATATAAGGTGTTGCTCCTCCAACCCATGAATGGCCTCATTGCAGCAGTGGAGGAGGCCTTGGACCAACATGTTGGAATGGGAATAGGAATGGAAATTGAAATATTTGGCTGCTGGGAAGTTTTGCTTTTCACAGATGGAGCGAAGGTGTTTGACAAAGTGGCGCCCCAGTTAACAGCTCTCACCAAAGTAGAGGAGGCCCCATGAGGGGCACCAGATACAATAGATGACCCCTGCAGAATCGCAGGTGGTGAAGCCTCATCTGGAAGGACAATTTGGGGCCATGAATGGAGGTGAGGGAGGAAGTGAATGGGCAAGTGTAGCACTTTGCAGGGTAAAGTGCTGAGAGGAATAAAAGTGGGGAAGGATGAGTGGTCACAGCCCTTTGCACTTGCAAACCCTTCGAGATATTCACCATACATTTACTCATGCATTGTGTTTTCTTAAAAGGTCTTTGTCGCTCCTTGCCAATAGGTTTTATCAATATTTTGTGCCTTAATTAGGGGAACTTTTCAAAAGTAATTGGTAGTTCATGGACGCACTGAGAGAAACACTCATAGAGTCATAGACACCACATCACAGGAATAGGCCATTTGACCCATCTAATCCATGCCAAACCATTATTCTGCCTAGATCCTTTGAGCTGCACCCAGACCATAGCCCTCCATACTCCTTCCATCTAGGTACAGTATGCATTTAAATTTCTCTTAAAAGTTGAAATCAAACCCACAACCACCATTTGTGCTCTCAGCTCATTCCCCACTCTCACCATTCTCTGTGTAAAGATCCCCCTCAGTGTCCACTTAAACATTTCACCATTCATCCCTAACCCATGACCTCTAGTTGTATTTTCACCCAACCTCACTGGAAAAACCCTGCTTGCATTTAATCTATTTATACCCCTCATAAATTTGTATACCACTATCAAATCTCCCCTCAGTCTTCTAAATTCTATGGAACAAAGTCCTAATCTATTCAACCTTTCCCTATAACTCAAGTCCTCAAGTCCCAGTGACATCCTTGTGTATTTTATTTGCACTCTTTCAGTCTTATTTGCATCTTTCCTGTAGGTGGGTAACCAAAACTGGATGCAATACTCCAAATTAGTAACTCACCAACGTCTTATACAATTTCAACATAACCTCTCAACTGATGTACTCAATACATTGATTTATTAAGGCAAGTGTGCCAGAAGTTTTTTTTTACGATTCTATCTACCAGTGGCACCACTTCCAAGAAATTATGGATCTGTATTTGCAGAACCTGACTGCCCTACTGCTCCACCATGTAAGACCTACCCTGGTGGGTCCTCCCAAAGTACAGCACCTCACACTTGTCTGCTTTAAATTCCATCTGACATTTTTCAGCTCATTTTCCCAGCTGGTCCCGATCGCACTGCAAGCTTGGATAGTCTTCCTCACTGTGCACTACATCCCCAATCCTGGTGTCATCTGCAAACTTGCTGACAGGCCGCCAGTCAGAGAGGCAACCATCTACTGTCACTCTCTGTCTTCTCCCACAAAGCGAATATCTAATCCAAATAATCTTGAATACCAAGCGACTGAACCTTCCTGACCAACCTCCCATTTGCAAACTTGTCAAATGCTTTGCTGAAGTCCATGTAGACAACATCACTGTCTTCCTTTCATATTTTCCTGGAAACATCCTTGAAAAACTCTAAGACACAATCTTCCATACATATAGCCCTGCTGACTATCCCTAATCAATCCCTGTCTATTTGCATTCTTGTAAATTTTCTCTGCACTCATTCAATCTTATTTACGTCTTTCCTGCAGGTAAGTGACCATAACTGGACACAATATTCTGAATTAGGCCTCACTAACGTCTTGTAAAATTTCAGCGTGACATCCCAACTGCTGTACTCAGTACTTAGATTTATGAAGGCTGATATGCCACAAGCTTTCTTTATGATCATAGCAACCTGTGACACCATTTTCAAGGAATTATGGATCTGCATTTCCAGAGCCCTCCCACTCAGTGTAAGACCTACCTTGGTGGGTCTTCCCGATGTACAACACCTCACACTTGTCTGCATTAAATTCCATCTAACGTTTTTTCAGCTAATTTTTCCAGCTGGTCCAGATCCCACTTTAGGCTTTGACAGTCTTCCTTGCAGTCCACTACACCATCAATCTTGGTGTAATCCAAAATTTGCTCATCCAGTTTATTACAATATCATCTAAATTATTAACATAATAAACATAAATCGATTGAGCACTGATCCCTGCGGCACTCCATTAGTCACAGTCCTTCAGTAAGACAGGCAACCACTCTCTGGCTCCTCCCACAAAGCCAAGTGACTGAACATTCTTTGCCAACCTCCCATACAGGACCTAGTCAAAATTCTTGCTGAAGTCCATGTAGACAACGTCCAGTGCCTTGCATTCATCAGCCTTCTTGGTAACCTCCTTGGAAACCTCTATAAGATTGGTTAGGCATGGCCTATATGCATGAAGCCATGTTGACTATTACTAATCAGTGCCTGTCTATTCAAGTACTTGTATATCTGGTCCCTTAGAACACTTTCTAATAACATTCCCACTACTGATGTCAAGCTCACCAACCTATAATATACTGGCTTACTTATAGAGCCTTTCTTGAACAATGGAACAACATTAACTGTCCTTCAATGTTCTGGCACCTCCCCCATGGCTAAGGATGTTTTAAATATCTCTGCTAGGGCTCCTGCTATTTCTGCACTTGCCTCCCACAGGGTCCAAAGGAACACATAGTCCTTGCCTTAATTTGCCTCAAGGTAGCAAACACATTCTGTGCTGTAATCTGTACGGGGTCCATGACCTCACTGATGCATTGCGTCGCACCTATAGACTCTGCGTCATCCACTGTGTAAATATGAATCTAAAATTCCAGTTAACATATCCCCATTCCTTTTAGCGTCCAAGCATAGATTATTACTCTGGTCCTCCAGAAGACCAGTTTTGTCCCTTGCTATTTTTTTGCCCTTAATAAATTGTATCTCAAAGTTCAAAGTTCGAAGTACATTATACAACCATAAGATTCGGTTCCTGACTGCCATGAAACAAAGAAACCCAAAAGAACAACTTTAAAAAAAATAAGAAGATCCTCAAACAGCCAATGTGCAGAAGGGGAATAAAAAACAAATTATGCAACCAATAAAAGTAAACCAATAACATCCGGAACTGAAGTCCACAAACAGAGTCTGGCCATAGACCCTTCGTTCAACACAGCGCCGAGCAGTTGAACTGGCCCGTCTCTCACCTCAGGCCCTGAAATCCTGACCTTTCCAATTTGGCCCAGTGCTTAAATTGTCATAGAAGCCTTCATGATTCTCCTTGACCTTGTCTGCTAGAGGAACTTTATGCCTTCCTTTAGCCCTCTTCATTTCCTTTTTAAGTGTTCTCTTGCATTTCATATACTCCCCAAATACCTCATTTGTTCCTAGATATCTAAACCTGCTATGCACCTCCTTCTTTTCATTTAGACCAAATTTCCCTTAACCTGTTATCCTTGCTTTTTATTCTGACAGGAACATATAAACTTTGTACACTCAAAATTTCACTTTTGAAGGCCTTTCATTTACAATGTACACCTTTGCCAAAAAACAACCTTTTGTAATCCACACTTGTCAGATCCTTCCTGATGCCATAAAAGTTGGCCTTTCTCCAATTTAGAAACTCAACCCAATGACCAAACCTTTGTTTTCCATATTTACCTTGAAACTATAATGGTATTATGATCACCAGATGCAAACTGTTTCCCTGCACAAACTTCCATCATCTGCCCTGTCTCATTCCCTAATAGGAGATCTAGTTTTGTTCTCTTTCTAGGAGGGACTTCTATCTACTAATC